>NW_020799099.1:34930613-35043547 GCF_003259725.1 Athene cunicularia
CCCCCCGCCCCATGGAATGGGGAGGGCAAAAGGGAAGAAACCTGTGGGTGAAGATACGGTTCAACAGGTAAAGCAAAAGCTGCCCATGCAAGAAAAGCAAAATAATGACTTCATTCACTGCTTCCCGTGGGCAGGCAGGTATTGAGCCATTTCTAGGAAACCAAGTCTCCATCACGCGTAATGGCCACTTGAGAAGACATGCTCCATAACTCCAAACATCCCCCCTTGCTCCTTCCCCCTTCAGCTTTCATTGCTGAGCATGACATCATACAGTCTGGGATATCCCTTTGGTTAGTTGGGGTCAGCTGTCACAGCTGTCCCTCCAAGCACCTTGTGCCATCCAGCCAAGTGCTGGAGGGGCAGCGTGAGTAGCAGAAAAGGTTTTGATGCTCTGCAGGTACTGCTCAGCAATAGCTAAAACATCACTGTATTATCAGCACTGTTTTGGTCACAGATCCAACATGGAGTGCCATAAGACCTTCTGTAAAGAAAAATCATTTCTATCCCAGCCAAAACCCGTACAGATGATTAGGCCTGGGGAACTGCCTACCCTTCCTGACTATGGATGGTGCCTTGCTCAGTGTTTGCAAAAGGTACTGTCCCTGGAGTAAATTGCAGTTTGAAGAACACTAATAAAAACTCCAGTGGTGTTGCAGCTTCCTTCTTTCTGTGTCATGTTACAAGCTGACTATTTGGTTTGGACTGCTACACGATTCTGTCCATCATAGTCAAGGATGTACTTACCTAGTAAAAGCTCCTTATTCTCTCCTTGTATGTGTAAAAGCACTGTTTGAGTAGCTGCCATGGAGATGTTCTCTTCTCTCCTCACACTCACAAGAGTTGTTTCAAGGATATAATCTTGCTAAGAGAATCAAGAGTATGAACAGACAGTACCAGGCAGATTCACTGTGATTATATTATTTGCAAATTTGCAAGGCCTGCTTATTTTTTTATTTTTTTACATCCCTCCTTTTCATTATTCAAACTGCTCATTCTTTGCTGAATGAGCTACATTTTAGCACATCTAAAAATAATTTGCAGAATTTATGTTTCAGGAGGATGAATACTTACTGCAAGGTAATCTTTCACGGAAGCACTTACATATCTCAATATATGACTCAGAATGGGGTTCAAACAAACTCTCATAAATAAGATTTATTTTACCATTTAACTGTAATAAAGTTCTGCCTTGAATTGTACTGTCTGTAAGTCATACACAAAGAAAAGGGATACACATTAATCCTCAATATTAAACCCCTGTTTTTATTCAGTTAGTGTAAAAGACTTCTCACTTATTTTTAAAATGCTGCATTTATCCCATTTCAGAATAGATTTTTTTTTTTTTTCTGGTAAAGAGAAATTCAAGTCTTGTTTAATCATTTTTTTCTAAATTTTTTGAAACCTTAATCTGTTAATAAAGTAATAAGAACTTCCACTATCTTAACCTGAGATTAAGGGTGTCCTCTTAACCTGAGTAATTTACACAGTTGAACAGAACTTTCAAGGTTATGTAAAGTGACTTCTGTTTGGCTTTGTGTGCACAAATGGTAAAAATGACATTTTTACAGTGTTGAAATATTTGAATCTATACAGTACTGTGTGAGTATACTCATAATAAATACTTGCAAAGAAGCAAAATACAAACTCACATTGTTTCTCTTCTTCAACTGTTTCACATGTTGAATTTTAATTTTGAGCAATTTTAGCTGTTCCTCTTTTGTGTAAACATGATTTTGATCTTATCATGCCTTTATGGCCTCCTGGGTATTATGTACTTCCCAAGCTTTAATTAAGAGATTTTCTTGAAGCTATACCATAATATTTGAACTCTGCTTCAAAAAGGAAAGCAATTGAGGCCTCTTAGACGTTGGGCTAGCTATCAGGTGGAGACTGGAACGTGGTCTGTATGTTTCAACTGCTGAATAGACACTCTGGAACTGAGCTTCTCTAGAATCAAGGGCGAGACCAATTAAGTCAGCCAAATTATTCTGAGAAATTACCTGCTGGGGAAGAAGGGAATGTGAGGAATGAGTTTAAGTAAATCCTCTTTAAAAGCTATGCCATCCAAATGCAAAGAAACCTGGGAAGTTTTCCTGCCTTGGAGGATAGGTTTACTTACCTCTGCAGGAGATGATTTACAAGAGTTGGTCATACATTGCAAAAGACTACTAAAATTTATATGAGTGAAACCCACAGAAAGAATAATCTTTTTCTTGATGCTTAAACAATACCAATACTGGATAATAGCTAGTTCTTGAAGTGATTTACTTGAAGGGTGTGTGATGGTTACACTGCACCACTTCCATATGTAAATGCGAGTACATGGTGTTCCTTGGAATCCTCTCATCTGTCCTACTTTGCATATAAAAGGTATGTGTAAAAGATATATAAAGTCCTCCCTGCGCTTCTTTCTCCAGTTGTCCAAGCTGAACAGTGGTTTAGGGATCTTCAATATATTCAATAAGCTTTTTTTTCAGATACAGAATACAGATATTTAGTCCTGCACAGCAGAACAGCTTTATACAAGTTTGCTACTTGCCCATTGATAATACCTACGGAGAAATCATAGTAAATAGAGAAGTCCTCCATACCTCCTTCATGCATAATCAGATTATAAACATGCCTAAATGTCAATATTGTTTTCCTCCTGGGCAAAGCTGCTTACTAGGTGAAGGAATTTTAGTTTTGCAAATCAAAACCTTTGAAAACTTCACCATAGGTGGTATTTCCTCATCTTACCTGGTACTGCTACTCTTTACTTTAAAATACAATTAAAGCCTACATAAGGACTTTGAGTTTGTTACCTTTATGTCTCTGCCTTTGGTGCAGTTGTACAGCCAGAAACCCCAGGCTGTAAAGGAGAAATGGGAAAAAGAGGCGGCCGAGCTGCTTTTTAGTTTTTTCAACCGTAACGTTTTGTGTCTCTCTATTTTTCTCCAAAAGACTGATATTTTGCAAAGAAAAACTAACAAATTTGGGAGAGGGTGGAATTATTTTCACAAAAAACATTCAGTGAGTGATGCAATGGGAATTGTGGAGGACTGAGAAACCCTTTTTAATCTGTAGTGAGTTACAAATGTTCCCTTCCAGCTAAAAAAGGAACATCTGCCTTCCCTTCAAGGTTTGTTTGTGAACTATTGCAACCACAGCCAGGGTTTGGTTTTTGGTTTTTTTTTGCTTGTATTTTGTAGGACTTCTGGTGTTTATATGGTCTTGACTGGTTTCTTGAACTTTTGTCGGGCAATTCATGTCTCAATATGCAGGTGTAAGTCAATGAGAGAGAAAGATTCAAGCAGGCTTAGAATTGGCTGAAACGAGCAGCTTTCTCATTTATTTCTTGCTCAGTGATGTAAATGTGTGCAAAGGATTATAGTTACAGTGACCCTGCAGTGTGTAAGTGAACGAAAGTAATTGGAATCTGAGATTGCCATTAAACGTTTATCCTTTTGGAGTCTTCTCTCACTCTGTACTGTTGCTGTGCAAATGCTTCTTTCTCCTCAGGCCTATTCTCAATTTTTCTATTGTTGAAGCAAGTGTTGAAAACAACTGACTTCCAATCCTAAACATTTCCTTTTCAGTGTATGCATTTTAGATGAGAACTCATTAAATCACAGGCAGTCCTTTGTTGTGTCCACATCTTTCATGACAGAGGTGCCTAAATACCATGGTCATACTACCAGAAATGGAAAAGCTCTGGATTATCAACTGATGAGTGTTAAGTGTTCTTTTATCTAATTAAGCAATGAAGATATTTGTGGATTGATTTAGGCTGGAATTCATGTGGGTAAAAACTCGAGAGTTTAATTTCCTTTGCAATAATACTTTGAAATAGAATGTCCTTTGTTCGTATGCTTTCCTTTTACAGAGGTACTCCGTGCTTCTTGCACATTTTGTGCTTTGACCACTGTGAGATTTTAAATCCATTTGTGCCTCAAAGCAAGAGAATAT
Organism: Athene cunicularia; assembly: GCF_003259725.1. NCBI lineage: Eukaryota > Metazoa > Chordata > Aves > Strigiformes > Strigidae > Athene > Athene cunicularia. Next base: position 34,934,562 of record NW_020799099.1, read on the forward strand.
TTTGGTTCTATTCAAGAAAGCCTGTCAACAGTGAAACATAAACAGAGTTGTTTATTCTTTCAGTGGTAGATTTCTTTTTTACTTCAGTATCTATGCTCATCCAGTTTAAAATGTAAAGCTGCTTATCATGCAAGTCATGGAATTCTTTAGGAATTAAAAAAAAAGGGAAACATATCAAATAACAGAGCAACACTTCCCAAGTGCTTATCTGGCAGACTTAGAGAACCCTGATATTTCACTTGAATCAATGTTTAAATGAGCAGTTTAATGACAGTCATTATTTGTGCAAGTTTTGCTTATGTAGCAACTTGAGTATTTATACAAAGAATAGAAGCTTGATGAAACAGAGTTAAGAAATGCATGCAAGCAAAATTAGATCTGTGCCAAACCATCTTGTTTCACGTTTTTTACATTAGAAGATGAACTCTTCTTCCATAAATGGAGAAGTTTGTATGGCTTAATAGGGAAGAAGTTAAAAAGAGTCCCTCTGAATTTTAATTGTGTTGAATACACTCTAGGAAAAATCTGAAGCCTTCTTCCTGGTTAGTCATCTGAATATGTCACAAGAAACTACTTTTCTCTGGCATGCAGGTTTCTATTTGCAGGCAAAAGAACCCCTTAAAATGATCTGGAAAATGTGTTTCTACGTGCTGAAGAGTACTTAGTAGTAGGGCTTTCACAGTCATAACTTTCCTTATTAATATGGGATAGGATTCATCTTATCTACAACATCTGAAATCTATATGCTTATATCTAGTGGCCATGAATCATCTGACTTGTTTTAGATGCACCTCACTTTAGGGTGAGAGGTGTAGTCCATTGGAGTGGCTACATCTCCTTGGAATATCATGAGATCCTAGGGAAAGCATGTCAGATCCAACCTTTTTTTTCTGATCTGACAAATGCTCCTGTGTAGGCTCCATTAATAAGAAAAATATTCTATGATTTTTGTGCATTTTTACACTAAAAATTACCTGCGGACATATATTTTCAGTTATACTTTTACACAGTTTGTGTTTTTAGGAATTTGGCCTTTGTTAGATGCATCATTTATTCTAACTCATATGTTTTTTGAAATCACTGCCACTTTGGGGGCGAGAAGGAAAGATTAGGCACTGAGGGAATACTGCGTAAACTTGTCCCTCTGTATTATCCGAAAGAGTGGGTCTGAACTGTTCCATTCGTGGAGCCACTTCCATTCTGTCGAAAGACATTGGTGGAGTTTCTCTGCTCTCATTGAGGGTTATGGTATGCATAAGTAAGTTTTCCTGATCAACATAACTTGATCTCTGAACAGTCTCTTGATCAATGTATTCCTGTGTCTTGTCACTCTGTCCTTTTTGTTGTGATAGTGTGTGGAATATGAAAAAAAAAAAAAAAAAAAAAAGTGTTTTCTCAAGAGAATTTGTCAATATATGTGCCTTTGGGAGGATAATTTTGAAAAAGTTTGTGTTTGAATATACTTGCATTCACTTTACATGTGTGTTCCGGTAAGTACATTTGTCCAGAAAAACACTTGCATAACTGCTTGATTTGTTATGCAAAATAGCTATAGAAAGATATCCAGAAGTAATACCATGTGATCTGTACATAATTCTAGACTGTAGAATACGAGTTGTCTGCAATGAAGTGCTTAGAAATGTATTTATAGACCAAGAATTATATACTAACATTTTTTCAGCAATGATTTTTAATACAAAATAAATTCAATGATGAGTGTGGTGTATTCATGGGCAACTGAAGAATTAAATTGAACAAATTGCTTTCCATAAACTGTATCCCTTCTGTAGCTATAAGGAACACAAATATTAAAATATCTTTTCCAGAATACAAATAAACATTTACATTAAAGTTAACAGTTTAATCGGGAAGAGAATGTAGGCTATACAGTAAATTATCATTAATGCTAATTACTTCTATGTTTGTACTTCTTTTACATGCAATGCCATTTTAGGAAGGAACAGTAAAGCATACTTAATTCCTGGGGAACATAATATAGATAGATGTACATATTTGCATATAGGAGTTTATTGCAACAAAATAGGTAATATAATTATATCTGCATCATACAGTGTAATCACTCTACCGGGACTCGTGCTATAGCTCACATATCCCCTTGCAGATACAGCTCTGTTAGTTCAAGACAGTTCTGCCTTAGTTACTCCTCCCCACCCCCTTGTCCCTCACCCTTGAGGGTTTTGCTGGATTTGGTGCTTCACAACCTTTTTCTATTGAAAAAACAGGATAGAATAACCTCATAAATAAACAGCTGTGCTTTACAGATGGACAGGACACCGCTGGCAAAGGCAGGGTGATGTGGAACTGGGAGTGCTTCAGGGGTCATAGTTTTATCAGTCACATCCAGAAGAGGATGTGTGCTCCAGCCCTGGAATAGCTCCAACACCTGGGGTAATACATCTGGGTCCACTACTTGAGATCATGACTTCTTTGGTGAGGCAGGGCTGATTGACCCAGTGGGCAATGCTATGCTAGCATAGTTGTCTTCTGTGGCCCCATTTAATACTCAGCAATATACTGCACCGTGCTGTGTAGCACAGGGTTGCTGAGGAATGGTGTGGGAATTGCCACATGGTGCTATGTTGCACTGTATAGACGTAGGGGTTGATTTGTAAAAGAGAATTAGAAGCCGTCGAAGCTCAAAAATCTGCAGTGTGTCTTTAGCCCACGCACCTGTTCCTGTGTAGGTTTCAGCAAGAGGTAGAAACTTATTCCAAGCAGGGAGAACTCGTATGCGTTGACTAGGAAAAACATAGCTGTATTATTGATGGAGAGTCATAGCAGCTTTCAGAGAGCTGCTCCACTGTTAGAAATTGTGGTATAAAGCAGTGAACAAATGCAAATCTACACACATTTTATGATGACTATTGACAATTTGTTTTTGAAGTATTATTAACATGACCTACTGTTACTTCGTTTATGTTTGTTTTACAGTACAAAGTACACATGAATTTTCAACAGTATGAATCTCTGCCACAAATATGCCTGTGATGTTTTCCAGAATCTTTTGTTACAAATTGCGATTTGGTTGAAAATCAAATCGGGCAATGAGCTTGCATGGAATTCTGTCCCTGTGGTTTGTAAGCCTACAAAGAAAACAGATCAGTGGCATTCCGGTTTAGTTTCACAGCCAGATCATTATGAAAATGTTGCCATGTCAGTGAAGCTGCTTTGACTCAAGGCCACTGTCTTATCCGCCCACACTTGTAAGTCTGATACAGATGATGAACACAAATAAAGGAACTTAGTTTCAGGGGGCTGTTGTGCTCAAAGATTGTTCATCTTCAAATTCTGTCTTAGCCGTCAAAGTGTTTGAACCTCAGGTTATTTTGAGAGTTCATTTTTGTGTGAGAACTAGCATCTAAGTTTTTCTTTGAAATATATTCATATTTTTGGAAAAGAGCTTTCCCATGATGTAATTCTAAAGAAACCCACATGCAAGGATTGAGTTTAGGCACATTTTCACAGATTTCCATAAGCATGAAGAGCAATTTGCCATAGCTGTGATACTATGACAATATTTCCATCTAAGGAAAATCTTAATTTTTAAGGTATAAAAACAGAATTAAAAGTATTGGGTGAAAGGAAGAAGAATTTACCCAGCCTAGTTTGAGACATCAGCTGTAATAGGTAACTCTGCTACCTTATAGCTATTCCTCTTCCTTCACTATAACAAACAATATATAGTTTTGTAGTTTGTCTGTTTCTTAGAGAAAAGTGAAGTCTCTCTTCTTCAGAGCTGGATTACTCTGATATTACTGGATAGAATCAGGTGATTGGTGTACAGGGAATCCACCATGTGACATATGTTGTGATATTTTATAGTGTCCTCTGCTCAGATTTGAACAACAGCCTAATAAATCACAGTGGTATCTGGACAGAACAAAGTAGCCTCAAAAGACAAATCACTAGATAAAAGTAAAACTTAATAAATACATGCTGTTTTAGTCTAAAGCTGATTTAAGTCTTTTAACTGAAATGATCACCTAGCACAAGACATTGCTGCTAGTAAAAAACAAACAAAAAAATCTGGTTTTAATGAAAAACAAACTGCAGTGAACAAAACAGTATATTCTAAAAGTAATCTCATGTTTTCTGTCTGTCAAAAATCTGTTTAAATCCTTTGAAAATATGAAAGGACCATCTAAGGATATTCCCTGATGGCTTTAGTAGTGGCTGACCTCTTCGAACTCATGGTGAACTGGAGAAATTGAGAAGCTGAATCCACAGGATTAGTGTGTTTGGAAAAGGAGCAAAAAATATAGAACAATGGAAGTTCATTAAAGTTAAAAGAGTTTTGTTTTCTGGATTCAGTTTGAGTTTAAAAGGCGCTTGTGAGCTTCAAAATCCTGTAGAGATTTGACAGCTTAGAATGCAGTAGGCTAAATTTGTTGTAAAAATTATTTCTTTTGGCAGTAACACTGATCTATGAATATTAATGATTCAATTTAGCATATATTAGAATTCTGTGGATGGCATCCACAGGAGCTCTGTAGAGGCTCTTCTCTATCTCACCATCCATGAAACGTAATTCTGTTTCAAGGGAGGAAAAACATAACAAAGCCTCTTTTACTTGTCTATGAATCACTTGCCTCACGGTTGGCTTTCGGCGAGATAATGTTCCTCTTAACCTGTTGGGAGCTGAGACGTATTTCCACGTAAGCCCCATAGCTGGCATTCGCAGTCAATAGGCTTGATATGTGCTGCCATTATGTCTTCTTGAGTGGACACAAGAGAAAAGCTGCTCGCTGCCAAACACCTGCTTTCTCTGTATTCTCACGGAAGGAACTTCTGCTGCTAACATATGCAAGGGCCATAGTATCAACATCTTCTTTAAACTTTTAATATTATGAGGAGACAGGAATAAAATTAAGGTTCTGGTTATGCTCCAAAACATGTAATTATCTTTGATCTTCCCAAGGACAGCAATAAGTGGAGTAAGAACAAAGAAAGTGAGAGGCAGAGACGTTCTGAAACAGACACGCTCATTTGGCAGCTAATTGTGGGACTGTCCAAGATGCCATTGCTACTGGCAGTGGTCATGCAGAGCTCTGCGTGGTCAGGATCCTGGATGGATCCTAGGAGCAGCTGCTATTTAAAAGAAACAATGTGATGGCAGAATAGTGTGGGGGAGCAATGACAGCTGACAGCCCCTCAAGGGCAGTGAGCTGGGTGCTGAGGGTGACAGCTAGGCAGGCGAGGGGCAGTTACCACACTGATAAGGGGCCTGAAGTTTTCAGCAGCATCAGCAGGGTCAGGATCAGGCCCACAGGGGAGGAGATGGGAACCTGTACCAAGGTTCCTTCCAGCTCCTCCTTCACACCAGCTCTTAACAGCAAGCTGACACTGAGTTTAGGCAGCTAAACTCCCACAGCCAGTGGGGTCTGACATCAGAATCATAGAATAGTTTGGGTTGGAAGGGACCTTTAACGATCGTCTATTCCAACCCACCCTGCAATAAGCAGAGACACCTTCAACTACATAAAGGTTGCTCAGAGCCCCGTCCAACCTGACCTTGAATGTTTCCAGGAATGGGACATCTACCACCTCTCTGGGCAACCTGTTCCAGTGTTTCACCACCCTCATAAAAAATTTCTTCTTTCTAGTCTGAATCTACGCTCTTTTAGTTTAAAACCATTACCACTCATCCTATTGCAACAGGCCCTTTTAAAATGTCTGTCCCCATCTTTCTTAGAGGCACTCTTGAAGTGCTGAAAGGGCACAATAATGTCTTCCTGGAGCAATCAGCCTGTCCTCATAGGACAGGTGTTCCATCCATCCCTCTGATCATATTTGTGGCCTCCTCTGCACCCTCTCCAACAGGTCCATGTCTTTTCTGTGCTGAGGACTCCAGAGCTGGGTGCTGATGAGACTCCAGGTAGGGTCTCATCAGAGCAGAGCAGAGGGGCAGAATATTATATCCATTAGATTGGATGCCTAACAAATAATATTCCAGATTGTAACAACTTGTTGATATGGAAGAAGATGGTCTTTACCTTTTCTCACAACACAACAGTCTTTAGTTTTGCATGTGTGCGTACATATATATATAAATATGCACATATGGGATATACTGAAAAGTATACTTGTTTGGATATGTGGCCATATGTTTAAATGTGTTACTAATCTTCAGGGTAAATATCAAACCATGTATTTTCTAGGGATTTTAAATTTAATTTTGGTAGATCCAACAAGTGTGAGGAGGAGTCCACAAGAAATAACCAAAATTAGGGTAAAATAACATTACTTATGTGCAAGATTGATTATGTTGGAAAAAATAATGAGAAAGAAATCTAATAGCACAGTTCAGGTGGTCACAGCTACTTCTGTTGTAAATGATAGAAGGCTAACGATATGCTCTTGTTTCCTTATTTAGGCAGGTGTCATTCCAAACCTCTTACCACCCTGAAATGTCTGCCTATCTTTCGGTCTAGCTTCAATCAATATTCAGCAGTGAATCATAGGCATTAGTCATGTTAGGTATGCATTAAGTGTGGTTACCAACAAACGTGTGAAATACGAGGATTAATGTATGGAAAGGCAGAACTTTGATGTTGGAAAAGGGACATTGTTCCCTGTAATGAGTTACCAACCTGTTAAAGGCTTAGGCAGTCCTGGGAACAGTCATTAACAATCTGTCTGGGCAGGGAGACAGTTTGGAGGTGGCCCAGGAAATATTAGCGTATCCAAAGCAAGCAATAGTGCTCTGTTGCTTGAGGAAAGGAAGGCTCTAACGCTTCCCAACCGAGTTACTCTGTGCTGGAGAGAAGGTGGGAACACATCTGGTGTTTGCACTTGAGGAGTCTCAAACGGGGATATGGTCAATAAAAACCAAAAGGTCTGTCTAGCCCTGAACCTCTATCTATGAAGGTTTTATGACAAAGGTGAGAATTATATACCAGTTTATTAGAGCTAATTGATGTGCAAAGTAGACAGAGATGACTGTTCTACCTTCTCTGAAAACTCAGAAGATGGGAGGGTATTTTTGGCAGGGGACAAGAACTGAGACCAGGGATGGATAGACAGAGACCCAGAAGATAACCACATTCAAATTGCAAGGCAGGTTTAAGAACCGGTAATGCAGGAATCTGGAAGGTAAAAGCGGCTTCTCCTGGTGCATGAAGTGAGATATGTAGGAATGTGCCTGAACCTCAGGAATCCAGCGAGTCTGGGGCAGCGATGCTAGAGGGAAAAAGCAATTTAAAATAAGTAAAACTTTCATATTTATCTGGTCTCATAGTGGTTTTGCTCTGCCAGTCTCAGTTATAAAATCAAGGACTAAGGAGGATATTTGAGCTGAGAACATCCTGTTATGAAATTTAATAAGTACTGCTAGTACTATTTCATACAGAAATGCTTCCACTTACTGTGAAGGAATTACACTCTCTGCTCTCTCTCTTTCTCTTTCCAGCAAACATCAGAGTAGTCTGCCCACATTTTTGTTAAGGCATCATAATGTGTGAGCTGCAGATGGGAATCGCACCTTAATATGATTTTAATTTGTGTTAACATAACTGAAAGGGTTTGGCAACCCTCAGCAACTGAGCATCATGAGAATGAAAGGAGTACAATATGGGATTATTCCAACACCTCTATTTTATTTACGTTTTTTTCCATTTCCTGTTTTCTTAAGCAATATCCAAAACTCTCATAAAAGTCTGAAGATAGTCAGTACTTGGATGCCAAGAATTTTTTTTTTTACCCCTTTTTATCACAAGGCTATAAAGTACAATGTTTTAATTGCAGGCAAGAGAGCATAGCTGGAAGCACCAGCCAGCATGGCACTGTCAGAACTATTTCTGCCTCTAAACGGTTGGCTTCGAGCAGAACACCAAAGATGACAAAACTCCGGAATCATTTTAGGGAGCTGCTGATTCTGAAAGTAAGATACCAAACATCTGTTTCTGGTTCGTTAGCTTACAAGTTACCTTGATGCAGGGAGAAAGATGTTTGCTTGTTATATTTTTCTTACAGCTTTAGCACAAGGTTTTATTGAGTCTCCTTTTTTTTTTTTTTATGGCTGGTACCTATTTATACACAAAGCTGTCTTGCAAATCTGATGTTTTCTAGCTAGATCTGTTGCCTAACTAATACAGTCCAATATCTAAGTGATGCTTTCACTACTACTCATCGCCCTGCAGTCAAAGAGGGCACTTCTCCAATACTCCGTTTGTCTTTCCCCAAATTTACTGGTGAAGAGTCCTATGTCAGTTTATTGCAGGACAAAGAACCATGATATATGTCCTTCAATGTCCAAGCAACACATGCTAGATGAGACAGATTGTCCCTGAAGGATGTCTCAGTGAAGACACCCAGGCTCTGTCTGGCCTCTAAGCCCCAAGGGTGCTCTCGGATCCCCAAAGTTACATCCGTGCTTCGCACCAGATAGCAGCTTTAAGTTAGACCTGTTTGACAGACGTGTGCAGAGTTGTCTTGGGAGGCTTTTCTAACACTTCTGTGTCACACCTGGCTGTTCAATGGGGAACCTGATCACCCTTCCAAACCGCCTGATGCAGAGCACCCAACCCATTGAGGTGCTGCCATCTCCATGTTGTTTTCGTTGCTGCTTGCTGTAAGAGAGAAAATTGAAGGTTTCAGTAAGCATGGATGGGAAGAAATATTAAATCAGTTCTGTGAGGCCAGCTGCCTAAATTATCGCTACACAATGTCCCCTGGACATATATGAATTGTGAGGGATACCACTCTTGCGCTTCAGGGCTTTATCAACCATGAGAGGTCCAGTGCTGGAGCCAGATTACCTGATAATGTTTTGAATTTCGGTACAACAAAGCACATTCTCCTTCCAACATACCCAAGGTACAGCTGGAGGGTGCTATCCTCACGCTTGCCAATTTTTGTTCCCCTGTCCCTTTCAACTAAGTCCTATTGCCCTTCTGTTTCTCCTCCTCCTTCTCTCAGCATGTTTAAGGGGTGATGGTTCTCTCATTAGAGAGGCCTGTCCCTCTGAATGTAGGATGTGGTAGGAAGGTTTTCTTACTCATATAACTAAAGAGGGAGAAAAATAAGTCTTCTGTCAGAGCTCAGACTTGGGTGCTTCCTATTAGCCCTAATCTCCTAGACATCCTTACAAATACACAAGCTACTGAATATCTAACACGTACACCCGTGTCCTTAATCTCTAATTGTGTTTCACAGTTTTAGAAAAGTCTGTTTGCTTATTGTCAAAAGAGTAAACCGTCTTCTGCTTCTGAGCAGGAAATGTGATCAGAATAAAGAAAACGGTTTCCCCAAAAAGCAAAACTCGTTTTTTCTTTTCTTTAGTCTTTGCCTGTTTGAATGCCTGTAACTCATTTAAAGGAGCAAAAAACCCAGCCCTCCACCCAAAAAAAATGAAGTCTTATGTAAGGGTAAATTTTTCAGCTTACTTCAAAGGATATCCACTGAATTTGTGGAGGTTGCTTATTTTCTGTGGGGGATGATATTGTCCCTTAATTAGGCTTTTCAAATATAAATTCCCAGCAATGAAACATTTTAGGGATAAAAGCGTTTGTTTGTGGCATAATGCCTCAAAGTGTCAACAAATCTGAGTCTGTAATCTCCATATGTTTTGATTACTTGCTATCATAAGAAGCTTCTTGCAAAGCAAAACTTTTTTTTTTTTTTTTTTTTAATACTGTAGCTGCATCTACTCTAAATTTACACCTGGTGCCAGTACTCTCTTGCAACTGACATATGACTGTTTGAGTGGGAACAAAACCACTTTGACAGATGGGCATAAATTCAAGGATGCCAAACAACCAGTGCCTGCACTAACTTTGAATGCTAACAGGCCATTCATACCCAGTAGTGTCAGAACAACAGCCTATTCACAGCTCCAGGTCATTAGGAAAGGAGGGGGAGAGCAGAACATGTAGTCAAATTAAAAAACCTGAAGATTATGTTGTTGGTTTTAATGCTATAAAAATAGATAATAAATTAGAATAAATTGTCTAACATCTGAATCTAGGAACCAAGTTATATAATGCATAGAAGGAAATTGTGCATCTTCGGTGTAAGCAGCTCTGTATACAGCCAGCTGCTGAGAAACTTCGAAAGAAATCCAAAATAAATTCTTTGTCCAGCATTTTACAAATAGCTTGTTTGGCTGCAGCAGTGAGCTTTTGTAGCTTACTCAAGTCACCTCAAAACCCATTCCCAATACTGGACCGTTCCTAGTGATCAGCTATAAGCGCAGACAGATTCTGGCAAATTTTTTTAGGAGAGGAGACAGACCACCCCATCCTCCTCATTGCTTTCTAGACTGGCCTGTGCAATGAACCAGGTATGCATCAGCAGTGTTCTGCAGCTGCTGTGTTAGTTCCACATCACTTTTCAAAGAAAGATTTTGAAATGAAACAAATTACACAGAAGATAAGTTGCTAAGTGGAAAGAAGCAGTTCAGCTGGCTCCCATGCATGTACTCCTCATTACACAGTTCTTCTGGGGATACAGGCTTGCAACTTGTGAATAAACAGTACTCCCTGATCTGGTGAACTATACACTACTGGCTTTTGTACGCTGTACTCTGCAAGGACTTGTTTCCTTTATTTTGCAAGAAAAGCCTGAGACCTTGAGGGATGGTAGTGTCCATCCTCCTATTTTTTAATAATTCCTTTCCATGCAGAGATATCAAACTTCTTGGTGTAGCAGCTTTGGATAAGGTAGCTTAACTCTGGGGAAAAATTTTGGAAAGGAAAAGACCTTTATCATCTAGTGCTTATTAACTTGGCCAGAATTGCACATGAGTCTTTGTGCTTGGTGTTTTCTTTTGGTTAGCTTCAGGCTTTCAAAAACATTTAGTGAAAAGGAAACACTGGACTCAGGGGCTTAGATGGAATTTAGGACATCTGAATAGCACTCCGAGTGTATAAAATAAGCTGTCTTTTATCAGGACTAAGGTTGTTGACCCTTTTGGGGCATGATTGTTTAGGATTTAATTTACAGTTTTGGCTACATGGCACAGATTTCATTTATCTTTTCCTTCAGGCACATCTTGAAATTTGTTTATGACAGATTTTTTCAACCCAACTCTACATTTGTTACCAGGGTGTAAGGGGTGAATGACACTTCCTGGCCGCCTACAGCTCTAAACTTAGAATTTTTTAATGATGACCTCCTGTTGTGGCTCCTTCCCTCAAGTCTCCTGTTATATTTTTAACATGTACATGTTTTTTTTCAATTTGGAAGAAGCATATACTTCAGATTAATGAAAGGAGCAGAAAAAAAATCCCTTTCTGAAATTATTTTTATAGATATTACTCCCTCTCTAACATCGACCTTAATCCATATGTGGTGGTTTTGGCCACACTGGCTTGACATGTGGAGGCAACACTTGGTTTAGAAGTTGCTATGGAAAAAGAATTGAACTAAAATGTCACTAATCTATTTTAAAAGGTATTTATAATTGATTTCCAAGATAGCAGCATAGATCATTAGAACATCACTTTTGGGAACACAGTGACAGTTCTGGTCATAGTCACAACTGATTTAACAAGCTTGAGTGGATGGAGAGTTTGGATCATTTGGAAACGGGAGAGATCACATTCATTATTGTATTCTGTTAAAAGACTGAAACTTTTTCTAAAATATTTATCTATATGACAAAATCGTTGACATCTGAGAAATTGTGTACATATATAGAAACATGTAAATTCCTGTAAGCATAAATAAATGTACCCTATTTTTTCTAGGCCTTGATCTGATAAATACTTATTTTTATGTATCTAAATATAATACTTTCAGGAGAGTATACCAACATAGCCCAGAGAGCTCTTGTAAAAACAGATGAGTTATGGACCACACTACATACGTCTTTTCCTGCAAAATAGGTCTTTTTCTGCAAAATAGCTTTTTGCAGTTCTGTTTTGTTTCTGTCATGGGGGAAAGGAAGGAAACAGGGGCACATGAGTCCTGCAGAGAAGCAGCAGCGTGTGCCCCATTCCTGCCCTGTTGCCTGTGGCAGGTGCAGGAGGCATGATGTGTTTGCGGCTAGCGCACACAAATGTAGGATGTCCTGCTCATTTCAGCTGTGTTAAAATCCAAGGCGGAGAACATGTGAGGCTGCTTTCTGCTTGTAGCCCTGAGAGGCAAGTCCCATACTGGATTTTCCTTATGCACATAACATGTATTCCAGCCATGGCCCACGGAAATTGCAGATGGACTTTAAGGTTGGATTGAATCATAGAAATCATATAACCTGATCAACTGAGGACAACCGTTCCTTAATTTCTAGTCTTTAAGGTTTAAATTTGCCCTTGGGGCAGGTGGTAGCCACATTTGAGACAGCTGTGTGATGGGCTAAGACCCAGCACCATAGCTAGCTTGATTTTGAGGGGTTTTCGTATGTATGTATGTGCTCTTTAAAGTCTGTTTATTTTCAAAAATCAATATTTTGAAAGACAGAGGAAATCCTGTTAAATATTGACTTTCTCTTTAAATGCCAGATGTTGTAAACTTTCCATCTGCTGATCACTTCCTAGACAGAAGCCTGAAATACGATATTAGCCCTTCCTCCCTCTAAAATATTCCCCCTGCTTCTGTGCTGCTACAGCTTTTCTTCCCATTGTTCACACCAATCTCTGAATTTCTGTTCTCTCACATGCATACAGAAATACATGCTTAATTTCTATTCTTTCTACTGTTTTACTAAGAGTCTTGCATTTGATTTACTAGTTCCTAGTCCTCTCAAACATAGAGCTGGTACGTTTGGGACATTAACAGAGATAAACTACTCCCCTCAAAGAACTAATAAAAAACTAATGATTACAGAAGAAACTATGAAACTGTGGATCAGGCACCACTTTTTTTGCTCTGATCTATTACTTTTAGCGGTTCCATGATGGTCTCTGAACTGCAGAAGATCAGCTGCAAACTGAATGCTTGCACAATACTGACAGCACCTTGTTAGGCACCTAAACAGCCTTAGAAATGTAACGGTGTGGACATTCATCTCCAGGCTCTGCTGCTCTTGGTGCCTGATCCATCACAGGGAGCGAAGGCTAGGGTTTTTTTTTCCCTTATATGGTTAGGAACAAAAAGGGGATCCCTAGGACTGGAACAGACAACCATGTTATGATCTGCAAAGTCACATCAGGGCTGATGTCAGGTGAGACGTTTTCAAATGAGTTTCAGCTTGATCTTTGTCCATCTGCTGTATCGCCTACCCCTGTCACAGGAGGTAGAAGCACTGGCGGGACAAAGTGAAGGATTATCATTATGATAAGGCACTTAGGTCTCAGTTCAGCCTGTCCTGGGCAGAAGGCCGTTGTCTGGCTTAGGTAATTTTGTTCTACCTCCATCAGTGTGCCAAGGCAGACCTGATTCGGAAGGCATTTAGACGTATTAATAATGTCTAGCAGGGAAGTCACCCAGAGAGACTCTACAAAAAACCATACCTTTTATGCAGAGGTGGTTAGAGTACACAGGGGGGATTTGAGCTCTTACCTTGTCTGGAATGACTTGGGTATCAGGCCATTCGTGGCCATTAGCTTAGAGCTTGCTAAACCGCTGCGATTGAAATGGTTACTCTTTCACATGAATAATTAAATATTTGGTAGATTAAAGACAGGACGCTTTACATAGATCTAATGTTTGTGATGTATCTGAATGAGAAGAGTCATCTGAAGAGTCTGGTCTTTCTACCAAGAGAATATGCACTTTCTCTGCAGTGCAGAACAAGATGGTTTCCACTTCAGAGCAGTGAAACTTAATCCATCCCTTTTCTCAGCTTTTTTTTTAAAAAAATGTATTTCCATCCCAACTTCCCAGGTATTATTTACATGGCTATTTTCCAGCTCAGTGTGCTAGACTCTCTGAAACCCAGTCCTAACTACTTCTTAGCTCTATATGGATAATCGAAGTTGTAACATTGCCTAGCAGTCTGAATAGTTAAAGTTAGCAACATGTTTAGCACATAATTTCTCATTGTAGATCTAGTTCACAGAATCACACAGAATCATTTAGGTTGGAAAGGACCCTGGAGATCATCTAGTCCAACCGTTCGCCTAGCACAGTTCCCACCTACAGCATATCCTTAAGCTCCAAATCTACCCGACTCTTGAACACCTCCAGGGATGGGGACTCCACCACCTCCCTGGGCAGCCCATTCCAACGCCTAACAACCCGCTCTGTAAAGAAATGATTCCTAATAGCCAGTCTAAACCTTCCCTGGTGCAACTTGAGGCCATTCCCTCTTGTCCTGTCACTTTCTACTAGGCTAAAGAGGCTCATCCCCAGCTCTCTGCACCCTCCTTTCAGGGAGCTGTAGAGGGCGGTGAGGTCTCCCCTCAGCCTCCCCTTCTCCAGACTAAACCCCCCCAGTTCCCTCAGCCGCTCCCCGTACGACCTGTGCTCCAGACCCTGCACCAGCTCCGTTGCCCTTCTCTGGACACGCTCGAGTCATTCAATGTCCTTTTTGGAGTGAGAGGCCCAAAACTGAACCCAGGAATCGAGGGGCGGCCTCACCAGTGCCGAGTACAGGGGTGAGATCCCTTCCCTGTCCCTGCTGGCCACGCTATTGCTGACACAAGCCAGGATGCCATTGGCCTTCTTGGCCCCCTGGGCACACTGCTGGCTCCTGTTCAGCCGGCTGTCAATCACCACCCCAGGTCCCTCACTGATTTGCAGGTCTCTGAGTCATTCAGACCTGTATTTAAGGGGCAATTAGAAGCTTTAAAGGGTTGTAGGTATTTAAATACCTTTTCAAACCTTGGCTTCAGATTGTTTGAAAATGTTAGTGTATAGATAGACTGGGAGATAAAATCGTGTTTACAAAATGGTAAGATAGTGTTAGGACAGACCACATAGCTTAATAATAAGGTACAAAGAAGCTATAGGGTGAGTACCAAGGTCACAATTTTATTGGCCAAAATGTTATAAAGGTTGTGCCATGTTTTTGCCCTGTCTGAGAACATTCAGCTTTTGGAACGTCCTGCAGAAAATGTTCTGTGACTGGGTCTTGGAGACAAAAATTCTCTGCACATTTAAAACAAGGGAGCCATATTGGAGGGTTACAACACAGCCCATGGTGACCCAGTTTGAACAGGGTTAGAGTTTGCTGGATCGGATCAGGCTGCAGAGGCTGGCCAGCGTCATAGCTTAGTCAGTGTGGCTAGGTACTGTCAACACTAAACTTTGAATGAAGTCAGACATAGTGTTGTAATCTCGCCAGTTTAATTGTCAATGTCAAAAACACCTGAGGAAAATTCATGCAAAATATGGAAAATAGTGGGGATATTTGGATTTGAAGAAATGATGGATAGAAAAAAAATATTTTATTTCACAGATGATAATGCTATATCTGATATCACTTTGCTACAAAACAAAGACCCACTCTTTGAAAATGTACCGTGAAAGAATGTGGGTCAGTACTTTGCAACACATTGCCTGGCTGGCTGATGGGGATGCTCTCCAACCTCTGACTCAGGTGCCAGACAGGGAGCTGCAGGGAATTTTGTCCCAGTGAAACTTTGGTGAAATCAGAATGAACCAGCAAAACTCGCCAGAACATTGGTCAGGGATGTGAAATTCTTTTGTGACCACATGCTTTTGGAACTGTGGTGCGTTTCAGCCACAGATGTGCTCCTGGAACCGAGTTTTAGCATGTTCTGGTTTAATTCCAGTGACAGTGGTAGGATATTTTTGAGTGAGTTGGCGTTGCATGCTCTCTGGCTTCAAATAATTATGTACCTTCTGTTGTTATTTTCTTCCTACCAAGTGAGAGACAGCCATTTGCAAAAAGGAATACATTTAGCTCTGTAAACACTACTGTGAAGGAGAAAAAAAAAATCAGTTGATTATATAGAGCCTAACTTTTTAAAGAAAAGTGTAAAAATATTAAGTGCACGTTATTTACGTTCATAGCAGTCCATATATCTGCACATTACACACACAATACATTCATATATGGACATAGTTCATATGTGCCCCAGCAACCAGTGATATACCTAATGTTTATTTAAATGCCCATTAATTATGTTGTTTGGGTTTTGTTTACTACTGAGAATGCCTCATAGAGTGCATAGTTTTGAAAGCTGTTCAGTGCTGTGCAGCATGCTGTGGGGATACTGAAGGATACCCTAAGGAAGGGTGTAGTGTCCATCCAGACCTCTGCAGAGTGACCTTTGCTGCTGGGACTGAGGGAGGGTGGAATAGCCTGAGTTACAGTTTCATACAACCCAGTTTTAATCTAGTGCCCAGTAATCCTGACTGCTGCAAAGAAATACCCAGATCCAACCCTGGTGATCTGTGCGGTGATCTGTGTGCTCCAAAGAAACTTAACAAGAAAGTTCTAGTGGTTTATATTCCAGGGAGCTTTAGTGTACAAAAGACTTCTGAGGAAGGACTGAGCCATATGACTTTGGCTCAATTTTGGCGGAATTAACTTAAGTAAGGGTGAGAGCAGGTCTAGCTGCTTTATCAAAAAAACCCACTCCCATGGGATCCTGCGTTGGTTCAGATGAGGTTGTGGATTATTTTTCTAAATATCTCCAGGACTGACACAGTCTGAGAGGTTAACCAGAAAGCCGTTGGTAGATGTAAAACAAAATCCAGGTCTCCTATCTGGCTTGTGTCTTAGCTCCAAAATCATCCTTTTAAGGAAAATTCCCAGGACCAGTCATGTTTTGTCATTTCTAAGCATTAAATTCACTGGTATTTTAATTTTTAAAGTTTCATAAAGCTGAAGAACCCTTTTCTTAAGCTCTCTAGATGCTCAGAGGCAAATTTTCTTTCTTTCTTTTTTTCTTCTAACTAAGCCATCTTTTAACTGGGCGGGAGTGTGGGGGGGGAAATCACAAGAGAGGCTTTATTCTACTTTCCTGTTTTCCAACATGACAGATGCATTAGAAAGTGTAATGCATTCTAACAAACAAGGAAACTTTGCATATTGAGTATAGCACATGAAATAATAAAAGAAGAACAGCTGCTGAGAGACAGAAAGGAAAAAAAAGAGAGATAAAAGTTAACTTGAGTTGTGTTTTATATGAATAGCTTTGAATTCAGTCAGATTTAAAATTCAATGCCAAGTACATTTACAGACATCTGGGAAATCAGGTCACATATTCTTTGTTAAGTCTGTTACTACTGGTATAAAACAGGGCACACGGAAATGTAAACCTGTCACAAGGGCACGCTTTTTCTTTCATAAAATGACAATTTAACAATTACATTCATGCAGTGATTAATGTGACCAGTGATAACTGGAAACAGGATAAAATCAGAAAGGGATTATAATGGGATGAAAACTTTTCCAAAGTTTAAGGCTATCTGAATCTACAAATTCAGAGTAACATTTGTGCCAAACCTGCATATGCTAAATGAATGCTAATGAAATCTTGTGCATCAGGACGTTAACTTATCACCGAAGGCATTAAGAAAGCACATACACATCACTGCAGAATAAGTAATTGCTAATAATGCAATGACTTCATGGGATATTGCTGTGCAATTGCCACTGATCTCAGCTGTCATCATATAGCAAACTGAGAGAATGTATACAGCAGGTTGCCTTAGATTCCCAGGTGTTTGTTATACGTACTTTGTATTGAATGTTAGATTAGACTGACCTTGACCAGTGAAGTGTGTGTACTCTATCCATCCCCCAAAGTGTTGGGCGTAAGCTCATAGTGGTTTTGATCTCTTAGATTGGGTGAAGCTTGCTTGGGTGAAGCTCAGAAAAAGTGGATGAAGCTCAATACAGTGACCCTGATGCTGAATGAGCTTTAGTAGTTGCATCTGCTTACAAGGAAGTGTCTGTCCCCAATAGATTAATGGATAGTGGTTTGATCAAGATGCATCACTGAAATCAGGGATAAAAATAACTTATTGACATCAATTTGAGGCAGATAAGCAGACACTTCTTTATTGACGGCCGGACGTGTAGGGGAGTGCTCTCACCAACAACACGTGCCGGGCACCAGAATCTTATATAGAACTTACTCATACATATTCATTAAGTATTCATACATAAACATACAACTTCCAATAAATCATTAACATATTCTCCTCCTATTTCCGATTCTGAGCAGTAAAGGTTAGAAATGTCTAGAAATGGGTCTGGGGTGTAGTGTGAGTAGGTGGTCCATGAGTCGGTGGTCGCGATCTCCCCCTGCCGGAATTACCTTCTGCTTAAGGACACGGTTTTCTTGGCAGGTACCTGCAAGCTGTTACGGTTACTTCCCTCAGTTCCCATTAATCCTGGACCTTGACAACTACTTGCATTCTTCTAGTCCTGTATATGTATTATAAATCAGTTTACAAATCACCTTATGTTTTGTTACCTAGGTTCTAACTGTTCCTACTAAACAATTATGAACAATCCCTGCGGCCCTGGTACAGGGCTGTACAGGGAATTTTAGAGTAGCAATCTGTTGCTAGATTCAAAATACAATAAATGTAAAATGATTTTTACTAAAATATCTCTCAATTCTATACTTACATTAAAATCAAACACAATTTAATTTCAGTTGATAATAAAATCAGTAACATCTGGAGTGTCCTAAGTACAAATATACAGGGAGTGATCTTGTGGTTAGAGCAGTAGCACTTGTGCTAGCTTGACACATGAGAAATAGGAAGAAGATAAAAATAGTATAATATGCTTTATGCCTTTTCATTGCATTTTAGCTTTCCATCAACCACTTCTCTAAATATCTTCCTATTTATAAGTCCTCACATGTGTTTTAAGTTCCAAAACTGGAGATTGATCCCCCCCACCCTTCCACTGAGGAAGGCTGAGAGAAGTTATTTTGGCTTTGATTTTAATTAACATAATTTCAACATGTGTAAGATAGCAAAGCAATGCAAGATAAGACATGTTCTGTCAAAGTCTATGCTGAATTTTCAGAAATGTATGTAGTTCTCAGCAGGGCATGCTCCTCAGTAATACTTTAAATGCAGCTGAGAAATTGAGCACACTGGTCATGCATGCTGCATTGCTTGCTTTGCTTGAAGTACACAGAGGACTTAATAAACCCCAAAGAAGATATGTTAAAAACCTAACATTCCTTGTAGGCTCTGGATGCTCCTTGAATGCTAATAAGCAGTTCCTCCCCTATATATTCCATTAATCCTTTCAGCCTCTCAGCAATTCTGTCGAAGAGGCCCAGCAGGTCTGGCTGCTCGCCTTTTTGTTTTGGACCCAGTACTGCAAATATCAGAGTACAGATTGCACAAATTTCAGCATATGTGCCTGGAGCCTGACAACAGCAATTGGACTGAGCCAACAGTGGACACTACACGTCATGCAGCACTTTGTATTTTCTTCAGAAACTAAAATGTTTAGCCCTGTTAGCTGTGAGGAAAAGCAAAAATACAGATACATTGCCTGCTTGAGTCTCCATGCAGCCTGAAGCAGTGGTTCCAAGAAGACATAAAGACTGATGAAGGTTGAGGGACAGCAGAGCAATAATTACAGTGGTCCCTCTATTTTCTTTGTTGTAGTTGACTGAGAGGAGGTGTGAGCAAGTGGGACTTCTCCTGAGGGTGACTGCTTGGGCATACTTGTAGGATTTACATGCAAAGTTAATCTAAGCAGCCTTCATTGCCAGGTGACATAAGTAACTGGCATTTACACCGACATTTTCTTAACAACTGTGGTATGAGACCAGTAGCTTTCATAGGGAAACAGCAGTAACTAACTGGGGGGCTGATATAGTGAGAAATTAATCGTGTTTATGTCACAGGGTAATGATGAGATCAAGGCGTATTTTGGGGGTATATTTTCATACTATTGAATTTCCCCAATAATTTTTTCTCCAGTAGGATTCTCATCACGTTGATCTTTAATGGATTTACCCTTTGCCCTAATTTTGGAAATCAGACCGCTCCTGGTTGTAGCGTTAGCCCTTTTAACGTGGAGAATTCTGCTCTTCAGCCACTCTGAGGAGCCAGGCAGAAGGGTAGGGCAGTTTCGCTACGCCCACAGACTCTCCTGCAGAGAGAAAATGCTCACCTGGCTGCATCACCTCTGCCTTGCTGAAGTGGTGTACAGAGGTTTCTACAGAAGTGAGAATCTGCCTTTCCCTCTTTGCTCAAGGTTGGCAGATCTCTGATGACTGCTCAAAGCATTTAATGTGGTGATAATGGGAAGGTGCATTCAGTGCTATCAGAGAAATCTAGCTTGAGACCATGCTAGCAGTGACAGAGCCTGAAATCCTTTTATTCATTTGTAGTGTGTGGTGTTTCAGTCTCCCTGCTTTTTTCTTCCTTTACTCATCTGTGCTAAGATTTTATATTCCCTCAAACAAAAGCTTAGGAGGTGTTATTTGGGGTTGCTCTCTAGGCTGTACTGGATGCATGCCAGTTTGTACCACCTGATGAGACAGACCATTTATTTTGGTCTAATAAACAAATAAACATCATATTTCAGAGAGAGGGGGGGAAAAAGAAGGAAAGAAACAGAAATCTCATCTAAGCCTCCAGTATTTTAAGTGTTGAATTTCCCATCACATTTTCTTGGAGAAGATGAAAAGCCTTAAAAGAAAATCAGATGATGATGCATGAAAGGATGTGTCTGGATAATGTGACAGATGATCCTAACCTTCATTAATGTGCTTTAATTGGATTAAGCTCTATGAAAGGCCTTTTATTCTTTTTCAACACCTTCAGGGCTCTTGGCTGCACAATGTGAATGTACAGAACATCCTGCAAAAGGGCACTCGTCCAGCTTCATAGGCATATGCTGTACATCCTGACACTAAGTTAACATAAACAGAGCTTATCTTCAATGACATGGCCCCTAGGGTGCCAGAGAGTGGTGACCATCAAGTGATAATTGAGCAGTTATAAGATTTGTTGCAGCATTTGGAGCACTAAATCCCTTTACAACTGAATGGGTTACTGCACCAGGACTGGAAACTGTCAGCACACATATCAGCTCTTCAAACTATTTTTAATAAAAGCACAGATTATATATGATTGACAAACGGACAGCCTCGATGCTGCTGTTAATACTGAGAATGCTATTCTCTGTGTTTTCTCACAGTTTTCAATGGGACTACCTGGGGAGTAAGGTAATACTGAGCATTAAGCCAAAGTGGCAGGCACGCTAGTGAAATGATGGGCAGTAGCAGAAGGAACATGTATTTTTCCTTGCTGGATTGGGAATTTATTCTGCATCATTTTAGACTATTTTTGTGAATAGAGTTTACTCACACAACTATTTTTCTGACCTCCGGCTCCAGACTTACTCATTGTGCCTGCTTATAAAGATTCAACACTGGCAAATTCCTCACAAACATTCACTGTAGTGGATTTGGATGTTGCATATGGGTGGTTAGCTGAGGGGGGAAAGATCAGAGAGAAATAACTAAAAACAGGTTTAAAAATAGGGGTGGGATGGGGTGGGGTGGGAGGTAGGGGTTATGTGCTGAAAGAAAAACAGAGGAGAGAAGATTTCTAAAACAAGAAATGTATTTCATGTCACATAAAACACAGCATCTCATGTTAGCCCAGTTTGCTGGTCATGGAGTCTTTCTCTTAAATGGCACTTAGCCCGCCAAGAGCACTAAATTACATGTGTATGATGCTGGCTGTGGCAGTTGTGCATTCAAGTTGGAGGTGCCATTGTATATGTGTATTTCTGAATGTCTGGTCTTTTAAACCTCAAAAAACTAGGGGCAGCTGGTTTTGAGTATTCTTACAGTTTATTTTTAAAAATTTATTTAACATTCTGTATTTACAGTAATATTGGAACTACAACTTCATGGGAAGCTACCAACTTTATCACAGCTGAAATACTTTATACAAAGAATGTTCCCACAATATGTCTTTGGGGATGTGTCTGGGGGAAAGCCAACAATTCTGAAATATTTCATATTGATTCATGACTCTCCAAATGTTATTTCAGTCTTCTAGATCACACAATATGGCACACTCAAGATTTATTTCTTTTCCATATTTTAACAGTTGTTTGTCAAAGGTCTTTGTCCTATTTTTAAGATTACTTTTGCAGCTTCCTTTTTTGCCTTTTATTTATTCACATGATTCCAGAATACTTGATTTTTACTTCAGGAATATTTTGACTTTTGGTCTTTCCCTTAGTGTTAACACATTATTTATATAAATTAAAAGGGATTACAAATTTTTACGCTCTTTTGAAAGCTAGATTTGGGTTTTATTTGCTGCTTGAAGTTATAATATTAGTGTGTATGCTAGAGAAGCCAAGCTAGGAAGAGGTTTGTTCATCCCCTTTCTTATTCCTTGATGTGATTAAATCTTCTCTGCTGTTCCTTGGTGTTTTGCAGCCTATACAAGTTTGTCTTTTTACTGAAGGAGAGGGAAATAGTGCCTAAAAGTGGCAGTCTGTTGGGGCCTAAACAACTCCCTAAAGCACAGCATTTCATCACAGCACAGTATCATTCCTCAGCCTCGCGGAATGTGATGCCAGGCAGAAGGCCTAATACCCATGCAGGAGAAAGCGCATAAAGCAAAATTACAGACACAAATAAACCAAAGTTGAATATTTTATGTTTACTATCAAATCCCCTTCACACAATCATGGCTAATTTATTGTGATAAGGCTGTGTTCTGTCACCACAGACATTTTCAAAACTAGTGTCTTTGTATAACCTCAATAATTTTGTGTAGCCTGCATGTCACTACAGCTTTAGAACTGGAACTTTAGACTCGTTGTTAAAAAGCAAAAGTAAACAAGCAAGCTGTCAACTCTGAGGTCCAGACGCTTGTTAGACTAACTATATAAATTGCTTAAAATTATTTAGGTGGGCATTTTTATGTAGAGAATGTTCTTGCAACTCATGGCCTATACTAGATTTGTATTATGAGTAATTACACAGGAAAAACATCCTTTCAAAAATAGAAAAAAGCCTTTCATGTAGTTCTTGTATGTCATAACAAAGCTGTAAAAAACACAAATCCTGTGGTTTTTCTCTTCCTTTCTAGGTCACCTTTAGCTAACTTCATGCTGCTTTACTCGCTGACCTCTGAAATGGAGCAGTCATCCAATGACAGCCTGCTTCAGGCTAAAACTCTTTTCCTCTGCAAACTGCAACATTTTCCATTAATAAACTCTCTAAGGTCACACGTTAGTAACAAAAATATATGCATGTTTGTAGCAACCAGCGGTGCTGCAGCAGAGCTTTAGGAGAGCACACGCTATCAGCACGTTGGAGTGGTGGCAGCACTGGTACGCAAAACTACAGCTTGCCAGAAATAGGAGGAGTTTGTGAATATTGGCTTAGAATTAACGTTCCTTGTGTGCATCCAGTTTAGGTGAGCACTCTTCTCTGGGAGCGTGGCCTGACCTTGCTCTGAGCACCCATGTTCACTGTGTCAGTGGTTAAGTTGCCTGCACGGATGTTGTTCCAAGGCAGCCCAACCTCAGGCTGCCTAGAAATCCCACTTGCCTTTGCAGCAGATGCTGGAAGGTCACAGGTGACATGTAACCCGATTTTCACTTTTCTTATCCTTCCTCAGTTCATCTTTGCTCATGTAAAATTTTTTTGCCTTGCCACTTAGGTCTGTGTCCACCCAACACGGAAGACAGGGTGATGTGCAAACTGATGTAGGGACCAAACTAAAATTCTTAGCTAGTATTTGTAAAAGTGGTTGATCCGTTTTTTTGTACATTTGTATAATGTGATGGCTCTTGTGGCATGAACATAAAATTGGTAACCCAGCAGGATGTTTAATTTGCATAGTTTAAGCTTCTTTGCTGTTGTTGGAGACTCCCCCGACTGTTTCCAACCCCCAAAATGGAAGGACAGCGGAGGCATGAAGACATCACCATTACCCTTGTTCACAAACCAGCTCAAGTCTGAAACGGTGTAAATATTTAACCTGGTGCTGCATGAAGTTAATTCGGTGATTTCTGATCCTACTTGTTTTCCTACTGATCACTTTGTTGCACTGTATAGATTTCCTGGGTCTTAACTAGGTCAAGGATTTCTGAAATATACTCCCATTATGTGCGGTAAATACAGAGGTTGTATGTATATAGTTAGGAAGTGTCTTCTCTCTCTTTTTCTTTAAATGAGCAGGTTAAAAGCTTTCACGTGATTAAAACAAACAGGAGGAAATTCAAAGAGTGGCAATATATCTGAAGTGGCTCTAGAATAAAGGGCCTTTTAGAAACAATTGCATTTGTCTACCAAAACGCTTAAATAACATTTAAGAGGAAGATTCCTGTTGCCGGTCCTCTGTCATGCTGCTTTGGAAAGGAAAAGCAGGGAATGCAGGTGATGCTTGCAGGCTTCAAAGCTCCCCATCTCCCTTGAGAGACGGACAACAAATCATGCGAATTCTCTGCATCATTCTGGCCTCTCTGCTCCCTAGTTTGGAGCCAAACATATGGTGGCTGGCTGCAGGCAACATCCTTCAAGCTGGCAGGACAGGAATGCTGGCTGTCAGCTCATCTGCCCCTTTCTTCCTGCCGCTTCCAAGGAGCGCCTACCATATCACTCTCGTGCTGATATTTGAGTGGGCCCAGACTTTTTTTATAGCTCCAACCAGGAAAGCCATCGGGCATTCCAAAAAGCTATGAACCTGAGCCAAATGCAGACAAATTAAGGAGTGAGAGCAGAAGAGTTACATCTGCCAGGTCAAGCTGGGTGCAAAATGGCTTTGGAGCTGCTGAAATGGAAGAGGAATTTCACCATGTTGAACTTCTCACGAGAAAACAGCCTGCTCTTCCGCATCCCCCTCCCGAGGCCCGTGTGAGTCAGCCCGAGTGGTATGCAGTTTACAGTATGGCTCTGGAGAGAAAAAAATAACAAGGGGCCTGAGAATCCTAAGGAGATAAAGATGCTTATTATAGAGCCCTTGTACTGCTAAGCTGTATTTTCTCCCAAGGGCAAAACGTTAACAAGTAGCAGCGGTCAGCGTGAATAGCAATTTAAAAGCATTATTCTCTTTTCTGGAGAAAGACTTTGAAAAACTGACTTCATCAAAAATCCATTTCCTTTCAAGTATTTTACTACTACATTATTGATACCATTTCCTTTTTAGAGTATCATTTACACATAAATATAATCCTTTCATTTCTTCTTAATTAGTCTGTGCCAGCTCAGGGTCTCTTCTGAATGCTGGATAGGATCTGTGGAAAGAGCAGGGCATGTAGATTTATTTATTTTTTTTCTAAATGGGGATAATGAGTACTTCACCTTGATACATAGTTACGTATGTAGACGTGTGTATGCACAGAGCATGTGTGCATGTCCTTGCAGGATTTGGATTGCTTGCTTTCTTAGCATGTCACTGACTCCGAGTCAACCTTGAAGTTGTAGAGGTGCAGGCTTATTTAAATACAGATATTGCTCTCAGGAAGGCCAGGAGAGATCATCTGATAGTTACTGCTAAAGGAATAGTCACCAACCAGCCAAACGTCACGCCTTTGATGCCCTGTTAATCCAGTGACGAGGTGCTGAGTAGCCCCATAACAACTTTGTTAACCACTCAACCTGGGTAACAGGGGTTTAGTTAGCTGCACCTTTCCCTGAGGGCTACTGTTCCTCAAGGCTCAGGAGAACTGAGAATCAGTGAATCAAAGCCATAAAATGAGCCTGACTTTGTCTCCTCTTTTATGACTGGTTTCGCTTCCCATGTGTCATGCATTTCTGCTAACATAAAGCTGGAAGCCAGATGCAAAATGGGATGCTATTTTTGATGTTCCCCTGGGACAGTAATAATAGTTCTATGGAGTAAATGGCAAGGGGTTTTGCTCTTACTGTTGTGGGAGTAAGGTCGGGCTGTGTGTTCAGTAGTGAGCATCCATGCAGGATCTTCCAATCAGCTCCGGAGTACTTTTGCTTCCCCTCTAATGTCATGCCAGCTATTGGTAGGATTATATAAAGCAGATAGTGTTGTTAAAGTGTGAATCTCTGTTTTCCCAAACAACCTCAGAGAAGCAAACAGAAGCAATGTAATGAGTGTAAGGGTCAGTAGGATCAGGAATGCAAAGCCAATGTAGAATTTGAATTTAGCTCAACATATAAAGGACCAGAATGTCAGAAGCCTCACTGGAAAATGCAGATAAAGATACTTGCAGAGGTAATGAGACCAAATCTTTCTGGCAAAAGAGGAAGAAAAAAATTCTATTCCATGTACTTCTTCTCAGAGTATGTAATGCATTACACATTCTTCTGGTTGAAACTATAACCTTCACGTAATTAATATAACTACAGTCATACAAGGGTCTTTCTATGAAACAAAACAACCTCAGTTAAAAGCATTCTTCTTAAACATTATATTTCTGGAGCTGACCATAGTTTTATATGCAGAAGTTTGGAAGGTTATACTTGATAGAATCATGGAGTCAGCTCACATGAAGTAGGATACAAGATGGCTGAATGTACTTTAGCTTCAGGCTTAACTGAATCTTTGACCCTTTGTCCATAAATGAACATGCCTATTTTAGATTCTTCTCTTTACAGAGATCATAGTTTTTCCTGGAAATTACCACTGTTCTGTTAGTAGAGTTGAAGCTATCTTCCAAGCTACTACTATCAAATAATTCTCAAAGCTATTTATCTAAAAGGATATAAAGTAACCATTTAATGCATTTGAGATTGCTAATAAAGACTATTTAGCAGGTTCCCCTTTCATTATAACCTGAGGGATCTGATCCAGCTTGAAATGCCCAGAATGTCTTGAGAGAAACAGATCTGTGTTTTCAAACCAGTCTGAATTTATGTCTACATGCCTTGGTAGGAAATCTGCAGATTTTTCTGATTTTTATCCTAGGATGTACTGCAGTCTAAAAATTTTTAAGGCCAAACTACTTTCTTTCATTGGTGCTGGTAGACCTGTGCAGCTACGTTCAAGCTAGTTCACTGTCTCCAGTAGTGCCTCTTTTAGGCCATGACAGCAGAATAAAGTTCATAGTAATACGAGGAATATTTTTATTTGTGACTTGAGAGGATGACATCAAAGGAGGTCAATGAAGCAAACATCCCTAAAGGTAGACATAAAAGAAGTTTTAAGTATAATATTTAACAGGTGGAAGGACCCTTTAATACCATATATTTTGCAGTTGACTGTAAAACTTTTACAGAGCTTCTAAGGTAAGACACCGTGGACTACCTTAGGAAGTGATCTCTATCTGTGGACACTATATATGACCCAAGAAGTTAGGAATAGGTTGCAGTAGAGATACAGGCTGGATCCTGTTTCCTACTTCCTCCTCTACCAAGAACAGTATTTTGCTCTAAGTTGGCTGCACTGTCCTGCCTGATAGTCACAGCTCACATGTTTCTACTCTTCTCTCCTTTAACCACCATCGCAAGGGAAAACTGACCCCTTTACGTTGTTATCTCCCCTTTTTGCCACAGCTTGCTGTAAGGACAAGATAGGGATAGAAGAGGCAGTCTGAATTAATTTACTTACCTTTACTCAGTCACACAGACAGTGGATGTAGTCTGTCTCCAAATGAGTATTTCTCCTGTGGCACAGCAACTTGTGTGAGCAAAACTCTGTCAAGTTACTCTCGAGATGAGTTTAGAAGGGTAGAATGTGCAATACTAGGCAGTTCTACAAAGAAATGGTTTCCAGACAGGATTTTCCTCTGTAGACAATAAAGTAAACTCTGTCTCTGCCCCTTATGTATGTAATTGATTCAAGGTGGCCTGTCTTGAGTAAACACTGAAAGGGGGGAGGAGGAATTAAAAAATGGTTGTTAGGGTGTGTGGAATTTACATGGTGAAAATGAAAATCTGAACATAAGCTTGAAAATATAGCTTTCACAGCCAGAATGAGAAACTTTTTGTAGAACAACACTGAAAATTATTGAGGCTTCAAGTACATGCTTCAGCATCTTCCTTGTGTCTGTCGTCTTGCTGTGCTAGCTTTGTGCAATGTTACGTTCTTCCAGAAGCATGTAACAGCTGGTCCCAATTATCTTAACTACAGTGTGACTACACACATAAATGTCCCCTATTTCCATTTAGTTCCATTCCTTAATGAATGAGTTATGAAAAAAAAAAGGGGAAGGAAAAAAAAAGAACCGTGGCATTTGTACTCTGCTCCACCATTTGTTTCTGTTTACTCACATCAGTGGAACTCAGTTCACATGATCTCCCTGATCAGAGGCCAGCATATGTGATCAGAGAAGAGAGCTTTGCAGAATTAAACAAGCACAGTAGAAAAGACTGTGTTTGATACAGAATAACATGAAAAGTTCCTCCTGGAATTAAAATGACATTTTTTTAGTAATGCTACAAATGAGGACAACTGTACTAATAAGAATGCCTTTTTTATTTCAGATGAGGGTTAACTGAAAATGACCCAACATTTTGGACCCGAGTGACCTTTATCAAAGTCAAAGACTCCCGGCTACAGCGAGTTATTAAGGGAAAACCTGTATGCTCTGTACTGTCCTTGATAAAGGTCACGTGAGACTAAATGTCAGACCTTTTCCATCTCTTCACCTTAAGTAAAAACACTGTTTTATGTACTAAAGCTGTCTTGATTCATTTAGTGTTTTAAGGAATTATTCTGGTCCAGCGTGCCCAGAGGAGTTTTGTGTTAGTTTATAACAAATGAGATGCTGAGTTTGGAACAGGCAGCACCCTGGAGCACCTGCTTCATGCATTAGAGAGTAAAGTCAGGCTGTGCATCCACCCCTGTTCAGCACTCATCTTGCCCTTTTAGAAGTCAGGTGAGAGCAAAAGAAAAAAGCTTCAGGAGAAAGTCAGGCACTCAGAAACTACAGGGAGTAGTATGTTGTTAATACACAGCCAGTGCTTTTTCAGGTTGTCCCCTATAAACAGTTTTCACCAGAGGCCAGTTTCCTCTCACACGTGAAGCTTGCAGTGGCCCTGTGCAGGAACCACTCCTCTCACCAGACATGGCCTCCTCTGCCCAGTTGCCCTCACTGGTTTCTTATGAACTTATCTGCAGGCTGCTTTGCAACTGAGCTGGAACAGACTGTGCTCAGTTTTCTAGCCACTGTTTGTCAATAGCTGTGTTGGAGATTTCAGGGAGAAGCATGCCTTGGAGCCAGTGAACGTATTTGTGTGGCCTCTTTGAGACAATGCCCAAAATATTTTTATAAACAATTTCTTATCTTTTATCTAAGTACAGATAATGCACATTATTTAGCGTTGTAAGTGGCTCTGGCCAGGTTACTTCAGCCCATAAAGATGAAGAGGTGATAGCCTCAGAAACTGCCAAGTGAGTTCTCTGTGGAGAACTGTGGAGATGGGACCTTGTCAGTGTGGCGACAGTAGCAGTCAAAGAACTTAGAAAAGCCCAGTAAACCTTTTAGGGTTGTTCTTTGATGAATGGGTGCTTGGACCATATCAGGGCCTTGAGGACCACACAAGGTTTTAGGAGGTAAAAGAAGTATATGGTGAGCCTGGCACCTGTGGGGAAGTAGATGAGAGGCTATGGTTTCTTGCACCAGGTAAGACTTCACCTTCAGCTGAATGAAAGGGCAGGAAAATTGCAAGTGTGGAAAGGGCAGAAAGGGGTAAGTTCTTGTCTGGTTCTATGTTACGAACTTCTCACAGTGTTTTGCAGTCAGCATGGGTAAGGGAGAGAAGGCTTTGCTTTGCTGTGACCAGGCAAGTTCCTGGTAGCAGTTACATTCATGTCCAAGGAAGATTAATTTTTCATTTTTCCTGATGCTCTCCCCAGGCAGCCCATCCTTTCCTCCCGTTCCCTCTTTTCCCACCGATTCCCTGACTAACTCTGTCCTCATGAGAGATTCTGTGCAGGCTCAACTGGGCATATAAAGTTAATGTAGTAATTATTTTGGCCGAACTAGTGTACAAATCCAGATTTTGCAAGATGTCAGGGTGTCTGTCTTATGCACTTCATTTTATCTGAGCCTGAACTTGGTCTCATTTGATACCTGACTTCAGGAATGTATTTAGCATTTCTCTTATTCTGATGCGTGAAGCGAGTTCTCTGTTAAAATCTATAACATATTTGTGAAATATCCATCAATAAAATCTCTAGGTGGGTGTAAACTGTTCCTGAAAGGAGTAGTGCAAACTGGATTTGAAAATGTTATCATGAAATAATATTGTATAGATTTATTATAGGAAATAAATAGAACTTGTTTGCTTCAAAAAAAGAAAGGGAGGATCACAGCGCAAGCCATTCACTCAGATCCATCCCTTCTGTTGTTAAATAAGACAAGCATTTAGAATAGGCTAATAGCACACTCATGGTTTTACACTTTATTTGCATTCACCTACCTTCGAAATAATGACATATAGTATTGTTTAAAGTAATAGTATCTGATAAATCTCATGACTGTACAATACAACAAAGGTTACAAGAACCTGCAATGCTCATATTCTAGTATTTTAGGACAAGATAAAAGCTACATCTGCAAATAAATGGACAGCTGTTTAAACAATATTTATGCTTTAAGAATATTTTGCTGTTTCTTTTGGAAGAACTACTGACCTGCCTAGGTCTAGTTTGGCCGTATCAGCTGAGATAAGAAGTCTGGATGCGTATGTGCTATCTGAGCAGATTACACTAGCCAGATAGAGGGAGGCTTTTGTTAGAAAAAAAATGACATACTATGCAAGCTTCCTTTTCCCTCTTGCAACAGGATGTGACCTCCTCTCTTCACTCTCCATTTAAGACAGCCTGCCTGAGGAAAGCAGCGAGCCTGGCAACTTGTCGCTCACTAGGGTAGAAATCTTGTTTGGGAATTGGGCTGAGGTCATATAACCCTGAGGCAGACGCTAGCTGAACCACTGCAAAAACACGTGTTAAGCTTTCTGAATATAAGAGGGGATTTTTGTTACATAAAACAGGTCTGTGGCAGTGTTTTGTGTGATATCAAAGGAAGGCACTATATGACAAGTAACTTGAAAAAAAAAAAAAGTTTCTACAAAAGACCTTTCTGTGTCTCCCTCGGCAGCTCTGCATCAGGATGCTTCTACTACAGAAAGTTCTTTTGTAATAAGACGAGAGCGAACATCAATTCTCCTTTAACTATGTGGTTACAAATGTTTTTAAGGCAATTAAGAAATGCCTAATGTTTTACCATTTGCTTGCACAAGTCCTGGCTGGCTGCCTAAGGTTCACAGGAATGTCTCAAATCCAAGTGTTTAATAATCTCCTGGGTTGTCTGTTCCATATTTCGAAACACTAAAGCAGCAACACTTCCAGAATTATAAATAACACAATCAGATATCACTGTATGCTTCCTACTAGAAATAGATCACCGATGTAGAGAATATATTTTCAATTTACTGCCCTTAAATATGATATCAAAGATAGCTTCTTATTGTCATCGAGAAATATATTTACAGAGAAGTTGCATTTAATAATTGTAATAAAGATAATTTTTTCCAGGCATATGGCCTGCATTTTGTGGCAGTGACAAATTTAGTTGCACTTCTGACTTTTAAGGACTTTTTTTTCAGAAGATCTTAGTGGTGACCAGCTTTATTTCTGCCAAAGCCAGTAAGTTTTTGTTAGTGATGTAAGTGCAATCCGGTAGTGCTGAATGCTTTTGGAATTCCACCTATCCTCCAGTATAATCCAGTATATATCCAGTATATATCCTTCAGTGTAATCCTTATTTTCATTTACTGTCTCCTCCTTTCACTAAGAGCTAATTTAATAACTGTTGTTTCACATGTATTGGTAATATCTTTAAAGCTCTCTCTTAGTGTCTGTCTCATTCAAACAATGAGACTTTTGCTCCTAATTCACTTGGGTACTTTGTGAATCACCACTTCCCACCCCTCACAGCTCCCTATTTCAAGAATGTGATCTATTTGCTAAGTCCATTTTTGATCCAACTATTTCCATTTTTCAGAAGCTTTTTCATCTCAAACCTCAGTTCTTCACATAAATAAAGCTAAATGACAAAATACTTCAAATGTTAAATGCAGGACAGGACAAGCCACATTCTTATCATCTTAAAGTATTAAAAGAGTGGTTCATTAGTGTCTGAAACCTTCAGTCACAAATTCATTTCTGAAGGTAATGCCTTATTCAGCAAACCTTTAAAATTGTCTGACTGGCGTTTTATGCTGTGATCCAAAGTGCACTCAGCTCCCTGGAGAGGCTCCTGTGTCCATCAGCAAGGTTTGGATGAGGACCAAAGAACAACGTGCGGTCAGGTAGGAGGCTCTGCCAGAGTGGAACAAGGCTATAGTCTCCAGAACAGGATGAATTGGCCAGTCAGGTCTATAAAGATTTCTTTAATAATATTACTTTTGGCTGAGTCTCAGTCACCTCTTCTTTCTTCCTTTTTCATAATACACAGTTTGGCAGAGCTCAGAAAATTCTTGGCTCTCACAAAGATTCTTAAAGTGTTGCATTTAAAAAAGTTTTGAAACAATGAACTGCCCCAGAAAGGATTAGGATCATCCATTTTTCTTCAGACACATACTCAAAACTCTGAAACGATTAAACAGGGTAGAGGACAGAAACTAAATAGCAGTGGCAATAGCAGGGAAAAGTATCTTCGGATAATAATGTGATCCTGCTCTAAAATATGCTTGATGAGATTTCTGCATTAAAGGGCATTTATTTCAGTGTAATTTAATGTATTCCACTTCATCTATTAAAAAAATTTAGAAAGGAATATTCATGAAGAAGGTTAAAGTGTCAGAGTTTCTGTATTTTCAAACAACTTCCATTGTTAAAATCCATACAGGTGTAACAGAATATATAAAAAAAAAAGAGAAAAGCACTCTTTTAGATGCACTTTAACATATACGGAACAGTGATACTTTACAGCAAAGTTTTCAGTGTAACTATAGATCCTATCAGATTTTTATTATTCTACAACGTGTAGAAAACTTGCAGTCAGGTAGTCCAGTGGAATACTGGAGATAAAGATACTCGGACAGAAGTGAACTTTTTGTTTTCTGCTCAAAACCATTAAAAAAAATCTTGAGATGTTGACAGTGTAATTTGTCAAAGTAGCAACACGTAGATGGACTCCACATCTGGGCCCTTGATTCAGTGGTTTTAAGCATGTGCTTCACTACATGCACATCAATAGCTTCTGCTAGACTTCTTAGTGCTGCTCGCATAGTAATACTATGTGCTTGCCTATTGTAAGGTCAAAACATCCATTCACATTTAATGATTTTTGGAAGTCCTTCTCTGCTTTTAAACCTCACAGACTTCAAATACTGACTGTTATGAGCTGGTTCTCATTAATGACTAATCAAATGCCTGCTCCTGAAAGTGTTATTTGCTGTTGTTATTAACCACAGTGGTAATAGATCTGTTGGTACTTTCAGCCCGTATCCGAGATGGAGAAATATACTAAAAAAGACACCAAAAAGAAAACTCATTATTAACTACTTATTTTTAATATTAGGCTGTGGGACAGGCATTGATTTTTATAAAAATGTAACTGTTATTTAAATGTATGGTCTGTCTATGACTAGACCTTGACATACTAATAGGCTTTTAAAATGTATTATTCTACAATACATTACAAATGGAGTGGCCAATTTTAAATAGTCCCTAAAGTGCCATTCATTTTAACATGTGGAAGAAAGTAATTAAAAATGCAAGGTAATAGATGGCTCAGATTTAGTGTGTTTGCATCAGATTTAAATTATCTAGAATGCCAAGAACCACAGAACTATATCCTAGAAGTGTCAATGCAACTTATTAATTTTTCTGAGCTGCAGGTAGGTGGGGAAAAAGATCTCTTAAGAGTACAGGCATTGCAGAAAGTTTTGTTTGGTTTCCTAAAAACTGGGACTCTCATCACCCTGTGGGGAAATATGAAGTTCCATAAAAGTTATTTTCCTTAGGCACTCTAATAATAGACTGGGTAAGACCTCATTCATTTTTACAGTGTATCTAGTGCTATCCAGTTGTTGCTCCACAGCTTAGCAATAACTGCATTCAGGGGTGTCAAAACGTAAAACTCTATTGCTCTTCAGAATCAAAGTTGCTCTGTAAACATTGTCTTTATAATTTATTTGGATGATCCTCCTAATGAAATGAGGAAATAATTATTTATTTCACTTTGTTACCTTAAATTAGACTAAATTAGTGTAACAGTATGGACTATAAAAGTACATTGCACATTTATTTGCAGGTGTAATTCCCAGTTTCTGTAATTGCAAGCTAGTTTGTCCTAAGGCCATTTTTATTCTTTCATCAAACTCCATCTCCAAGCACTGTCTTCCACTGCTGATACAGGAATGCTGCTTCAGTGTCACACTATTCTGTTCTGAGAAAACTTTTCTTATTCCTAACCTTACTTATATCAGTGGCCAGTAAATATCAGTTTTGGTATTGTGCTAACAACATGACATACAGTAAATATCTCTCTATGATACTTAACTGCACAGGGAATTTCCTGAAGACGAGTGGCTATTGATGAGCCTAGTATCTATGAATAAGCAAGATAAGATCTTTTATTTAGTATTCACAGGTAGATTCACCACCCAAACTGTCCGAGACCTCTTACCTTAGTTAGATGGCAAGACACCTCACTGAAAAAGGTTTCTGTTTCACTATGAGTTCATCATCTTCAACATTTGTTACAAGGAACATTGAGCATTGCAGGCAGGGATGCAGCAGTGTTTCATACATGATATAAACACTTCCCTATTCTTGTGGAAATATCTTTCTTGAGGCAGCAGAACTACATTTAGCTTTTTTATATCTTCCCTGTGTTGGTGTTTTTTTGATAGACGTCTGTATCTTTCTGTTATTGCTAACTGAAAAATTCACAGTATAAAACGAGTCCCTAACTGCATGACCTTACACTTTTTACTATAGCCTTTCATCCCTTTTCTATAACTTCCCATCTCAAAATGCTCCTTTTGCCTTTTGTAATACTTCTTGCTTTTTTACAGTGCATCTTGTGTTTGTATCAGCAGGAAATTCATCACAGACTTCTACTTTTTTTGTCAAAGTGATTAATGAAAATAATGCATGATTGTCCACAAGAATGATCATTGATGAACCACATCAGAAACATCCCTCTATCCCCAGCTTTTAATGCCACCTTTGTTATTTCCACTTCACCCAGTTTCTTACCTATCGTACAATTCTTCTAACTTGCATATTTCCTAAACTGATATTTTCTTAAGTGTCATAGGGTTTAATTCTGCACTGAGATCCAATACTATTTCAGTTCTCTAGAAAATAAGTTATATAAAAACTTAGTCTGGTCAGTCGGACTGTAATTAAAAAAAAAAAAACAAAAACCAAAACCAAAAACCACACCCACATTTATTCCTTGTCAGAACATTAGCATATACACCTGTTTTTGTAGTTACATAATAAAATCATATTGGGATGAATCCACCAGTATGTGTCAATTGAAAGTCTTCTGGCCAAAGTGATATGACAACTATTCCTGAAAGCTATACAGAAGGACTAAAAATAACCAGAAACTCATATGGTATAGGTTAGAATACGTACCTAGTGTGAAATCAATGAATTACAGATATGTTTTGTCTCTGATGGCAGTTTCTTTTCAATGATGTAAAGTGACTTACACTGAAGTCCTCAAATTTACCAGCCAGTGGTCCAAAACATGTATTTTCAAATGGTTGTGGTTCAGGAAAGTACATCTTTGCCACATTTATCCTACTGAATGAACAGGGAAGAAGGACCTGTGTCACTCATTTGGAAATGACTTGGTCCTGCTCCCAATGACAAAACTCCGATTGACTTCAACTGGGAGCAAGATTGGATTATATGTTATTTGTAGTAGTAAATTTCTTCATGTTTTTCGCTTTTTCCTCAGTTATAAATACCTTCCTCTGTCATAAATACAACTGTTCCTTTTGCCAAGTTCAAACTAAAAAGAAAGTCTCTAATTTTTTTAATTAATTCTTCCATTTTATGAGCTGCTTCTCCTGTCTTAACATCTAGGTATCTTTTTTTAGTTTCTGTACTCTGTAGAGATGGGAAAGCAAGCTCCAGGGACAGTTAGTTACTACCCCCACGAAGGCAGCAAAATCCAGAGTGTGCCCTTTCTTTCACCATTTCCCTTTCTTTCTGTGAAAAGTTGCCGGAATGCAAGGAATTCGGCATTGTAAGAGGTCATACTGGAAGTTATCATCATATCCTTCAGGGCAGCTCAAATCATTCTTTCTCTTAGTCATCACTTTCTGGTCTAGTAATGCTTCCTCAAAATCTATATGAAAAACTCTATCTGATCTGAACGTGTTCATCTGGGGACTGGGAAAAACACTGCAGGGACAGGGAAGGAAATGAAGGGTCAAAACATTTTTTTAAAGTTTCTTACATTTTATTCTCAGAGTCACATCATAAATAATGGCTTAACATCAAATACAATGTAGACGTGAGATATTGTATGCATTTGAGCTTTGTTCTTCAAGAAAGGGTTTGAAATCAAGAATTAAATGTACAGCAATCTTCAGGGATAATAAGGTACACTAGTAATGAAAACTACTGAGATGCTATTGGGTGGCTACATGGTGCTCATTGTGCAACTTTCTAAAGTAATTTTGTGGAAAATGGAAGATGATAGCCAGAGAGGTTGTGGAGTCCCTGCCTGTAGAGATATTCAGAACCTGGACACAGTCCTGGTGACCTGCCCTAGTGGACCCTGCTTGAGCAGGGGATTTGGACTAGAGGACCCCAGGAGGTCCCATCCAACTTCAATCATTCTATGACACATTATTGGTAACCAATACAAATGACCTTTTCTTGCAAGAGAATGAAGGCTGGATTAAAAAAGCTATAGAATGACTAACCTCTTAACCTCTTTATCTGGCCAGTATCCAAGCTGTCATACCAGTGCATGTTAATTGCCAAAATCTAAATCTAAGATCAGTATTTTTGCCAGTTGGTATTCTTAAAATACTGTCACTTCTGGTATTCCACAAGGTCAGATGATATGTACTATTTAATGGGCCACCAAGGGTTGTGTGGACTTGTAAAAGACCAGATTTGGATGTAAGGGCTAGCAGATCCAAGTGCTGTTCTCTGCTCTTTGCTTGGTTAAGGATATGCTGTCGTTAAATTGAGAGCCTTGGAAGGTCATTTGTCTAAAGAATGAAAGGTAGAAACGGAGTCATGGTGATTCGAGGCTTACCTGAAGTTGTGTCTAGTAAACTGTATAGCTTGGGGGCTCTGGGACCTGGAGCAGGGGATGGGAAAGAATTTAGTTTGCAAGGTTAGTGAGTGATGGATGAGGAAAAAATGAGATGGCATTTAAAATTCATCAATCATTTCTGAAAAAAAACAAATTAAAACAAAACCTTCTTGGCTTGGTTTTGTTTGCTGGGGTTTGTTTGCTTTCACTGTTTTCATTTCAATACTCTGCAGAGCGTGCTTTACTCAGAATCACACCACTAGAACATACTTTAGTATTTCTTTTTCTGCTTAGCCCATATCTACTTTTTCTCCAGCTACTGATTTTCTCCATTGTATTAGCTATCTTTTGGCATAGTCAGGTGCTCTGTGTTGTGTATTATCTGTCTCAACCTTACTCAGAAAGAGTAGAATTTTGATCTGAAGGGAGAAGGGGGCTTTGAAGCCAAGTCCTATGGAATCAATCTCATAAGGAATTTTGTATCCCAGCAAGTCTTGCTGAAATAAAATTTCCACTGATTTCAATGGAAGTTTTCATAGGCACTGAGAAATGCCTTACGCAATTCAAATCTGGAAAAATTAACTGCAACCCATATACTATTATCTGACATTATAGGAAGCACTCAAATATAGCATAATTTTACACAGGTTTATTGAATATTTCATCTCATAAAAGAATCATAGAGGATTACTGGACTTTTTGATATAAAATTTACGTTTCTGGAGTGACTCCTAATTCTCTGAATTAGCTTCCAAAGGTGACAGAAACACGTTGAAGTGAGGAGGAGTGCAGCAGGTAAGGCTTAAACTGATACGCAGTCCCTGAGGACTCTAAGGGTTAAGATAACTTGGAGACATCATGTGAATGCATATACTATATATCGGGTTTACATTTGTGACACAGAGCTTACCCTGTGGTTCAAGGAAATCAATTCACAGCTTTTAGTAAAGCACCAAGGGGACTAACAGGACTATGTGCAAATTAGCGCATATAATGTGTCTTCCTCTCTGTCCAGCAGTTAATTGTTTGCCAGGGAGTCTGCCAGTGCTGACATGAAGCCTTGTTACTGAATATGATTTAAGCACTGTACATTTCCAGCAGAGAAAAAAATAATGATTTAGGGTGTTTGAACTTTCTGATGAGAGATTTTTTAATTACGGGCATGAAATACATGAGAAAGTGTTGATCATATAGATTGCATGTTGAAAACTCAGTTATTTTTCCCTTGAGCTGTAGTACAACTCTGTAAACAACCTCAGTGGAAACAAAGGTTGAAACCAGGGCACTTCTCAAATAACATGCTTCAGTTCAGCTTTTTTCCCCCTTCCCTTTGCCCAGTCAGTACGCTGACAGATAACAAACTGACAAGCACACTCCTGTGGTGTGGAAGTACAGGTCCGAGATTTTATGAAGGATTTTACTTCACCATCTAGGTGTTCCAGTCATTAAGGGAGTAAAAGCGACTTCTGTTATCATTTCCGTTTTTCTTGCATTAATTCCTATGGGTCTGTAATAACATCGGCAATGCTTACATCGTGCTGTGCGGAGAACAGGCAGTCTCCATGAACTAATCTCTCACCACCGGCATGCAGCTCAGGAGCTGCTCAACACTTCGCAGTTCAAAGCACCTTCAGACTTCATTTCCACACTTCTTGAGTTTGGCTTGCTCTACGAGTGCCTAACTGTGCTTTGACAGTAAGGCAGAATTTGCACAAATTGTCCTCTGGAGTGTTTTGGAGCTGCAACATGAGAGGGTGAAAGCTGTAAGACTGAGAGAAAACCTTGAAATAGCGTTGACTCTTGAGAAAAAGCAAAGCGTGATAGAGCAAAACCACAAGTAGGGGCTCAAAGTGCATAGCAAGACCCTACTTGTCTCTATCTCTAAGCGAAATGGTGCAGAGTTTTACCTCAACTTCCAGAAAAAAAAATGTATATCTGACCATAAGCTGCAAAGGTTTACAGAGGGTTGCAAACTAATTGTGAGCAAATGAGCTTCAGAATCAGGAAGGAGAGTGAAATTAGTTTTCCGAGTTAATTAGCAAGCTGAGAAAAGCAGGTATGTCAGCATGGTAAGATGTCTCTCTTGCTCCTGGCATTCTGGCTCCTACTTTTCTACCTTTGATACGCACCTTGCTCCTTAGGTTTGAGTTGAATCACCAGTCACTGATGTATAGGAAAGCTTGTCTGGCTGTGATACACTCACTGGAAAAAAAAAGTTTTTCTTTGTTACAAGGTCAATACATTTCCATAAGCAGGATTAGGCCGGTGTCTAGCATTCACAGATACACTCTTCTGTGAAAGTGGACCACTGTCATCTGAAAAACCTACATGTTAGGAGAGGTTGGTTTGAAAGTAAATTTCTGTTTAATTAATAACAAGAACAAATAACAGGACCTTCTTAGTCACTTGATAGGCTTACAGACCAGGCCTGTCCTTATCCCTGGAGTAGAAATAATTTATTCCTTTCGTAGTTCTTCTGAGACTTCTTCACAGGAAATTTTTACATCAGGTTCCTTTGTAGAAGCCTTGTTAATAGACCTAACCAAGAATGCATTTCCCTTTACAATGTTTCAAGTCCTTGAAAAGGCCTTTCAGACTCTCAAGAACTGTTTCCATTGTAAGCCTGTATATGCTTTTCTTCAATAAGAAATTCACATTTCAAACATATTTCTGAGAGGAATAGGGGCTGTCTATCCTAAGAGGTCAATGGACAGAAGTATCTATCTAGACTAAATTGCTTCTAAAGCTTACTTGATGACAGAAAAGAAATGCTTTACTATTGAAAGGCTTTGAATGTCTTCACAACTGCTCTTCAGTAACCATTCAGAACTGATGACTCTTTCAGACATCTGACTTTCTGGGAAAATGTCAGTATCTGGAATAAAATTAGGGTACTTAGCCCTCAGCCCTATTCTTTCAGAAACAGAATACTATATTTCCATTTCTTTAGCATGGAAGAATTTGACATTTGCTATATGGGTCTGATAACTCTTGCTTACTTGTATTTGAATGCCTAAGGAGTCCATAAACTCAAGAACAGCCCAGCATAGAAAAGAATGGGGGACTGAAATTGTCAGGATAGATTCAGGTCTTCCTCACCGCAATACTTCCTAGATATATGTATCTTATTTGCTGCTGATAATCAAGAAAAGCAAGAAACAAGAAAAGGAGAGAAGATTGAGAAAGGAGCTGCTCTTACAAAGATAGGACTAATTTGTTTCACGAATTAGGTCTGCAAGTAAAAATACCTCTCCATGGTTGGACATCTGATGTAATGAACTTTCCCTGCTTACCTGTTTCTTGTTCCAAGTGGTTTTTTTCTTATTTATGTTTGAGGTGGAGAGATTGGGTTTTGTAATTTTCTTGTTAGAGATTTTTACAAATTTATTTTGTGTTCTCAGAAGCTTTGACTTTCTTAAAATTGAAAGACTTTCCATTTAATTTTACACTTTTCTTTCTCTTTTTCTTACGTCTTATGCCTCTCTCCATTTTTTTCCTTTTCATTTTCTTCTTGCCTTCAGCTGCTCTTGTGATTTCATTCTTTCTTTTGGCTTTCTACTCTTAATTGCTGCTTTTCGAAAAATGAAGTGAAAAACGGGCTTAAATATTCTCTCCACAGCAATAACAGACATTCACTGCAATATCTCTAAATACTTACCAAGAACTTATGGAAAGAAGGCTTTCTTTTTTCATTACTTTAAACTGTGCTTTAAATAGTCTGAGAGCGTATCATTGTGTTCTTAGGCAAAATGTCTTGAGGTGAAGTCAGTAAGTGCTGTTACATGGCATTGCTAGGGCTCTGTAATGCAATAACACAATACCAATTAGCGAATCTCAGTGGATACAAGTGGAAAAAATGCCAGTTATATGATCATTATAGGTTAATGATAGGTAAAACTTTCGTAATTCTAAAGTGGTTTATCTATATATCATATATTTTTAGGTACTTAAAGTAACGTGGCAATACTGGGAGGGAGCTAAGAGGGACAATTATTAATATTTGTAAGGTTGTCTTTTTTTTTTTTTTTTAGGAGTAGAAAAAAGGTGAACTTACATTGGATCGGAGAGATTGCATTTACACTGATCCTGTAAATTGATTAGTCCTTTCTGCCACCAAGTACTCAGATTCCCGAGGCAATCATTCATGGTCTTGCAGAAATGACTGCTAAATGAACGTTTCCTTAAACTAGTTCAGTTTATGCTGGACTCTCACTATAAATAACACGCTTAGTGTGAAGGGAAAGTGAATGAGCTTGTTTGGATAAATTTTTCTATTTCACACCAACTTTATCCCTTTCATGCTCTCTCCTACTACTCCTTTGCATGCTGTCTGCACATATATTGACACATTCAGCCTGGGAAGAAATGTTCATGCATGTTGGGAAGACATGTATACTTTCTGCCTTTTCCAGTGCACATTTTCTCTAGCTGATAATCAGGTTTCATTTGAAGCAGTGATGCAAAACTCTCAATATTCTCAATGTCAGGTGGAGCAGTTTCATGAGAAACCTAGAGGAAAGGTAAAATTCTCTGAGAGAATAATGAAAACCATATAGATTGATAAAAGCCCTAGTCATCTGTACCCTGACTACATAACATTGTTATGCTGTTTATCCAGAAGGGATAAAAACACCTATTCAGAGAGAAGGAAAAAAAATGGAACCACATATTTTTACCCCAAATCTTCATGTCATGATCTTGATTCAGCAGTGCAATAATTTTCAATAAATTGGGAATTCTAACAGGTTTTCAACTGGGACACAATATTAAAATTTCTCCACTGCGTTTTATTGAATGTGTGCATTTTAAACTACAAGAGTAGTACAAGACTTGGACATCATAGCTTTGAATGCACTGGGTATGGCATTCGTTGTAAAGACACAAAGCATAATAGGAATACTGGAGAGAAAATAGCAGCCTTACCTGCTAGTGAAATTGTAACCTCCAAATTAAGCACAAAGTAGAATGACTAAATCATGTGTCTTTACTATGGAGTGTAGGACAATAGAATCAGGAAGATTTATTTTTTTTTAATATGGAAATTTGGTCAGTGTTGGATTATCTGAGCCTCTAAAACTGGATGGATAAATTTGAATATGAGTAGCTTGGCATAGAGGAAGGCAGAAGGACATCAGGAAGTTCAGACAAACTTGGATAATCTTTTAAAAAGCATCAGAATTTTGGAGCCCTATCCAAATCAAACTGTTAGCTTGTCTACCTTTACCCTTATTACTTTACCCCTTGACATGGCAGTTATCCCTATGTATAGCTTCTATGCTGGCACACATGAGTATTTAATCTTTTACTTAAAACAATGCAGGAATTATTTTACATCCTTTCCATGTGTTCCTTATTAGTATCTTGAAAGCAGAGAGACCGACCTCCCAGCATTTCCTGCTCAGAAAGCCTTCAGTTCTAAATGTCTAGAGAATATCTGAAAATATTTGTTTATAAACACATTTTAGAACTTAGCTGCATATTCAGCTGCATGTGAAGGACTTTTACAGTTGTCTATATAGCCAGATCTGGAATGCGAGTTGTTTATTACAGGAAGAAAGGTCTTGAAGAGCCAAATAAAAAGAGAACTGTAAGTTTGATAAAGTTTTGTTTAGTTAAAGATCTAAATAAATTCCTGAAGGTTTTCTCTTGCTCTCAGCTACTCGACGCCTTTTGATCAGTTACAGATGGCTCATGTGGGACTGTTATGAGATCCAAGAGCAAACCTTCTGCAGACTTCCAAGCCACTTCACACTGACTAACGCCTTACTCCAGCCCAATTAATGCAAACAATAAATAATGAAACAGATGCTTCAAGCCATACTGCTATAATTTTGCAGAATGTAATTCCACCCTTCACGACCAATGGCTGAGGCTCAGCTGGGAAGACAGAAATAGGTGTGATATGTGTGATGTCATTGTTCTGAAGATTAATAGTTTAAGACTAAAGTTTGCTTGATACTTTGGCCTTATTTTGAGCCACGTAGCTACTGTGCTTTAAAATCCACTGTCTAACCTGAACTGCAAATCTCCATGTAGTTTTCAGTACAGCCAAGAAGTAAAAGAAATATAATGCCTTTTTTATCTAAAGATATTTTGAGACAGAAAGAAAAGATAGCTATAAAAGAAAATAGATGAAATTTTAATACTAGTGCATGTACATTGCATGCAATTTGTCTGAATGTCAATCGTGGGATCCTGTATTTGGGATCTTCTAGCAATACGCAAGTGGACTATATAGATTTTTTTTAGATAACAGTCTTTGAAGCGTATATAATTTCTTTGTTGTTATAAATGCAAAGTCACTTGTAGATGGGCTTGCTGGGAACCAGACTCGCTTTTTCAGAGTAATAAAGGTGGGGGTTTTTTTCCCCTTCACCTAAAATACATTAGTAAGGCTACATTGTCAGAGTTTTTCTCTCCATAAAGAGATATTTGAATCTGGTTAGAACAGAAAAAAATTGACAGACTTTCAATTATTCTAATCTGCATGTTTTTTAATACTACAGCAACACCATCATAACAACTACAAGAAAACCCCACCTACATTATGAGGAAAGATGTCAGTATACTATGCTTTTGTATTCAAATATTAAAAGGATTATTTTGTGTCTTTTCGCAGAGAATGGCTTTTTCTCATGCAGGAAAACTCAATCCGGCCAATAAGCTTGTCCATATTTTTGTGAGGAAGTGCCTAGATTTACCATGCCCACTCTACTTTTTGATTATAAAATGAATTGTCACTTTTCAGCTCAGTTTTCTGCTGTATTTCAGTGATTGCATCCTAGGACTTTTTTCTTTCCCATCTGTTTAAAGAACTGCTGTGCTTTTTTTGTCAGATAAATTACAAAGCTGCACAATATTTAATTTTATACTTTTTTCCATTTAGAAATTATGATTATCTGAAATTTCTTCAGCTGTAGCTTTTTTCCTGTCTTATGTGGACATCCCGATACTCCACAGACAGTTGTTATCAGGGCTTCCAGCATAAGTTATTTCATCCAGCCTGGCAAAAACACAGCTGAATATCAAAGGGATATTAACATTTCGGTTTGCCAGGAGTGGCAGATCTGATTCAAAGCTGGCCCAGAAGACTGCAAATAATGACCTGTTAAAGAAAGGTGACAGATTATTTCATGCTGCGTTTCATGTGCAGTCTAAAAGCATGCTGTGAAACCTGGCTGAAACTCTAAAGAGGAAAATACAACTTATGGCAATATTCAGCGAACAAAAAGAGAGAGAGAGATAGGCATACAAATCTCAATGCATTCCTTTAGTCCAGATTCTCAGACTGGGGTAGTAATTAGTAAGGATTTTCACCTCTCTTTTGGCTCACAATCCCATCATAGGACTGGGCAATGTTTTCATTCACAGTTGCTTGCTGAATCAATTCTTTGAATAATTTGCAGCTTCTTGCTTGTTCACAAGCATTTCACCACTCACAAGTATTTGATATGCAAGCTGTTTCCTTTGGAAGCGTAGGTCACAGAGTGTGCCTGCTCCCTTGCTGGATCAGACTGAAGGTTTGGATGCAAATTTTTCTGATGATGAATTTAATACTTTTTTCCATTTGAAGACACTTGCATTTCCCAACAGAACATGATTCCGTCAATGTTTTTCTGATCAGTTCTAATGCTGAATCTCTGAAAAAATAATTAGCTAAAGGAAAATGCAAACCATATGTCTGTACCTGTCTCTGTAAAATGACACGCATATA
The DNA here is from genome assembly GCF_003259725.1 of Athene cunicularia. Classification (NCBI taxonomy): domain Eukaryota; kingdom Metazoa; phylum Chordata; class Aves; order Strigiformes; family Strigidae; genus Athene; species Athene cunicularia. The sequence goes on from NW_020799099.1 coordinate 34,979,276, forward strand.
CAAATATCCAGGAAGTGCTGTAGATCATAGGGGCCCTATTTAGACCAAGTGAAACATGTTTTGGATCTCTCCATCCTTGGAAGGCAGTGCACTGGTCTAATACACTGGTCCAGACTATTAATGGAAAATATTTTTTTCCAGTGTGCGTGCCAAAAACCACACTTAGTGGAGCTGTAGAGAGGAAACTCGAGAGTGGGTGATGCGTGCTATTTCCTATCTTGAGTCTGCCTGTCTGCTCTTGCATCGCCAGTAAATCTGAGCAGCAAAACTCTTTGTGCTGTAATAAACTCCTTACATCAGTCTTACAGGGGGATGGGGTAACTTGAGCAGGATCTTTGCAGTTCAAAAAGAAGTAAATGCATCATCTTGGTAATGGGAATCAGATCCCTCGCTCTGAGTGGGAGGCAGTCTTTCCTTTGGTGCTTCCTGTGACTGATGCAATCTGTAACCTCCCCTTTAAGCCCAGTGCCAACTTCTTGTTCCATTTTAGCTTTTCAAACTCAAAATGGGTTCATTCACTTGAGAAACTTGAACAGGGTTGTGCATCATTAGCCAGGGTTCAAGGTGTCTTGGCTGCCACAGTTGGTGTAATTTTCAGTGTCATTCAAGGCACATTCACTGATGAGTGAATTTGCATAATAACTTCTAACGATTTGCTTTGATCAAACTCCATCAGCCTGTGGGCAAGACACTGGAAGATGTAACTAGAACAGATGAGATGCAGGTGAGAATGTGACGGGTGGGGATTTTGAGCCATATGTTGAAAAGGTGTTAACTACGTGATCACTGTGAGGGTCTCCGGAAAGGCAGACTGGCACTGAGTAAGGGTGGTGCTAAACCTTCCTGATGCTTCTTTACTGCTGTTTCTGTTGCTTTTGATTGGCATTTCCTAGTGTGGTTCTCGTAGGAAGCAAGTCGGTCCCCTCGCAGGCTGCTCACCGCAGTGGCCTCGGGCTACAGAGACGAGAAGTTACAGACCCTGTTCCCATCAGCTGTGCTGTGGTTACCAGTGAGAGGCTTGCCCAAGGCATAGGTATCAGCCGAAATAACAGGGACTCTGTGTATCTCAACCCAGGAGACAGAAGATGAAGGCAGCATGCACGGTTCAGGGAACAGAGCTGGCAGTCATCTCCTGGGTGCTGAACTGCAGCCGCTGAAATTTTAAAGCGTTAAGGAAGAACAAGTCAGATTTTCAAATATGCTTGTATTTAGTAAGGTGTGAAGGGATGCATTTGTCATTTATTGAAATAGTAGTCCAGAGGCGCCTTTTTGTTTTTTTTTTTTCCTAAGCTATTTTTTATTAAAGTGGTTATTGCAATAGCTAATCCTTTCAAAAGTGTGTTTGTGAGCATTTTTTTAGGTCACAGAAGAGCCAATAATGAAAACACTTGAGAGAAAAACCACATTTTTCTTGCAGTGTTTTCCCATTGTTGAAGCTAGATCATTTTCAAATGACTATGAACAAAACAACAAGCAGAAAAATGAAATAAAGCAGCTTTGCTTGGGAAGAGGATCAGCTATTCACAGGGCAAATAAGACCCCTGTATGCAACAGTTTTTCATGCGCAAGAAAATCTGGTCTGAGGAAAACTATTTAACTTTCTTTATCTCCGAGAACTATTTTCATTATGTCTTTTTAAGCAACTTGTTCCATATAAATGGAGGGATTTTTCACTAACTCAGCAATATCTGGGAATGAACTAGTAATACATTCTCACATCAGCCTACACTCATTGATGACAGTTTCTCAATGTCATAGACAAATACCACATTTTTGCAGTTCTTTTTAGCTTGTGCTTTCTTGTTCTGAGCTTAAACTGAGTTCGAACAGTCACTGACACGTTTCCAGCTGGGAGAAAGGAAGCTGTAATAGCTGACCCTATGATGGGCTGAATATGCCATTCCCCTTTAAGTACAGGAGGAAGAACCTACAATAATACCTGGTTTAGGCTATGGTTATTAAAAGACAAGTTCTCAGGAAACTCTTCAGTGTGGGGAAGAGAATTCAGACAGGGCATGGAAAATGCCAACTTTGTAGTTCATTGTACATATTAGGTACTAAGAAAAAGGTTGCAGTCAGTGGATAGAGGGATATTATTTTTCTCCACAGAGTAGTAACGACTCTCGTGTCTTCACTTCAGAGAGATGATTATAGTTATGATAGGGGAATAGTTTCATCCTTCCATGACTGGCAAATAACATTTGTTGTTTATCCTTTGAAAGAGAGATAGGATTCTTTCTTTTGTCAAGTTTTTTTCTCATTAATATAGGAATCTCTTAGGAGAACAGTCTTCACAAGCTCTTTTCCATGTATCTGAAATGATGAAGAATGATGCTCTTTAGGAAAATAAATCCCTGAGATGTAGACAGGAGTTTTATCTTTCTCTGCTTATTACATAGCACTTGATGCGATGGCACAGTTTTAACTGAGAAATAACTTTTGTTTGCAGAAACATTTGGGCTAACGCTTTACCATCAGCCATCAAGAATTCAGTTTGCTGCAGATCCCAGATGAGGTGCAGACCTGGCAGTTGTGAAAACCATCTGCTAACTTATAAAGAGCCACTTTGCAGTTTGTTATATTTAGACATTGGCCAATCTTGGGGACCCTGAAGTACCTTACTTCTGCACAGGGATGCACACCTAGCAAATATCCAAATATCTCAAGGGTATAGATTGTTCTGCTGTCCATCAATGTGGCAAGACAGGGCCATGGGGGTGCGTTCTCTCTGCTTCCCTCTTCCAGTGCTCCTCACATGACTGGTGAAAGCAGCACATGTGTGAAGTTTCTCCTCTCCCTTCTTCTCCCTGCCCCTTGCCACAAGGTTGTGATGCGAGGAAACGATTTTCGATGGTACTGAGTAAAATCAGATGTGGGAGCCATTCAATCACCTATGTAAAGCCACACAATGCCATGCTTACCCCAGTTATTTCTCAGTCTGTAACTGCTCTTAAGCCAAGTGATTTGAGTGCATGTGTCTATGAGATTTGAACTTGCACAATAGGCCGGGTAATGAGCTAAATAAAGTTTGCAGACTAAACTGGTATGTGCTCATATGTCAAATTAAGTGTTATGGGAGTTAGGTGTGTGTTTCATTAGGGGGACAGGGCCCTAATTCTCAGGAGTGGTATGCAGCTTGCCCGAAATGTGAATGTGTTTCTGTGTAGTGTTGTAAGAGGCTGCTGGAGAATGAGGGTTGCCATAGCAATACAGAAAAATTTTAAACAGCTAATAATTCCTACACAGCTGAATAGAGTGGGCTGAGTAGCAGAATCTGAAACCATCATCTTCAGCACAACTAAGTTCATTTTAAATGCATTTATTGAATGTTTTTTTATGTCACACTGGATACTCTACATGACCTCAAAGTGCTGCACCAGTGTAACGTATAACCTGGAAGAGCAGCACTCAAAGGCAGGCACATTTAAGTGGAGTGATGACAGCTGAGTACCACAACATAAGATGATTCAAACCTTGGTGAAGGACCAAGCATGGCAGTAAGACAACTGCCAAGTGATGTTGTGTCCATTTGGAAGAGATAAGGACTTTGATTCTGACAGTCCCTTCTGCAGTCAGGCTCCACAGTACACTGCATATTAAAGAAGGCTGGAAAAAAAAATTATAAGGAAACATTTTCTCTAAAGTGTATAATTCTCACTTATAATTTTTTTTTCTTGATCCATCCAATCTTCTGCCACTGACAGCAGCCAGTATTGGATGCTTTCAGAAGCTATACACAGAGCAGGGAGATTGTTCACCTTTCTCTGGTACAACTGTCCAGGAGCTAACTTGTCAGGCAAGCTGCATAGTTGATATGTTTATGAGCTGTTACATATTTTGGGGTAGTTTGCTTTTTTTGTTTGGGTTTTTTATTATCTAGCTGCTTAAAATTATGAGACTCTTCTACAGTTCACTTTTAGATTGACTACCTTGAGTAGTTTTATATTATCAACAAGCTTTGTCTTGTCATTATTAACTGATTTTTTCTGATAATTTATGACTGTGTTGAGCACTACGGGTCTCAGAACAGATCCTTGTAGGATCTGAGACAGAAAAATGTTTTATCTGTTGTGAAAACTGAATATTTAGCCCATTTCTTGTCTTTAAATAGTGATTCACAAGCAGATGCTCTCCTTTTTCCTTTTGACATGAAGCAACGTGAATGTGGGATCTTGTCTAAAGGGTTCTGAACGCAAAACTTCCAAAAATTCCACTCAGTACTAAATACAACATAGATTCCTAGGGAACCTGGAGATTATCCATACATTTTTTTTTTTTTCTAGCTTGGGGAAATAAGGTTACTTACTTGCTGAAGATAGTTTCCTCCTGTGATTAAGAATTGTCACAAGTGTCTATATTCAGATTTCTCCTATGACCATATCCAAAACGCTCCAAATGCTCAGGTCCAGCTTTTCTGAGCCTTTGACCTTGGTGCTCTGTTCAACCACAGACACGTTATTCCAGGCACTGGAGCGTCAGTAGGCTCAAAAGTCTCACATCAAACACATTGTTCTGAAGTAAGTTTGTTATGAAATCACACTGTCTTCAGTGCTGACAGAGGCTATTTTGTTTTTGCTGAATACTGTGCAAAGTAATGAATCCATCTATGGACTTGCAAAGTTACATTATACAGTCACCCAAGGGGGTTATCCTTGTCCTTGCTGTGCATACAGAAATATGCACTCCAGCAAGTAACTTGTATGTGGCTGCATATTTTATTTTTCCTCTAAACACTGTGCTGTCAAAACGTGTCCTGTCATGTAGAGGACCTGTGTGTCAAGTTATAACTAAATCCCTTTGAATAAGAATATGGTGCCTTAATTACATCCTTTTTTGAGTTTCCATCTTTTTTTTTATTTTTTTTTTTTAAATTATCTCAATTGCTTTTGGTAGCACATGATGTCTTGTAGGTGCTGCCCACAGCTCGGAGCGCACATAGGCTCATGGCTAGCTGGACGCTCTCGTAATCAGCATCAGCTGTGTTCATTTGTAGGCTGACATGCTTGCATAGTTGGGCCTGATGGTTGGTGACTTGCAAGAGAAATCCAGTTGTTTTTATAACCCATGCATTTCTGCAGCATTGTCCATAAGCTATGGTATGTTTTTCCTTGTCAGTAATCACAATAGAGCAGCACCTTATTTTTTTGGGTGTCATCTCTGTTTAATGTCACTGTATTTAAAGCATTTCTAGTTTTTTAATTGTGATTTCCCTTTGAGATAGTTTCATGACTGATGTATTACAGAAGTTACATTTTTACTGTATAAGCATCTTTGTCTCGATGATCCCCTGAACAGTGATAACACAAAGACTGAGGAGGAAACAAGCTGTCAGCAGATGTGAAATTTTACAATGAGAGTAGATTCAGCTCCCTGTCCTTGTTATAGCTCTGGGATTGTCAGGAATGAGATACTACAAAATTACTACAATGAGATATACATAGATGAAAAACGATGGGTAAGAAGGAAATACACTTCTGTCTCTACTTCTGATTTGAACCTAAAACCTAGAGGCGATTAGATCTTGCACCTCATCTTTAGCATTCTGACGCCTTATCAGCTGTGTTTTCTCAGTTAATAAGTAGTGCTTCTACCCCCTCTAAGTTTTAGAGAAATTTAGCGTAATTGCTGACATTGTCTCAGAGGATTAGGCAGCCAAAGTGCTTTGAGTTTCAGTATCATATAAATCCTTGGGGATACATACTTACTACAGCATCAGCAGACTCTTTTTTTGTCTTGCTTCTCACATTCCCACTCATACACCAAGGCACACGTCAGCATCAAATAGTACTATTGTCAGGTCGGACCAGCTTGCCTTGTTTCAGCTCCTATTTGTGCTTTCTCCCACTGTAGCACTGAGGCATGTTGAAATAGCAAGTATTAATAATCCTCTAGTCAATTCCCGCAAATCCTTCCTTCCCTGCCACGTCCTCAGAAGGATAGCTGGGTGACTAACCAGGTAGCAGCTGAGCTTTGCAACATGCAGGAGAAGTCCTCAGAAATTTAGTGACATACCCTCAGGAGTGCAACAACAGAACACAGAAGCATGAGGATGGCTTTAGAAAGTGTCTGAACATCTGCTGCTAAGCTAACCCAGATGCTTGGGCCCCAGTGTCAATTATCTGAGTTTATGCTGTAGTCCAGACATGTCACAGATCACTTTTGAAAAGGGGGTTTCAGTTCCTAAGTGATGTCAGAGTATTAGTAACTTTATGATCTCAGCCTACTAGCTTTTGCCCAAATCCAGAAGAATCGCTGAGGTGGATGAACAAGGAAATGCTATTTTAGGCAGAGAAAGCTACAAAATCATTGTATTGCTTCTACTTTAAGTTTTATTTTAAAATTGTTATAAAATGGAAGGAACACATTTCTTATGCAATATCTTATAGATTTCCTGTTTCTGAAAGGTTGCATAGAAAAACCCCTGCTGCTTGCAGATGTATCCCATTAGAAAGTTTAACTGGAAATTACATGCAGTTTTATAAATCTGTGGTTGTTGTATCCCCCAGAATTAGGGCAGGTAATAGAATTTTTGCTTCCTATTTATGAATCTTCCTGTGAGAACTCAAATAGGAGAGAGCCCTTCTAATAACATGTTTGGCACAGTTCTGAGGAAACAGATACCAGAAAAACCTCACCAAAAAATTAATATTTCCTCTCCCCCAAAAGCCTTACCACCACGGACAAAAACAGAGAGAAAAGAGGGCAGAATAAAATAGATGTGAAATGTGAGGGTCCTTCAAAAGGCATTCTCAAGAAATAAAAGAACACATTTATATTTTATAATGTGGTACCCAATCACCAAAGAAAAAGCATAAAATCAAGCAATTCCCTATAGACATTTTGTATAATAGCACTGCTTTAATAATTAAAACAGAAGCCTTTTCTAAAAGAACTCAATGTATGACTCCCTCCTTCCTTCCAAAAACATTACCCTGACTGGGAGAAGTCCAAATGAAGCAGTTTGATAGTATAGTAGCAGCTATATATATTTTTTATAAACTTGTTTCCTTCTCTTTTTTTTTTTTTTTTTTTAAATCACCCTGGATTTCACAAGATGATCTGACTGACCACCTTTGAAAGTCACAGTCCCAGTAACATGGCATTTTCCAGAAGCGCAGACAGCTGGAAGGGAAGCTGTGTGAAGGATCCCAGGATTTCTATACACAACTGCTCTCTTTTTATAGTTATGTTAGGCCACATGGAAAACTGGGCACCTTAAACATATAGTTTCTGAACACGAGACTTTATGCACTCAGATCCGATTACAGATAATAGCAACTGTGTGTCTGATATGCCATTTTAAAAATATGTGCTTTCTACGTGGGCCAGAGTTGAAAGGCCACCCAAACCACACCAAAAAAGCATCACTGTAGGCAGAGGAAGGCCCTAGCATTTGCAGCCATTTGTGGTCATTTTGGGTTACAGTTTGGGGCCTCTGGGAAATCAAAAATAAATTTCTCAGAAGGCCTATGAGAAAAATTTGTACTGCAAATGTCAGAGAGGGATTGGTTAAGGGCAGATATTTTTTTTCTTTTTGTCATTTAATCCATTGAGCACTGATAGATAAATTTGGCAGTGAAAATATTTTCTGTGGTTGCTTTGTGAGACATCTTGGGTGATTGTTTTTCCTGCATAAACAGAAGAGCTGTATCCAGTTAAAGCTTCACAAAGCACAGGTTGGTAGGAATACACAAGGAATATGAGTGAATAACCAGTGGTTTTTGATCATCTCTAATTAAATAATTACAACTTCAGTGTAAAGCAATACTTACAAGAATGTGGCAGATGCTATAATACATACAAAGGACCTAATTTTCTCAGTGAAAATAATCAAATCTTGTTAAGAATATAAACACCTTTTGGTCTTTGAACTCTCATGTCGGCAATGTTATTTCTCAGATGATATTTTAACTCTGTGGCTTTGCTGTAGAGCAAAACAGTAACTTTGGGATAGATATTCCCTTTTGTTATTATGTGGGTGGGAAGGTAAACTTCCTTAATTTGAGGAGGTGAAAGAGTCACCTCCACAGCTCGTTTTCTTTCTTAAAATATTTTCTCTGAGTAACTGGGAAGGCACCAAGTATCCTCATATGTTTTGTGTTAGGCTTTCTAAGTTACTGAAGAGGGAACCTTGGGAGCTGATGTGGAATGTGAAGTGCAGGAATTCATGCAGTTTCCCCATTATTTATAGAATGCAAAAGCCAGAATCACTGAAATAGACTAAACAGATTGCCACTCAGACCACTTGCTACTTTCTAGTAGATTGACGTTCAGCCCCAAATGGAAAACTACGATGAAGAGAAGAAGAATCATGTCTCCTTTCCAGTGCTACCTGGAAAAAGCAGATGTTATCAGCTGTCTCCTTTCTTTGTGCTTGTTCAGTTTTCCATTCAAAGAATATGATGATACATCTGAATTCCTTGACGTACCCAACTACATTTCTTAAGATTTTTCATGTATTGAAAGACCCATATCTGGCCATAGGTTTCCAAAATAGCCTTCTGCTTTCCTACCAATAGGCAAGTTATTATAATACCCTTGGTGTATTGAAGAAGCCATGGTAATGAAGATATCATTTCATAGGTATTTTTCTAAAGATTTTTTCCTATGTGACCTTTTCTTAAACTCAGTCTCTTCTCTTTTCATCCCTTCTGAAAATTAAACATGATGCAGTGAGGAAGAATTCAGTACAAAGTAGTTTGATAACATTACTATCCAGGATACTAGCCGTTTTAAAGATCTATTATTTCGTATTTCACTGACTCTATCACTTTCCTCTACCTTGAGCTCCAAAAGTCAGTCCTGGTTATATCTGAAAATCACACACCAGAAATGCGATCCATGTAGTAAATGAATAAACAAGGCAAGGGGAAGCCATATGAAAATTCACTGAACAAATCCACTTTTCTGTGTTTTTTCTATTAAGGTTTTTCTTGGGTCACATGGAAAACTAGGCACCTAAATTCATATTATGGAGTAATGGGATTTGAGTGCGAATCTCCAGTGTCCTTGTATGAATATTTACACCCCTTGTTGCCTGAAGAAAATGGGATGCAGCATGGTACAGCTGGCCCCAGCCCTGCCACGTGATCCCTACAACTTTTCAAGAGGGCTGGCAAGCCTCACAGCTCTGTCCTCATTCTCTCTCTTTTAAAGAATTGCCTTGCTGTTTAGAAAAGCTACTCTCACACAGGGATTTTTTTAAAAAAGAAAAAAACTTCAACTGCTAGTTATGAATTTAGGAGTATCAATGTTAATGTCATATGCAATACCATATTTCTATTTGCTTATATGTTGATAGGGTGTGAATTTGTCTTTTGATTTTCTTTATTAAGAGTGAGTGTTTTTCAATACTTATTTTTAGCTGTAGCTCTTCCTAAAAGACTCAAGACAGATAATATGTCATCTGTGGAGCCCAATGCAAGTTACTTTGTAAGTCAATGCAGTAGCTTTCAGTTTGGTTTTTTTTTTTTTTTCCATACAAAATGGTCTCAGAAGGTTAAGGATTAGTATGGAAAGTAGTAAGGGGGGGAAAATAAGGGAAGACAAGGGTGGCAACATGTTGTCTCTCTGGAGAATGTGTTAAGAGGCGAGCCAGTTATGCAGGTTTGGCATAATGAAGGTTTATATCATGGGACAGCAGCTCCCCTTCATAAATCACTGGGTTGATAAGGAAAACACACATCCTGTTCTAAATCCAAGGAAGAAAAGCCTGCATTTGTTTTTCTTCCCTAAGCATCTTTCCAGATACATATTCTGTGGCTGCATAATAACTTGAAATGCACCTTAACTAATCTCTGTTTTCAAACATTTAAAACTCTTGGTATTTGAATTTAGAAAACAGCAACCGAAACATAAATAATTCTTAAATAGAGGTTGAGAAGGAATAAAACCCAGAAGCCTCAGGAAAGAAATATGTTCAAACTCCTACATGCAGATCCCAGAGTGGTCATGTCCACCACTGCTGAGGTGGGTGACACTTTCAAGACCAGGCTTCTTGAGAATCAGCCTTACAGAGACATTAGAAGAGAGGAAATGCTGTTCTGAAAGCTCACTATCATAAAGCAGGCCCAAATATGAAGCTACTTTACTTCATTTCAGCTATCCTGCTTCTATCAGGTCCATATTTTTTATTGTGACTATACTTTTAGGAAGAAGAATTAAAATGGTGAGCCCACATACCTAGAACATGAGAAAGACTCTGGAAGTTAATGAAGAGGAAACAGTACCACAAATTCAGCACTTTTTGAGGCTCTCCATACTCCCCTTCTCTAAGATGCCACTTTTTTCCCTGCTTGGGTATGACTTCATCCACCTAACCACTACTAGTCCTTTAGCTCTCTGGTACAAAGCAAACCCACAGGACCATACACAGAGCTTTTAGATCACAAACACCTTGGTTTAGGACACAGAAATCCAGCACAGTCCTAAGAAGTTGATATGGTGTTGTCCTGCCAGGCTACACCACCTAGTTCCTGCTTCAGCTTTAGCTTCCCAAATCATACTCAGTATAGTATTTTGTGATAATATAAGCACGAAGCCACAAAGGCTTGCTAAGGCCAGATCCTCCTCAGGGAGAAAAGTTCCTAAGTAATTTGACGACTTCTGCACCGAAGTGCAGCTGAGGTAAATTGGGTTGCTATACTCTTGGATTCATAGAGGTATGACAAGTCTTTTTTGGGAGGTTGGGTTTTTTTTTTTTTTTTTTTTTTTTTTTTTTTTTTTTTTTTTTTTTTAAGAGATTAGGCATTCAGAGGTAAATGCTCTCCTTCTGGTTCTGTGAAGAGCTTTTACATTTCAGTGGTCATACCATTGTAATGAGTGAAACCAACAGACCATCTGGTCCTCTATTTGATCTCTGGTAATGGCCAGTACCAGATGCTTCAGAGGACAGAGCGACAGACTCCACAGCCGAATAACCAGCCAACGAGAAGGGTTTTTTCAGCTCCTGTCAATTAGTGGCTCATTGATGCTTTATAAAGTGAGCATTTTTTATTTCTTGTGATTTGTTATCCAATAATCTTATCATATAGCTGTTCAATCCTATTTTGGTCTTGGATTCTGGATATACTGGTGTTGGAAATATATTTCTTCTCTACCTTTTTCAGGAAAGCATTTCACTTTTACAGTTAACAATAGAGATAGATGTTCACAGGATTTTATGTTTTATGATGTAAAGGCAATTTTCAACAAAGCATAGCTATCCCAGCTAAATTAATAGAAATGCAATTAATGAATTAATTATTCCAGTTGCCATCCTGTTCTTCATCTTGTTTTACCCTAGTTCAGTAGGAATTTGGTTTTGTACTGAGTAGAAACTGTAACAAATCTTAATAAATACTACAGCTCAATGTACAAGAGGACTGTGGTTGAGTGGGCCTTGCTTTGATGCAGGCCAGACATAATAATATTGAATCCTAATTTATAATTCAGGATTATTGAGTCCAAGTAGTACCTCAAAGCCCAAAAGCTTTGATGATCTCATCTGTGTCTAACTGCACGCTCCTACAGCCTTTGCCACAACAAAGTGCTACCTACCTTTGTTAGTACCTGTTGGAGGTATTGCTATGCAAACTGTTTAATAATTTCTAGTTTGCATGTTTTTGCATTAATAAATAGCATCAAGCACAAAGTGGGTTTATTTCAGGCTGTTACTTCTAACTAATAAGTTACAAAGCACTGTTTTTGGCTAGGCAGTGGGATGTTCTCAGTCAATAATGGTTTGTATATTTTAACTTGTTATTTTTAGTTTTTAATCATATCACTTATCCTTTGTTTTCCCTTTCATGCCAGAATGATGAACCTTCATGTCTTGTAAAATGAAATTTAATGAACTGATTTTCTCAGACCTGAAAGACTGAGACAGAACTTTAGACCTGAGTCTCTGTATTACACAGATGTGATGGAGAGTCAGAACTCTAGCTTTCTAGCCAGGCTGTGTGTGAGTGAGGTTTGATGATCAGAAACCAGAACAATGGTGGACTGGTTTTGGAGCTATCTGTTGGATTTGGACCAAAACTGTTCTGGTAACACAGTGATGTTTTAGCTATTTCTGAACCATGCTTGCAGAGCATCAAGGCCTCTTCTGTTTCTCACACTGCCCCACCAGTGAGTAGGCTGGGGGGGGCACAAGAAGTTGGGAGGGAACACAGTCAGGACAGCTGACCCCAACTGACCAAAGGGAGATTTCACGCATATGATGTCATGTTCCATAATAAAGGCTGGGGAAGAAGGAAGGAAGGAGGGGTGTGTGTGTGTTTGTAGTTATGGAGTCTGTCTTCCCAAGTAACAGTTAGGCATCATGAAAATGGCTAAAGACCTGCCTGCTGATGGCAAGAATTTAATGAATTCCTTATTTTACTTTGCTTGTGTGCATGGATTTTGTTTTCCCTGCTGAACTGTCTTTATTTTGACCCACAAGTGTCTTCCCTTTTGCCGTTCCTGTTCCTCTCCCCCATCCTACTTCAGGGGAGTGAGCGAGTGCCTGTGTGGGGCTTAGGTCCCTACCAGGGTTAACCCCAACAAATGCTTAAAATCTCAAGTATTCTTCCCAAATAGCTATTGATTTCCTTAGCTCACTTTTTAAAAATTACTCAGACTTCCAACTTCCAGCAGTCTTTCAGAATCTACTAATTTCTAAGATGTTTTGATCTGCTTTTTCCTACCTTTGCTGTGCTTTATGATTTTCTCTTCACATTTTGCTATTCAAAAATAGATCTAACAGTGAAAGGACAGGGTTTTTTTAAAAGAAGGTTATCTGAGAAAGAAAGGTTCACAAATCAGATCTGCCATCTAGCAAGAAGAGGATTGCAAAGAATTAATTAATATATGGAAAGAGCATATAGCAGAACATGATTTCACTTAGAGTGCCCAGAACCAGAACATTTATGACAGAATTGCTTTGCAGCTACCTCAGGGAACACAATATAAAAAATAATTTTATATGCGGAACAAGAAATAGTGGAAAAGACTGCACATTATTGAAAGTTAACTGCAAAGTCCCGAAGAGTAATTTTGTCAAGTGCGTAGGAAAGCTAACGAAGTCAAATAGCTGTGAAGTCTCACTGCTGCTTCGTGGCAAAGATATGATTGATTCGGCTTCATATAGAACTGCACGTGTCAATAGATCAAAAATTCATGTACTCTAGAAAACCATCAGCTTTTCGGACAGGCTTAATGAGCAATATGCTATATTGGTATGAATGCAAATTTAACAGGTTTGAAAGACTTGTGGCATACAAGTGTAGATACAGATCAGTTCTTAGATAATTAAACATGCAAATGCTACCTCTAGCTGAATTACAAGGTGGTATATAGGTATGGTTCTTTCAAACCCTGCATAACATAGACATTTCAGTGCATCTGTCATCTGGCAAAACTCTTCCAGATTACACAGAAATGCTAATGGAGTTTGTTATTTTTTTCTTTTCTAAAGACAAAGTTATCCTTGTTTTCAGTTCAGTTTGGTGAAAACATATCAACAACTTTTACAAAATCCCTGCAAGTAGTGGAGGGGGGAAAGAAATGAGTAGAAAATAATCTCTTTTCTATGTGGATATTTACTGTGGCATGGAAAGACAATTGATTCTCAGTATGATTAACTGCAAGAAATCCTAACACAGAAAAAAAGCCAATGACAAATTGGCACAGGGAAGGGAACTGAATGAAAGGAATAGGTTTTCAATATAAGCATAATCTAAAGCACGGCCTCAAGTCACCAGATGGCTCAAGGGATTAGCAATGCTATATAGTCTTTTCACCTTCCTCCTCTGTCCCCTCCCCTTCAAGCAACAGGTTCAAATGTTCAAGTAACATAAGCATCCAGACAGACACAGCTTAAAGAGTCTTTATCTGCAACAGGCAGCGTGGTAAAAGTCGTCACTATCTAGTAGTGTTATCTCTGTGAGAAGAATTATATGCTGGGGCTGTGTGAATATTTCTTTGTCAATGGAAAGAAAAACATTCATTTGGCTTAAATTGAAATCTTCCCTTTGAAAAGTTTCAGTTTATTTTCAGGCCCTTTCAAAAGCCAGCATTATGTTTATATTCGTTTTGTAAAATTTTGAAAAGAAACACCATTTTGATAAAACAGCAGCGCAGCTTAAAAACTGTTACAAATCTCGTATTTGTTTACTCCAATTAGGAGGAAAGGGTTAGATGTAAAGTATAGGTCTGTGAACATGCAGAGGGGATCTGATTCTTAATTTTCAGTACACAGAATGTCCTGTCAGAGATGTTTTGCTGGTTGCTTCTGGTCATATTATTTTCTTAGGGGAATGCATGCACATACCATAGAAGTATGATCATGATGGTTAGTAGGTGAAAATCCTTTAGGAAATCTTAGTAGACTACAGACTACTTAAATCAACTTTTTAAGTCACCATATGAGGAAATATGGGGTAAAAGGTGTTGAGGAGTTATCTTTTTCCCTATATTTGTAATGCTTGCTTAGTAGATGAAGGACTTTAATCCTTGCTGTGAGGGCTATAGGCTATGTTTCAACAGCATGAAAATCAATAACCAAACCCATCAATTGTATGATACATTTAAATTAATAGTACTGATTATAGTAAAAAAATCCCAAAACTAAGGAGGGAGGAAAAAAGAGGTAAGCAAAAAGCCAAGGAAGCCTGTGTATAAATGTAACCCAGAGTACTGGATCATTTATTCTTGCGTGGTGCTTCTTTAATTAAAAAAATGTATGTCTAGCTTGAACTTCCAGTTGGTCATACTCTGCTAACTTTTAGCTATAGACTTAAATTACTTTCTCTCTTTTCTTCGATAGAAGAAACATTTTAGCCTTTATGCAAGATAAATGCAGAAGAAGAAAAAAAAGCTAGTTGAGTTTAATGACCTGATTTTATGCTACAGCTTTGATAAAACTACTTTTCTCCTTTTGCTCAGTTACTTGCCTTCTGACGCCTATTTTGCAGGCAGCTGCAGTACAGTGCATGATTTATACTTCAGATGTTAAAATATTTATTTTCTTATATGTTCAGGCAAGCTCTTAATGTTATATCAAAGTTTCTTTTGTAAATCTTGTCCTTTCAAGGTAATATATTGGCCCCACTGATGTCACTGGCAGCGCTTTTTCAGACTTGAACAGAGGGGTGGTTACCCTCAAGGATGTCATTGTGGTAAGGCTGCAATGCTCCTAGAGAACTCCTACATTCAGATTAGATTCATATTGCCTGTGATTTCATTCTGTATGCTATTTTGTCTGACCTAGTGCATGCTGTTATTCTCCTGAATGATGTTTCTCAGGTAACAGTACTTACTCACCAGCTGTGCTGTGACGTTTGGGTACAACGGTACATGTGAAAGACAAAGTTTGCGATGGAGATCTATATTGACTGTAAATCACAAACTAATACATGTAGTTCAGTTTCTGCTTGGGGCCATTCATTGCCCTCTTTCCTTACTTCCAATGATGTAGGTGGTGTGGTTGCAGATTATGGAGCAGACAAACATTAGTTTGAAATGGTCATAGTCTGTCAAATCTCTACAACCCTAAGGCCTTCTGACAGGTCTCTCCTTACTTAACCACAGTGTGCATTCTCTAGAGTCAAGGAACTTCTCTTTTCTCATACTATATATAAGAACATGAAGAACACAAAAGGGGATTTGTCTCCTTTGCCTGTTTATATTCAGACCACACCATTTATATTTATATTAAACAAAAACAGAGAAGAAAAGAATGCTTAACTTAAAAAACAGTCCCTGTTTTTGCCAGGACCTTTCAATAAATTATTGCTTTGTGCAATAAAGACATAATTAGATTAAATGTCTTCATGGAAGAAAAGTTCAAAACAATGTGACAGCCATCACTGAGCAAGTTCAATCCTGAATAGGCAAATTTTTGCTCAGATCCTCTTACTTTTATAGGGTCTTACCATAATCATAATAACGAATGAACTTAGACGAATAACATCAGGAAAATAAATAACACAGTGTAAGCCAATCTTGAATACAGTCTGACACCTGGAAGCAGGGAGGTACAGACTGAACTGCGTGTTGAACAAGGTCTGCACAGCAAATCACCAAGCACTACACAAGTTCACAGTAATTCACCTGAGAATAAGAGTTCGTATCTCAGTAATCTTCTCCTGAGTCTTTTTTTCAGGTTTTTCACATTCTGTCTGTATCTCATTTTCTGTTATTTAATACTTTGTAAGTAGCAGACTATCTTGTTTTTTATTTAACAACTTCTCTTTGTGATGTCCCCTGGAATTTGCAGGATTTTTTTCTGTATTATACGTACAATGTATTGTGATATCATGATGTCAGTGACAACATGAATTTCAGCACACTTGCAGACTTAGCAGTTTTACGGTACAATTACTGTGATGACTTTGGCAGGCATATGAGACTGCATTTCTTATTCAAGCAAGACTTCTATAAGTTCATTGAATGCAGTTAATCAATGGAGATAAATCATGCTGACATTGAATTCGTAAAGTTTGCTTTATGTTTATATATTGCTACATAAAATGGATCACATACTGGTATGTTGAGAGTTGTCAACCACAGTCTTGAGGGCCTTTGAGCATGGTTATCGTGGGCTTCCTCTGACTCTCTGAAGGACATGCATCATTTCACTATCAGTTGAAGTTTTAATTCAAATAAAATCATGGAGTTGGTCTTCAGCCATTTTAAAGTCCCTTAAACATCTTGGTTTTGGTGAATTATCTGCTGTGCAAAGTGATGATCAGTCTGAAAGTGGCAGAACTGGTTTCTAAACAGATTGAAATTTATAGGTTATTTCTACATGAGCTATTTAGTGGGGTGCAGAATGTAAAGCTATGGACTCTAAACATGGTAGTATGTATGGCAAAAATGCTTTTTGGTATAATATACTTTCTAGTCCTTCTCTGAGTGCTGTCAGTGTTGTTTTAAAAATATTTGAGTCATAAAATTATTTTTACAGGAAAAACTCCTTAAAAACATATGTCACTGAAAGACTAAATCCAAAATTCAGCCCCACAAGTTCATTGTCAATATCCTATCCTAGACTTTTTTTGAAACCGGGTAGTTTGGGACAATTTTACAGTTGTTCTCAGATCACAGTAAAATCCAAACCAGACTATAGAAACATGCAAATGTTATTGTTAGTCTGTCTTTCAGTCATAAAATAAATTTGAAACTGCAGATCTCCAGCAGAAAAGCTTTCAGACCTCTCGCCATTCAGGCCCATGTGAGATAAAATGGAGGTGGGAGGACCACCCTTTTCAGAGGTGGGCACAGGCCATGTAAACAGATGTGGCTGGGCTGAATGGGGGAGCCTGAATGGCAGCATTGTTCCTTGCCTTCCCGGCCTCCCTCCTTCCCTCCCAGCAGGGACCCAGCACAAGTCACACTCACAGATGAGAGCTTAAACTCTGCCGGTTACAATTTAAGAAACCCAGACTGCACTGAAGTTTTATTAAGTCTATCAAATATCATGAACACTAGTTTACCTCCCCAGAGCCATTTCAGAGGCATTCCTGAGCAGCGTTTACAATAGGGTTTTTTTCCAACATATGGCAGGATTCATTTTAAAAAGACACCATCAAAGTAATTTCCAGTGGAACTTCTACGTTTCTCAATTAATTGTAGTTTATTTTGAAACTAATTCATTTTCAGTTGTCTATTACTCATGATGAACCTATAAATAGTATCTTTAATATATACATACATACAGCTTTACATTAAGCACATCCCAGGAAAGAAGACTCAGGAGATACTATAAACATATTTTATACAATTATATATGCCATGCATTCAATAAAATCTTGCAAACCAATTGTAGGGACACGATTCAATGATGTTGATAGAAGTTCCTCTTGAAACTTTCATGCCACCGCTGAGTTACTGTACACATGTTCATGGATCTATTTCATAGGGGACTGTTATTGTTGAACGCTTATAAAGGTCGCCTATACCAGCAGTTGGAAGCTTGCCCAGGTTCCTTTAAATAACCCCAGGGACACAGAGTTTTGTGATTTCTGAGGCCTTTCTGGAAAAGACAGCAATAGTAATGCTGTCCTAGTTTAACGGTTTAAGGAGCGCTCCATTTTATGGAAATAAAGCAGCACCGTTTGCCCCATTTTAGTTCAGTAACAAAATTATTGGTAAGACACACGCTGTTGCATTCTGCTGCACAACAGTGGTGGTTTTTCCTCTCTCCTAGCAGTGACTAAAGTTTGTAATACATGTGTTTCAGTTGTGTATATTCTATCATACCGTTAACTTTGCTTATAAGGGTCATGAATGTATTTTGTAGACATTTCTGTGGGCTGAAACGTGCCAAACATTGCCAAGACAGAAAAAGAGGAAGTGAAACAGAAGGGAGAGGAAGGCAAAGGAATGCATGCTTTGAAAGTGACAGTTTGTGCTTCTCTCACATTCAAAATTTGTCATTCTTCTGTAACAGCTCAATGCGCATACCTAATAATAGCTCTATTTAATTTTCCAACCTCAGAGTCCTTTGTTTGTATCAAAAGTAGCTTGGGAAAGTTCAGAAAGCAAAATAAACCCAACAGCATACTTTAAACAGTATTTTGGGGTCACCCTGCAAGCATTCAGTTTGCAGTTCTGCAAATCTGCCGCCACAGGCAGTGTACAGGAGTATACACAGTCCCCTTTTTGGGGGAAAGGACTTGCTTATTTATTCTTAGGCACACTATTAAAGGCTGGGGTTTTTTTTTATTTATTTATTCTTTTAGTAATAAGATTCTATCTCAAAAACAGTGATAGGGAGTAAATAAGGTAGCCTGATTTAATTTCTTGTTCTGCCACACACTCTGACTTTGTGTCTCATGTCATTAATAGATCTAATAGGATTTTGGCGTGAAACCAAAGGGAGGGGGAGGAAGGGATGAACTGCAGAGAGAGCTGCTGCCTTTCTCAACTCGAAAGCAATGTCAGGCCTATCAGCCTTCTCTTTAGTCCTCCCTGACAGAGCTGGAGGCATTTCTCTATACATGAATGTGTCTCATGCATTCATGAGGCTTTTTGACACCACAGCCTCTTTTGTTATGAGCTAGATCACGGCTCTGCCCTTCTCTCAGCTGCCATATGGTGCAGTGGAAAGAGGCTTTCAAAGAGGGAGCGGGACTGAGGGACTGAGGCAGAGAGAAGAAAGAAATCGAGCTGCGGCAGATGAAATTGATTTATTTTCAGAGCAAAAGGGGCAAGTGACTACGACTGGTGGAGAGAGGGAGGGGATGCCTTGGAATATAAAACCATCTCCAGAGCAGGCGAGTAGGCTGTTCAGATGACAGCCGTGCTGTGCTTGTTCTCCAGGCGCAGCACTTGAAAATAAGCATATGCATTTTTGTTATCTTAGTAATGCTATCTGAGAAAGACTTATAGTTCCAATGCCTCAGCACCGGACCTCAGCAACTTCATTTTGGTTTGTGATTTTACATTTTTTGGAGGACAAAATCTCTCTGCCCTACCATGTGTGCGTAACTGTCAATTATTAGTCTGACAATGTTAGAAGTTTCCAAAATATAACTGTCTCCACCATGACATTTGGAGAAATATTGTTTAAAGGAAAACATCAGATCATAAATTCTTCTCTCTGTTCAACAAGTGCAAATCCATTAAAGCCAATTGAGTTTATTCAGACTTACAGGTTATTACCTTGCTTTACCAAGGTGACCTACTCCATTAAATAATAATATTAAAACCAAGTCAAATTTACTTCTTGTAGTTTTTCATGCCTTACCCTTTATTCAGCTTCAGAAGGGAGCCTATTTCACATCTGCCTGCAGTCACTTTGACTTCCATATTTGGTGGCAAAATATTTCAACTTGAAAAAAAAAAAGGAAAATTATACATATGGGTCTTAATTAAGATAGTTTCTTATAGACATTATTTAAATTTTGTGGCAAATTGAACTTTAATCTCGATGTTAATATGGTCAGAAAAATATGTATAAGGGCTAACTTCTCAACTACATTTTGGAAAAATTCTGATAAAGTTGATTGAAACTGCAATTCTTACTGCCAGAAAAAATATTAAATCTGTGTAATTATTTTCATACCTCTGTGGGACTGAATTAAAGTATGCAGAATGTATAGGAAGGGAATCAACAATATTACTTAGAAATTCTGAAATGTTTTATTTTAAATTTATTTGGCATTGTTTTGTGCCCTGTGAACTGCTTCAAGAGACTAATGGGAATTGTAATTCAAGGGACATGTGAGAGGACTGGGGAGATCAAAGATATGGACCATTTCCCCGGAAAGAGAGGAGAAATGGAGAGAAGAGGCAATGAGAGGGATATGGCACAAGTTTGAAAAGTCATGATTGGCATGGTAGCTAGGGAATTATTATTCACTATTTCTCAATTAAAGGACCAGAAGACACCCAATACCAATTTTAAATAAAAGTTTTTAAATGAATCAAGGAAGTCCTTTTTTCACACTACGCATAATTAAATTGAAGCTCTCACTGTTGCAGAAAGTTCTGAAGGCCAAAAGTGTAGATGGATTTAAACAGGTTGAAATACTCACTTGAAAAAGCATTAAGTTGATATTAAAGTGCTTTGGATGCAATCTATAGCTCAGGAATTCCTAGAAATGGCACAAATGTCAGAAGAAGAAGCAGCAATTAATTTCTAACTTTCTTGTATCTTCTATCTTCTTCTTTCTATTTTCTTGTACCTTCTTATCTCTTCTATTGACCACTGTAAAAAGACAAACGTATACTAAATTAACATTTTATCTGCCCCAATATAATTATTCTTTTGTTCTTATAAAATATTTATCACTTCCAGCAAGTTGGCTCTCTCCTTACTCCATTTATCCTGTCAGGCACCATTCATATATTTACTTCTGTAGTTCACTTTTGAGGTTTAACTGGAGGGAAGATATTGAAGCATTTGGGAGATATATCAGACAAGGAAAGCTAGCTCAAAGGGCAATACTCCAGTCGACTTCCTGTGAGACAGTATGGGAAGCTCAAGTGGCTACCAACTCAAAACAAAATACTGCTTTTCTGAAAAATCAACTGCTTGGCTTGGATTTGATCCAAGCTGATTTTTATAACAGACAAGTTAGTTTTGATTCAAAAAATTACAGACTTTGTTGCAGAAAAAACTCATCTATATAGTGGTTGGATTTTCCATTTCCCAAAATGTGCTGGTTAAGTCAATTTATTGGTCATTGCAAATGGCTTTCTCTAGGAGCACAAAACAGTAACCAGGGTTAAATAATCATCTAAAGATGATTCTCACCCCTCACTCCTGAAACAGCATTCCATATGTTTGGCTTGTTTCAACCTGGAGGTGGATCTTCCCTGTCAAAATTTAGGATCATGTGGTAGAACTGACAAAGGAGGAAAGTGGTTGAAGGAAGAATAGGAGGCATAGCCCTTGGAAAACCCAGAAGCAGCAGAGAGGGCACTGGAGCAAAGTCAGATGACTGTAAGGGACGAGGGCTCTGCTGTCAGTCCTCACTTGATGAAGGGTTGTTCTCCCAAACAGACACGTTTCTGTGCCCTCAGCTAATGCTATCACTCCGAGAGCTCATGTGACCACCCTGTGGTTTCTGTTTCTCCTAGAGGAGAATCAAGTCCTTTTCGCAAGTACACAGCACATGTTGTATATGGTCTAACTGCAACGTTGTTCCTTATTTGAGGGATGAACAAAAAAAAAAGGGCACTTGCTGAAGTGTTGGTGGTTGGTGTTGCTAGGATCTTGCCATGCTAGCGGTACGTGGTGAAGCACGGTCCCTGTTGTCCACCTTCTCACCCATCCCTCTCTGAGCATCCCCAGCCTTCAGTCACACAGGAAAGGAGGATGGCTTTTAAAATGTCCCACACTGCACAGCAGAGCTCTTGTCTACTGAAACCCTGCAATACTTAGTGTGGTGAAACAGTATTGTCCTTTCACCCTATTCACTGATTGCAAGAGATGGAGAAATGCCAGTCTGAATTCCTTTGGCTTGAATTCAGCAATGCCTTTGAGTAAGAGTCAGCAAAGCTTGTTTTAAGTTAATGATTGTGCTACATGCAGTCCTCATGGAGAACATGTGCAAGGGATCATGTTTCCCTTTTATGCATATGTCAGCCCTTGAGAAAAGTAGAATGAGATGAATAAAACCACTTCATCAAGATTATTTCTGAGAATTTTCCACTGAGTCATCCAAGTTTCATGTCTTTCAGAATTTAAATGATCTATGTAGTTGTGTTTTGCCTTTTGCAAATAAATACATATGCAAATGAATGAAGGAAAGGAAAATAATTTTTTTGTGAGTTGGTGGTGGTCACAAAAGATCTATTGTGTTACTTGTTTGTTGCATTTTTTCTCTTTATTTGTCCACGCTACAAATAATTCATATTGTCAAGTGAAAAGACACTGCAATTACTAATCGCCTTAAAAATGCTGCTGCTTTTTGAAAAGAGAAAAAGCAGCATTTGGGCTAAATTCTGACCCTGCATTATAAATCAGTCACAAGCAGATTTATTCAGTATTCTTCTTCTGTAGCTATTTTTATAGTAGGAAGAGAAAGACAAGTTTACTCAAAAGAACAGATAAATAATTAATATTTTTATTTTTTGTTGTTATTTTATTATTATTGTTGTTGTTGTTGCTATTATTGTTTACACTTAAGAAAGGAAGAAAGGCACTGCTGGGCCAGACTGGTAGGCCATCTATCTCAGGACTATTTCTTAGAAGTGCTATAAGGAAGGACGCGTGAGTTTATGCACTTCCAGCAGTCCAGTCCACTTGACTCCTTAACATCCAGAATTGTGGTACTAGCTGGTTTAGGACTAGGCAGGAATGTACCTCCTTTTATTCCATTTGACGACCTGTTGACCATGGGTTTGTCTAATCCTTAACCTGCTGATAACTCTAGACAGGAAATTGGAAATATAAACCACAACTAATGCAAAATAATGCATTCTTACCATGTTTAAATCGATGTTTTACAATGCAAGAGAAAATATCTAGTAAAACATACCATTTAAACAATTTTAACATGTTTTGTAGAATCACAGATTTTGACTAAACAGCTCTTGATTTACGCATACGTTTTTAACTGACTGTAGCATAATTTGCGGTATTCGGATAGATTTATAATTTATTTTAAAATATAACATCTATAGCTATGAGTTTAATCCTCTAAAGAATGCCAAGAATGATAAAACAGTCCTAAAATGAAGTGTTCATAAGTCTAATTGAAGGGAGTCAAAGTACTTAGCACCTTTCTATATTCTAAGTAAACTGTTTATACAGTATCATATGGCCAAGAACTTTGACTCACAGGGAAGTGAAATGTCTTTAACAAGGTCAAGCAAATTATCTAACAATTTGATTTTCATAAGGACTCAGTCTTCAAAGGCAGATAAAACACGTTAATGGAAAAAAATAAAAATAAAAATGTTCAGCAGCCCCTACAATATTTCCAGTATGGTTTGCTTGTGAATCTCAGTTACAAACCTATGGTAATTGTATTTCATGTGGGTAGTTTTGCCCATATTTTCAAAAAGGCTGATAAAGCATCAAAGATAGCTTGCTTCAGGTACCACAGCTACAGAGTCCCTGAGGCCATGGGGTCTGAACTAAAGTTTATCACTTCATAAGGATATGACATCTATCTTGATTTTCACTGAAGATAGTTTTGGAAAATCATTTGACAGGACATTAGACAACAAGAACTGCTCTACTCAGACATCTCTGTTCATGATTTTGGGCAGCACAGAAGTGTTAAAACGCATTGGTTTTGACAATGAAGGCATTATTATATCAGATTTATTCAAGTATCACAATTAGGTGACTCATCACTTTACAAAAATTATGTCCTATCAATAACTGTGATGACAGCAAGATTTCATGAGGGATATCTGTAGAAAGATATGCTCATTTGATGTTTAAACATAATCTGAAATATTTACAGCCTGCAGTAATTACTGTTACGCTTTTGTTCAGGAGAAATAACTGACAGTGGTCATTGTACCTTGACTGTCCTGCAGCCTCCAGGCAGGCCATTGCTACAGTTTGACAACTGGAACTGTTATTGAGTCTTGACCTACGTAAGGGGATTTCTGAAGGAAGGTTTCTCATTGATGGTACAGGAAACTGCTACTCAGAAAGTACTAGGCATCTACTAATTTATCAGAGGAATGTTGAAAGCTATGACTAATGGTACTGAAATCTTACGTTTAGAAACACATACACGAGAAAGTTTCAAGTTGGTTTTATACTGCATGGAAGATTTTATGGAGCACTTAATGTAGCACCTATTATTACTACATGTTCTCCTTTTGATTTTGGCAGCATTAATTTAGCAAGACTGTAGCAAATAGCTCAGATACTGTGTAACTAAACTAATACAGTAAATTTTTGGGAGAGCAATGTGCCAGAACTTGACACTAGTTAATCAAATGGTTTTCAGGGAAACATCCTTTTCATTTTGTACCCAAAATTTCCAATAGTAAGATGTAGCCAACTTACAGGTATAGCAAAAAAATGCTTGAACTAGCACTGTTAAGAAATTATCACTTATAAAGGCTGAGTAGAGTTCTGCTTTCCAATTAAAACAAATTGGTTTAATTTTAAATATGATTAATCTGTGTTAGTAATGAAAATAGATCACATACAATCTGAATGCTTAAAAGAATCGTAGGGATTCTTTTAGCCCACGTGGAAATAATATATTCATATGTAAAAGATGTTGTTCCTGATTTAGGGCATTACTAGAACTGAGTAATGTAGGTTATACTTGGTATTGAAGCAGAATAAATCAGTAGAAATCATGGTGTTCTTAAATGGTTTATCATTCTAGGAATAAGTCATTCTTAAATGAAAATTTTCTTTTTTTCTTTTAAAGACACTATATAGAAGTGGAATTGATTCTAGACAATCACTTAAAATCAAACATATTTCATACCATATGAAGAAAGCTGAATGACATAGGCCCTGTATCTCTTCTGCACACAAATTCCTGTGAATCAAAGCCTTGACTGATGCTCTTTGTGGAGATTATCCTTCAATAATCCAAGTAAGTTCAAAAACTTAATACCTCATTTGATATCCTTCTTCATTTTGTTCTTGTGTTTATATGTTACCTCTACCTGAACTGCAAAGACTCTCTTTTCCTATTACCATATTCTTTATATATTCTATATTCTTTAGGGGTTTAAATTGTAGGAGCTAGAAACAGGAAAATAAAAGAAACACACATATGCTAAGAATTTCTGTTTTCACTTGTAGCATCAAAACCTTTTCCAGTAAGTCAATAGTGGTGAACCCACAACATATGGATTATGAAATACGTATCACATATGTACATGTATGCACATATACTATTTCTACAGTGGGTAAGCTTAAAAGTTGTATATGCTATCAATGTCTTAGAGGTTGTATCTGCCATTAAAACATCAACCAAGTCACAATGGTGATGCTTTTCCAAGCTCTGAAAACTTACTGATTTTTACCAATTTCAGTATGATACAAGCATTCACAGACATTTATAATTCCAGAAAAAACAGCACTCTAGGAAGAGCTGTGTACTTGGTACCCTGTAAAAGGAAGGAAATAGGGAGATGTGCTTTCCAGCCAATTTATTCCACTGCAAACTCCTGGGTTCTCAGCACCTTTTGCTGAAAAGCAGCCACTTACTTAACTTTACTTGCTTAAGTTACAAAATTTTGCTATTTACAAATTTCCGTAACCATTTTAGTGTTGCATTTTAATAATAATAATAATAATGATAATAATAATGATAATAATAATAATAATAATAATAATAATAATTTTTTTAAAAATCATCTGTATTCCTTACTTCTGGAAGTGTCCAATGCTTTTACTCACAGAATTCTTCAAGGAAACTGGTACGGTTTTGTTCATGGCATTGCCCATGCAGGGATATATGGTATCCCAAACTATGTGGGTTGGAAAGGAAAAAAGTAGTCTGGGCTACTTTTCATGCTTAATGCCCAGTATATGTTAATGTATCATATAATAACTTTGTGTCCACTTTCATTAGTCATTCTGCTCTCTGCATCATATATCATTGATTTCTCATAAGCTAGAAGTGTACTTCACTCAGCAGCCAAAGGTTTGCTACTAACGATTTTTAACTTTCTGTCAGATGGTTTCTGCTAAATTCTGAAAAGAACACCAACCCTACATACAGGTTTAACCTTAAACACAAGTCTTCTCATTTTATCCCCAAGTTAAGCACAGGCCAGTGGCATACATTTCTGCAGTCTTTACAGATGCAGTAGGTGATTCCTTAAACAAACACAAACCTAAGTAGAGGCAATATTTGCACAGATAGCTATCAAGTCAAACAAAACAAGCCCCCAGTTCATTACTGAATGCAGTGCAATAAGCACATCCAGCCTCTGAACAGAAACACATTTCTTCTGGAATTTCAGCCCTAGAACATATTGAAGGATCCCCATGGCCAAGTGAAGTAAGTTGAAAAACCATGTGTAATGAGAACCAGGATATTATCCTGTTTGTCACTTTTATGGGGTCACATGCTTTCTAATGTTAAAACTGGATCACATAACACTTTAGTCACACAATAAGTAAGTAAACACTGAATGGCCCCTCTTCCTGTCCCTGCTCCTTCCTCCCTGACCCTCAAGAGGAACAGTGGAAAGAGCAAAAGAAAGGGAAAAAAGACGACTTACATTTGCTAGGATTTAGCTTCTGGCAAGACACATTATAAGGAATTAATTTCCTGGCACATAATTTATGTGTCCAGTCCTCCCTCCCACTCATTTTTTTCTCCCACCCTTCCCCCCTGTTCCTTCTCCATGATGTCTTCTCGTTCCACAGCGTTTGCCACAGCTTCCTGCCTTATGTTTGCTTTCTATTTTCATATCCATGGGAAAGGAATCTGCTCTAGCACAAGGCTGCTATCCTGCCTGTGCCCGTGCTGGCTGTCACTGCCACTTTTAGCCTAGGTCACAGGTATTTGGACTTCATTAAGTGATGGTGAAGCATCAAGCAAATGAGTCATTAAATTTTAGCAGAGTCAGCTGGAGAAATCTCCTCTTCTCTTTGAGGTTTTTGCCTTCTGCTAGCAAGCTCCAGACAAAATAAAATAATTTTCAATTTTAAATATTTAATCTAAATCCTGTTTTAGGGTTTTATTTTGGAGAAGAGACCGCCATGTCCCTCTTGCTCATTAAAGGGCTCTCTGTTGTGTATCTTTGATGCTGCTTTGGGCAGCTCTGCTACTTTGATCCTCTTAGAAATAGGCTCATTACAACATCCACCTCGCAGAGTAACACTTCAAAGAGCTTTGCAAGGACAAAGGGAGGAATTTAGAAACAGAGCCAAGTGGCTCTCAAGTATCTTGACTAAATTAACTTTGTATTAAGAGTTACTGGCCCAGATGCAATTTTGAGAGGAGGAAACAAAGAAGTAACTCTATGTGCTTCTTTCATGCATTTTATATCAAATTAATAAACACACTTGAAATCTTCTAGGACACTCTGCCATAACTTCTGCTAAACTAAGCAGACACCACAGTTGTCACATCAAACTTAACAGTTGCTCTGGAGTTGTTAAAAAGGTGGATTGATGTTACTACTTCATTTATATTGTTCAGAATGATAGAGCCAACATTAATCAAACAGTGAGATGAACAGGAAATAAGCACTTCTCAAAATCATTTTCTCCAGAAATAGCAGTAACCATGTACATTTTCAACACCCTTAAATCTATCATAGCTGTAATGATTAGTATTATTGGTCATTCCCCAATCTAATTTCATTACTTCTGACATGTTTGATTTAGGACTTCAGTTAGGAAGTCATTACCATTACAGTATATTGTCTGTACTATGTGCTTTCAGCACAAATCACAGTGCTAGGTACTGTACAAATAGAAGCTACTTAAGCATCCTTGTCCCAGAGAAACTATCGTGCCCATTAGAGAGCTCAGCTGATAACCTGAGTGTCATAGTCACGTGCCTAACAGGAGCAGGCAAAGCAGTCCAGCCCCTGTACATGACTATGAGCTTAGACTCTGAGCTCATATTGTCATCATCCCTGCCATGAAAAGGGTTTTCTCCTTTTGAAACACCAGATAACCCTGGTTTAAGTGGTAATAATTCTTGACATAAACCCTCTGCATGTGCTATTACTCTTAATCACTGGGA
This sequence comes from Athene cunicularia, assembly GCF_003259725.1. NCBI lineage: Eukaryota > Metazoa > Chordata > Aves > Strigiformes > Strigidae > Athene > Athene cunicularia. The sequence goes on from NW_020799099.1 coordinate 35,007,388, forward strand.
CAGCCTTTGAAAACATGTATTGGTCTTTCTCAAAAACAGCACAAGGACAAGACAAGTTCACCTGAAAGTTCTGATTTTATTATCCTACTTATTCTGCCTTTTGAACACCTTCTCCAGAAGGCTTTCTGAATAAATCAGAACATAATTTGTCTGAGGTCCCAGTAACATAATCTAATCCTGGAAATACTTAGTTAGGCTTGAGCCTTTCTTAGTTTAGAAAATTCTCCTTTAACTAGGAGGTGTTTTACGGTGCCTAGTATTAAAATGCAAGCTGTGCATTCTACTGTGAAAGTATAGTAAAGGTGGAATAAACAAAGAAAAAGCACCAGGAAGCCTGCACCTCTTAAATGCCAGGATGGAGTGTGCAGATGGCTGCCATTCATCAGGCCTAGACCATGTTCATTATGTGATTTATTTCTCCACAAGAACTGTCACAGTTCCTTGCTCACACATACTTCTACTCTATCTTCCTAGCAGTCCTTAAAATGTACTTACGTGTCTCCTTAAACCATTAATTTCCCACTTGCAAAGAGTAATAAGTGAATTTAATCAATGAGCTATGATTTTACTGGGGAAAAAAAAAGAGATAGAGCTGTATAAACTTTTGCTCATACACAATATTTCATTCAAAATAAAGAAAAACAGAGTTTATGTACATTTGGTCTACCCACATGTATTTCTTTGTGAAGTATAAATTCAGTGTTAATATAATTTCAAATTCTTCTTTATCTGGGTTCAACAGGGCTCCTAGGATTTCCAGTCTGGTAAAGGGAAACAGAGAATGAAAATGTGACTTGGATTGATCCCTAACATGACTAAATTTGAGGTAGAGCATTTGAGGATCAACAATGAAGCTATTCAATGACTCATTCATTCCACTTAGTGAGGAATGAACTTCCCAGCCACTCCAGCCATATCAGCCTACCCAGCTGAAAGATATGGTAATCAATCGACTACTTCAATTTTGTGAACACTTTTTTCTCTGCTGTTAAATACTTTAAACTGGTGATAAAGAATCACTACCATTTCACTGCTTATATGTTCTATACCTGCAGCATTCATCCCAGCAGCAACTCTCACTCTCTGGCTCCCATCTTCAAAACTATTGTTTAAATCTTTAATCTAAGATTCTAAAGAAAATATTGACACACTGTATATTTCATTTGCAAACTGTATTGCAAATTGCACCTAACATGATAAGCAGTTATTTCACGTTTTCTGTTAGTCATTCTGTCTATTATTTGATTTTTTTTTTTCTCATAAAATTTCTTGCAAATAATCATGTGAGATAACCATCTCTGTAGCTGCATTACATGCTTTATATCCTTCTTGTGGTAGTTAAAGTAGTCACATAGTGATTGCTCTACTGAGATATCTGTTCTTAGAAGTAAATTATGGGATATATGTAATTAGTCTTCTCTCTAAATTTTATCTGTGAAACCCAAATACACCTTGCAAGTGTTGTCTTAATTCTGTTAAACTCTGCTCAGCCCTGATTATCCTGAGGAATGCAGATTTTTTTTTTCCACCCAGTGCAGTACATAGAGGGTCCACTTGTTTAGTTATCATTACTTCAAAGTACTTAATTCTTTCAGAACAGTTTGGACTTCTCTTGAACCAGGCAGAAGTTTCAGTTTCCTTTCTTCCCAGTATGGCTGATATGTGATGCACTAACTTAGGCTGGAATGACAGCTCATCCTAAAGTTCTCCTCATCCATTTTACAAATCCAGCAATGAAAGAAAATTTCTTGCCAGCATCATCTGATTTGACAACTGGGACAACATCCAATGACTAAAGCATCATTAACTTAGTAAGAGACAGGGAGAAATCCTATCCATTTCATAAATAAGACAGCTACAGTAAAGAGGGTTGTGAGTTGGTCTCCACAGATGAACTGCCCAGCCTACATAGAGTGCACTTAGACATTTGCTGCTGTTTTGGGACCCTGCAGAGTTACATTCTGTCCTGGACATGATACCTCAACATGATACTTTAATGTTCTTTTGTATTTTCTCTCTTTAATGCAAAGCATGTTAAAATCAGCCTTCTCTCTGATCGGTCACAGCCTTCTGGTTCAGAAGGCTCCTTAACCTTTACATTTCAGTGACAAGTCTGGAGAATCTGACTGGCATAGGCAGAACCCATACTAGAAGTTAGGCGTGTAAGAGTGCAGTCACCTGCAGTGTAACCTAACTATGTCTGTATATACATGCAGCTTAGGTCCTTTTGCATGTTGAGTAAATGGGAAAGCCTTGATTTGTCCTTGCTATGGACATTGATTACTGCCATGTCTGGATGATAAGGCATTCGCATAAAGAGATTAATTTTCCGTCTTCAAACAGCAGAAATGTCTACTGTGTGCTGCGTGGACTCTGGGATCAAGTCTTCCCTTCATAATTATCTTCAGGTAGAGTAGCAGTTCCCTGTTCCTAGTGCACTTGATCTCTGATGGAATTTCCCAAAGTCCACGTTATCCAGCAGTTTCCTAAAACTTTCCCACTTCTGTCACTGCTCAGAGAGATTATGGGCACTGACAGCAAGGCTCAACAGTAGTATTTTCTCCAGTCCAAGCAGTGACAGAGCCCTTTCATAGCTGCAGTTATTCCTCTCTATTAAATTCACATTTCTGTTGGTATGGGCATGCTGTCAACACTGTGGTTTTGATATAGCAGGGCCCTAACACAGTGATAGTTATGACCTTCTTTTATGTAGAAAGGTATTCCTTTCTCTGACTGCGCCTAAGCAAAGCTAGAAAGCTTGAGATATTCTTCCACTCTTGAACTGACCCTTGTAATTTCTGTCTCTAAACCTATGGTGTATCTTTCCACAAGAAATTCAAAAAGTGTTTGAACAGAATACTTGGTGACAACTTGCCTTGAGGAAATAAACTTTTATAACTAAACTCCTGGAGAAAGCTCTTTTAGGGCAGTTAGAAGTTTACTGTCCTGATGGACTACATACTGTCTTGAGGGTGATTCTTTCAAAGTTAACTCTTCCTCTAAATTTCTCACCATTTTTAACATAGTTGACCTTTAGGCAATGAAATAGTAGTTTCAATTCACATTTTAGTTCTTCTCATTTCTTCCCCCAAAAGTAGACCCTAATCTGTATTTCAGTTTCCTTTTAATATCTGTTTCAAGCACAACCTCATGGAGAAATAGACTGAATTTTACGAAGTTGTTAGCATACCCAAAAGAATATCCGTGCCCAGTATATGAGGAAACCCAAATTTACCGATCACACTGGTCATCTCGTAACGATCAAAAGCTATCTGCCATGTCCAAGCAAATAAGGTTTTCCTTGGAAATATGAGGTCTTGTATTTCACTACCTATTCTGTTCTCCTACTTCTCTATCTATTTAACTGTTGACTAAAGAAGAACCTATTAGGACAAATGGCACTGTGTTTTAAAATCTGCTTACGAGAAAGCTGAGTTTAGTGCTTGTACAATTATATTTTATACTATTTTGAGCAGTGTTGTAGCCTCTGTAACAGATTCACAGAATCACAGAATCATCTAGGTTGGAAAAGACCTTGAAGACCATCCAGTCCAACCATTGGCCTAACACTGACAGTTCCCAACTACACCAGATCCCTCAGCGCTATGTCGACCCGACTCTTAAACACCTCCAGGGATGGGGACTCCACCACCTCCCTGGGCAGCCCATTCCAACGCCCAATAACCCCTTCTGGAAAGAAATGCTTCCTAATAGCCAGTCTAAAACTGCCCTGGGCAATTTGAGGCCATTCCCTCTTGGCCTGTCCCTTTCTACTAGGCTAAAGAGACTCATCCCCAGCTCTCTGCACCCTCCTTTCAGGTAGCTGAGAGGGCGATGAGGTCTCCCCTCAGCCTCCCCTTCTCCAGACTAAACCCCCCCAGTTCCCTCAGCCGCTCCCCGTACGACCTGTGCTCCAGACCCTGCACCAGCTCTGTTGCCCTTCTCTGGACACGCTCGAGTCATTCAATGTCCTTTTTGGAGTGAGGGGCCCAAAACTGAACACAGGAATCGAGGGGCGGCCTCACCAGTGCCCAGTACAGGGGTGAGATCCCTTCCCTGTCCCTGCTGGCCATGCTATTGCTGACACAAGCCAGGATGCCATTGGCCTTCTTGGCCCCCTGGGCACACTGCTGGCTCCTGTTCAGCCGGCTGTCAATCAGCACCCCCAGGTCCCTCTCTGAGTGGCAGCTCTCCAGCCACTCCTCCCCAAGCCTGTAGCGCTGCTGGGGGTTGTTGTGGCCCAAGGGCAGCCCCCGGCATTTGGCCTGATTGAAACTCCTCCAGTTGGGCTCAGCCCATGGCTCCAGCCTGTCCAGGTCTCTCTGCAGAGCCTCCCTACCCTCGAGCAGATCAACACTCCCACCCAACTGGGTGTCATCTGCAAACTGACTGAGGGTGCACTCGATCCCCTCGTCTAGATCATCAATAAGGATGTTAAACAGGAGTGGCCCCAAAACCCAGCCCTGGGGGACATCACGCGTGACCAGCCCCCAACTGGATTTAACTCCGTTCACCACAACTCTCTGGGCCCGGCCATCCAGACAGATTTTACCCAGCAAAGCGTGTGACCATCCAAGCCATGAGCAGTCAGTTTCACCAGGAGAATGCTGTGGGAAACGGTGTCAAAGACCTTACTGAAGTCAAGGTAAACAACATCCACAGCCTTTCCCCCATCCAATGAGCAGGTCGTGCTGTTGTAGAAGGAGATCAGGTTTGTCAGGCAGGACCTGCCTTTCACAAACCCATGCTGACTGGGCCTGATCCCCTGGTTATCCATTATATGACTTTAATGGCACCCGAGATGACCTGCTCCATGACCTTCCCTGACACTGAGGTCAGACTGATAGGGCTATAGTTTCCTGGATCATCCCTTCTGTCTTTCCAGTAGATGGGTGTCACATTTGCCACCCTCCAGTCCAATGGGACCTCTCTAGTTCACCATGACTTCAGGTAAATTATGGAACGTGGCTTGGTGAGCACATCTGCCTACTCTTTCAGCACCCTTGGGTGTAGCCCATCCTGTCCCACAGACCTGTGTGCATCCAAGTGGTGCAGCAGGTCTCTGACCACCTCCTCTTCAACTGTGCTGGCCTCAATCTGCTTCCCCTCCACATCTCCCAGCTCATGAGCTGGGTGTCCAGGGAACAGCCAGTTCCACTGCTGAAGACCGAGGCAAAGTAGGTGTTGAGCACCTCAGCCTTTTTCTCATCCTTAGTTACCGTATTTCCCTCTGCATCCAGTAAAGGAGGGAGATTTTCCCTAATCCTCCTTTTGCTGTTAACAAATTTATAGAAACATTTTATCCTTAACAGCTGTAGCCAGGTTGAGCTTTACCTGGGCTTTGGCTCTCCTACTGTTCTCCCTGCATAGCTTCACTACATCTTTGTAGTCTTCATGAGAGACCTGCCCCGCTTCCAAAGGCAATAGATTCTCCTTTTGTTCTTGAGATCCAGCCTAAGGCCCCTGTTTAGCCAGGCCGGTCTCCTTCCCCACCTGGTTGTTTTCCGGCACACGGGAACAGCCTGCTCCTGTGCCTTTGAGACTTCACTCTGGAAGTGTGTCCAGCCCTCCTGGACTCCCGTATCCTTTAGGGCACCCTCCCACAGGATTTTGTTAATCCATCTTTTGAACAGGTCAAAGTCTGCCCTCCGGCAGTCTAAGGTGGCAGTTTTACTAACCCTTCTCTTTGTTTCTCCAAGGACCAAAACTCGATCATCTCATGATCACTGCACCCTAGACAGCCCCCAACCTTTACCTCCCCCATAAGCTCTCCCCTGATCACAGGCAGCAGCTCCAGGAGGCTCCTTCCCTGGTCGGCTCCCTCACCAGCTGTGTGAGGAAGTTATCCTCCACACATTCCAGGAACCTCCTGGATTGTTCCCCCTCTGCTGTGTTGTGATCCCAGCAGATACCCGGGAGATTAAAGTCCCCCACAAGAACAACAGCAAGTGGCCGCGAGATTTCTCCCAACTGTTTATAGAAAGCCTCATCCACCTCACTGCTTTGGTTGGGGGGTCTATAGCAGACTCCCACAGCAAGATCTGCTTTATGGGCCCTTAACCTAATCCAAACACTCTCAACCCCGTTATCACTGTTCTTGATTTCTGAGCTCTCATAGCATTCTCTAACATACAGGGCCACTCCATCACCTCTCCTTCCCTGTCTATCCCTCCTGAAGAACCTGTAGCCATCGACTGCAGCACTCCAGTCGTGTGAGGCATCCCACCACATTTCTGTTACAGCTCCTATGTCATAGTTCTCGTGCTGCATCATGGCCTCAGGCTCCCTGTTTGTTGGTCATACTGTGTGCGTTGGTACAGATGCACTTGAGATGAGCTAATGAATCCAAAACCTTTTTGTGAACGTGGGCCCCATTCCCTACCAGACCCTTCTCAGGTGCTTCCAAGGTTTCTAAACATCTTTCCCTTCTCTCAAAGGAAGCAGCAGAGAGAGAGAGAGCCCTTGCCAGTCCACCATCCTTCAAGCTTTGGCACGCTTCTCCTGAGCTTGTTCCTAATAAGCCCAGTTATCACCCTCTCCCTCCTCATATCTAGTTTAAAGCCCTGTCAATAAGCCATGCTAACTCCTGCCCCAGAATCCTTTTCCCCCTCTGGGACAGCTGCATCCCACCTGTCTCATATGTCACCGGCAGACCAGGTGCCTTATAAACCTTGCCATGATCAAAGAACCCAAAATTCCAACGGTGGCACCAGTCTCTGAGATATGTGTTAATCAGATGTGTTTTGCACCCTCCTTCAGTGGTTTTCCCTTCCACTTGAGGGATTGATAAAAACACGACCTGAGCTCCTGAGCCTTCAGTTAGCCACCCCAGTGCCTTGAAGTCCTTTTTGAGTGACTTTAGACTTCACTCTACCACCTCATTGTTACCTGCCTGGATAACCAACAAGGGGTAGTAATCAGAGGGCTGCACCAGAGCAGTGACGTTCCTTTTAATATCTCATACCCAAGCCCCAGGGAGGCAGCATACCTCTCTATGGTATGGGTCTGGCTGACATATGGGCCCCTCCATACCCCTCAGAACAGAGTCACCTATTACAGTTACCCTCCTTTTCTTCTTACTTGAAGCCAAGTAAGCAGTCAGTAGTGGCTTATACTGCATTATTAACAAATACCCTGATTTGCTGGGAATCTTGATCACATATGAGTTTTTAAGGAAGTATGTATTTGCAGCTGCTGTCCTTGGGACAGCTTTTCTTTCCCTTCAGTCCCTCTCATGAAGATGGGTAGATTCTTCAGACATAGCTGCTTTAATTGCAAAGCAAACCTTACCAGCACTATGAGTGCATCTAATCCATTTTATAGCATCCTGGAATGTCACCCTTTTACAACATATAAATATCTATTTTTAAGACAATTTATCACTTCAATATAAGGAGAAAAAAAAATCCTGACATATTTCTCAAAACTGTGACATATCTCTGGAAGACTGTTACCTAACTACGCTTTTCAGTTCATAGTAAGTTTCTCTCTCAGAATCTTAGGTTTATCAACATCTACAATTTTCAAAAGCTCAAAAGAATTCATAGTGAGAGGAATACATTCATGAACTTGGACTGCTTTCTCATGGGAATGTAGTTTATCTATTTGTTTAGTTTCTGAGGAAAAAAACCCACTTGTTTTTATCAGGGAAGCTAAGAAATCAGAGTCAACAGTAAAAGACAAATAATGGAAAGGGCTGACAAAGTGGGACTGGAGGGAAAGGAATGTGCTAGGCTTTTTTCTGTCTTTAGTGACAGTTAGTCCTCATTTTACCCCAAAACTACTACTCATGTTTTCATGGGGTATTACATTCCCTTGTTGCATTATGGCAGAAATAAAACCCAGTGATCTGAGTTCTTTTACAAGAAAAAGACTAAAAGGTACAGGTTTTTTTTCCTCTGATAAAATGTCATTCGAAAAGCCTCTAGATAAATAGATATTACAAGCAACCTAATATTTTTTACATTATGTTCAGGCTAGTTTCTAAATGGACAAGATGATCACTGTAGGTTCCTTTCAGCTGAACAATTTTTTTCTAAAATATCTTGAGAATTGATACCATACAACAGTATATGCTTGTGTTTACTATAGAATTCTGTAGCAGTAGCTGATAGATTAATTTTCAGTCCATACCTTTTATAGGTTTCCATAGTAGAATGACTTTTTTGTTTGTCTAAATTGCACAGATTTAATAGAAAAAGTCTCTATTTTAAATACAATTTTTAATTTTTGAAAAAATATTTAACACTTATTAGTCTAAGATGAAGCTTATTGAAGTATTTATTTTTATTGACAACAGAGTCAAACTTAATACTTTGGCAGGATGACAGATTCCAAATGCAAATATATTCTGAAAATTTTGTATGGATTTTCCTAAGGTGTTTACTCAAATTCTCAATCATATTTCTTAATGTATGAATCATTTGAACATCTAAGGCAAATGAACCTAGACAGGTACATAAAAATAGAATTTCAAAATTATATCTGCATCATGGGCTTATCAAGATTATGTTCGCAGAGTGAATGCATTGTGCTTGCCTGGCTATTTTCTTAATACAAGGTCACAGAGAAGCATCTCGTGGCTGATGTAAATGATGTATATAAATACAGAATTCTCTAGTAATTAAAAATTAATTTTTGTCTATGAATTTATGGTATTTTTGTATTCATGTGGCTTGGGACAGGCAGTGAGTTGTTAACCTGCTAAGGTATGTGAAATGGGATAGCTTACATCATCTGGGGTGGCTGTGCTATTTGCATGGTCACTAAGGAACGGATGAGACAGCCGAGCCTAATGAGATGGTACCCTCTGTGGCTGGTCCTGCTGCTGCCTGTAAGACCTCCAGGTTCCTCTGACTACTACGGGGTCAACAGAGCAATCGCTGTGCCAGGCGCTAGACAAAAAGTCGGACAGCTTCTTTCTGCAAGATGAAAAATGAGATGGCAGAGTTCAGTGATTAAGGCAGTGGTCAAAGAGATTAATGTGACCAAACTGAGACACTAAACTGACCAGACATAATTCACAAACTAGTATTACTCTAGATAACATGACAAAGTGCTCTGGCCCAGGGAGATCTATTTTTGATGTACTGGCATCTGAACAAGAAAACCGGAATTAATAGTCACATAATTTGTTTCCCACTCCCACCCCTCTTAAATTATTGGACAGGGCTCATGGGAGAGCACAGAGGTTTAATGCCAAGGCTGATGAAAACTGACCCGTTTCAGTTTGCATGTGACTGGCAAGATGAATTTTAGAGAAACTGTGGCAAAAAGCCTCATGTTTCCTCTGATGAATGCTCCACAATTGATCTCTCAAAGACAGCAGATGGGAAACAGAGCGAGGCCTTTCTAATACAGATAATGCGGAACAGAGAGGGACACTTCCAAACCAAATAAATAAAAAGTTGAAAGCATAGCAAACCGCACCTTTATAAACGTGGGTAACAAAGGGCTACGACTCAGCTGTCAAAACGAAGCTTTCTTTTTCTATCTAAGATTTTTTTATGAGTTTAGTGCCAGTCTGATTTAAATACACTGGGTTTAATGTATTGATATATTCCTTTTTCTAACATTAGATGGAAACTAAATTGATCTCATCAGTGTTAAAAGTGTGATTTAGAGTTGTCTCTGAGCAATGTGTACATAACTTTCTAGCAGCTTCAGTCTCACCACTATATATAATAATTATTATTGCTGAAAGCTGGACACAAGCTAATATTCTCTGCCTCCACATTTTCTGGACTAAAACTGCTGCTGAGGGAACAGATATATCTGTTTCTATCCACATAAATCTGATACATATTAATTATATTGGGGTTTACATCAGTTTAGCTAAATTGGTTTATAATTTAAATCAATGTAAGATGTTAGAAGTGGTCCTAAGTTTCAGAAACAAAGGTTTCTTATGGTGCTTGCTCCTGGCTGTAGACAGCAGCCTAGACATGGAAAGCCACTACACTTATATGTGACCATTGTGAATTAAACTCAAGTGAAAACAACTCCAAAATGCTGTTGATAATTTGCTAAGTCTCATTTGCACAAGGATAATAATGTTTTGTTGAAGTGGTAACATGTTACTACCATACTGTTTGCTTGTTGCCAGTCAACGAATTGTTGCCTTTTTTTTTTTTTTTTCTCTCCTTTCCTCCTTTCAAGCAGGTTTTTAGTGGCAGTTTCTGCCTGGAATTACTTGTTCTTTAGAAAACATGGTGTCTGTCTTCCTTCCTTCCTTCCTTCCTTCCTTCCTTCCTTCCTTCCTTCCTTCTTCCTTTCGCTGTACAGCTGCAAACACTGTTCACTAACTGAACTCGTCTCCAGGAAAGATGACAGGTATGTAGATGGTACGAGCTGGCAATTTGCAGATATTAGCTGGCAATGCCTGAAGTGGTTTCTAAGAGTCAGTTGCGAAGTAACTTGCAAGTGATTTCTCTGTATGTATATATGTCTATATTATATTTTCTTTCTGGAAGACCCATTATTCTACCCGTCCTGTGTAGCTGCATTTGTGAGATCCAATGTAATATTCCATTTCTCACCAGTTTAAATGGGGCTCAGCCCTGCAATAAGCATGGCCATGTAGCTAGCTGCCAGGCAGCTCACAGACAGGCTGAACTCAGGCTTTTTTAAAAAGCCCAGTCAGACAGCACTCACATAGGTCTGCAAAACACTATATAGGATTTAACCTTCATTATGTCAAAGGGGCCTTTGAATATTCATTTCTTTTCAGAAATAATGGTTCTGAAAGTTCCCAGCGTTGGCTATATGGTAACATTTTGCTCCCACTAGTCTCACCTATAAGGATGAGGGTGAGGATCGAGTGGACGAGTTGATTGTAGCACAATGTAATGTCTATTGGCCTATTTTTACCCTCAGAAGGAGCTAGAACCATCTATTCACATTTTATATTCATTTATGCCTATTTGCTAAGTAATTCTTTTCTTCTTCATCTTTCTATACCCTGACACCTTAATCTTGCTGACATCTTACAATAGTTAATGAGAAACAGCTCCCTGTCTTTTCGTTGCTTGCTTTCCCCCTCTTAACTCTAAGGCATCGGATGATAGTTTACTTTGCAAGACTTGAAAATGTTGTGTTGTATTTCTCTTTTGAAGAATACATATATATTAACAAGGCTCAAACCAAGAGCAATAATGACAGCCTTATAAACATGATTACTAGCTGAGACACAAGTACAGACACTCTCTTGAATACATCACCCAGGTATTATTTTCAGCTCCAGACCTGAAAGCAATTTCCATATTTTATAGACAAAAACATGACACCTAACTCTAGGAGAAACACAACTGATCTAATGTCTTTGGAAACACAATACTTCCAGATAACACTCTTTCAGGGATGTCTATAAACTCTCTGTCATGAGGGTATTTCAAAAGTTCCTTTAAAGTCCATCATCTACTTAAGACATGCAAATAGTTTTAACAAGCAAGAACTCTGGCTCGCAGGTGACAAGGTATTGTAAGAAGACAAACAAACTCTATTAAGCTAGTACTCAAGACCTAATGTAATTAGCATAGAAAGAAGAATAAAACCAACAAGGGGTTGAATTTGTTTTTAATATATTTTCAAATATCTGGATAAGAAAATCTCGGTGGCCGGATAAACCATAAACTATTGTTTATGCTATTAATGTGAAAGAAAGAATTATCAAGTGGGTAGGTTGCACTTATGGTACTCTCAGCAGAGACTGTTGTGCCAGTCTCTTTCTTGGTTTCTCTCCATGTGCTGAAATCACAACAGGAGTGTTAGGAGAATTATTGAGCCAGCCACTGCTGAGCTGAAAAGATATTACCTGTACACCAGGTATGCCTTGTCTTCTCATGCCAGGTTAACTGCTCTGTGACTGAAATAAAGAAAGTTTTGGTAAAACAAATCCTAACTCTGCACAGGTCAAGGGAACTACTTTTTTTATTTGATCAGGGAAGACTATTGGCTTAAGCTAGTGTGCTGTATACAGAAAAGATCACCTGCTTCTTCCAGACAGGAATCTTGCCCAGTGATATCTATTCTTCTAGGGTAATATCCAGGTTGTGAATTCAACAGCCTCTGCAAGCATATCACTTCTTTAGTCCTGTTGAAACTTTGACTGCAGGGTGCCAAGTCTGCATCTTTGTAATACCAGCAGCTACGGCAAACAGTAAATCTGTCCCGACTCAGGGTCTGCACCAGTGAGACACCTCCTTGACCTCCTTCTGATCTCACAGCCTGTCAAAAAGTGAGCCAGACCAGTCAAAATTTCTTTACATGGTTGCTTCTCAGGTTTGGATGGGAAGTGTAATATTCTAATTCATTCTTTTTCAGAAATTGATGGGAAGGGCTTACCTGGTGATGGCTGTTGCAGAAACTATTTCTGAATCTAATAAATTTGTGTCACTGTCTCTTATCTCACAGTATTACAGTATAGATATACTTTTCTTGGCAGCACTGTTCTCACTTGTTTTTTCCACAAGATAATATACACATTTTAGACTGTCATTTAAAGCTTTATCAGTTAGAAAAATTAGTTCTCTGCTGAAAACCTAGTACTTACTTCTAAAGTTGGCATGTTAGCTCTGCTAATCTAACAACAGTTCTATGCACCATTTAATTTATCTGGACGTCAGGGAGGAGAGGTGGTGTTGGAGACATGGACCTCCAGCACAGGCCTGGTAATATAGGTCTTAAATTGTTAAGATGAAAAGACACAACACTTAGAAAAATATACTGAATAGCAACAAGCATGAAACTTATTCTGCTGTCTGGTGGTTTGAGCTGGGGCTTCTGTGCTGATTTTCTGTTTGCCATTGTCCTAGTTCAAAGCAATAATTTATTTTATGTAACTGTATCTGTCTTATTCCCTGTTGAGTTTCTCTCACTGTTCTTGAGAAAACAGCTTAAAAAGATCTTTGAAAACATGAACCTCTACCTGATCTGTTGTTCCAAACACAAACAGTTTCTGAATATCCTGAGCTAACATACCTTAATTTCCTCCTCAGCAATGGTCTTTCTGAAGATAAAGTATTCCTACTCTAATCTATTTTTTGCTTTGTGTGTGTATGTTTGTTTTTTCCAGGTTATTTGTCTTATAAATCATAAAGTCCTGAAACAATGGGAACTTCCCAAGACACAATAGAAGCTCTGCTAGCCCACTGATAGCTAGTACTTCTTATAACACTGAATTTCACTACAGAAATTCAGAGCTTACCTCAGCGCTGGACAGTGTATCACAGTGACTGCCATGAATTGATGCAAAGCTCATCACGTGTAAAACTCATCTACCTTTATGTTTGCTCATATAGATTCAGTTAACTTTCATGGCTCCATAATGTATGTAAAATAAAAGTATTTGATAAGAGTGAAGTCCTGTCTGAATTGCATGCTAGCATGCTGACTTCAAAACAAATGTCCGTTGAAGACTTCATTCATCTACCAAGAAATTATCCCAAACCTGGCCTAGAACAAAATGATAAGTGAGCGTCAAATCTGAGGAAAAGCCGTACTGTAGATTAGGACTAATTTGAAGGCTCCTTAAAATGCTCTTTTGCTTTTACCCACAGGCTAACTCAATTCTTTTTCCCTCTGGCCAGAATGCATGCCAGTAAAGGAAAAAATTATTTCTTGAAACCATGCTGCCTTCAGCAATTTCAAACAGCTCTAAATTATGTGTAAGTATCTCAGTTCTTATTGATATTTCTCCTTTAGTGTTTCTGAGTGCATAGGTCTGCACTACTCATTTAGGATTTTTTTTTTTTTTTAAAATATCAGTTCTAAATTACTAACCCTCTTTGAGCATTTATCATTATTCAGACTATTAAGGATTAAGCAAGTATCAGAAAGATCTTGTGTTCTTTTCTCCTCAGTCCTGGCTTGTAATTTACTTGCATTTATAAAGCCTTGCAAACATCAGATACTTTAAATGGTCTGTCTGCTTTAGAGTTATCACAAAACCTTTTAACATTTCACCTTTGCATTCTTCGGGATGTGACCTTTAGCTTTTTTCTGAAAGTACTAAAACAAGAATTAATTCTGCCTCTCCAACGATACCAAATTTCTCTGTCACCAGCATCCTACATTTTGTTCCATAATGGTCCTATTAATGTCTGGCTTGACAGTTTGCTTATCTACATACAGAATTTCAGAGTGTAGATGAGAGGACCTGGGAACAGGTCTAGCAGTATGAGGTACACTTAGTGACCCATGGTGCATATGCAAGCTTTTGCACACTTCTGCTATTCATATACATAAAACATGCCTCTATCGTGTGGTAAACATCATAATTTGGGTACTTATTACTAAGCACGAAAGACTGATGCTAATCAGCCATTGTTACCATGCCCCTTGACCGACGTCTTGAGTTTTTTTCATCTCCATTTTTCCCATTAGCTGGAGAATTTCACCCTCTGATCTTCCTTTTCAACTGTAAGATAAGAATAGAGCCAATATTGAACTAAATCTGAACATAATTCAGTGTTTGAATCTCTCCCTTATTACTTGCATTAAGGTTTGTTGGGCCAGGATTTAGAGTTTGGTAATGTTTACAAGTTAAAAATGGAGACATTACAAGTGTCCTCTTTATTGTAGCATTTAATGAAACATGACTGTTGTTCTTCTAAAATTCAATTCTTTATTAATAAAATCAGTTTATAATTTCCTTTGTATATTACATCCTCATAAAAAAAATACCTAACATATACATTTTTCAAGATTTTCTTACTCCCTTTTTCATTCTTTACAACAGAAAATAGCTGACCAGCTGACTACACAAATGAAAATTAAAAACCTCATCCCTATATAAAAGTATTGTTAAAGAAAATACACTGAATAAAAGAGAAGTTCCTCATAACTTCTCCTTTATGCCACTTATCCCCTTTTCCTGTCTCCAGAATCATCCTTTAATCCTACTTTTACATTTTCCTGAAATAAAAGCCTCAAAAGTTGCTGTAATATGGGAAAGTGTCAGCTCTAATAATGCACCTGCTTGGGATAAAGTAAACTTTCTATTTCTTCAGAGGAATATAATCTAGTCTTTTATTAATAATACAAGTTATCTTCAAAAAGAGATGTTAAGTAGAGCCTAACTTTCTTCTCTGTTTTGAATTCACTTTGTTAAAAAAGGTAAATTCCATGATTATGTCTCTCATCCATATAATCAAAATCTTACATTCTCTACTTCGCCACAATATCATCTACAGCTGGATTTTATGTTTCTTACTCAGCCATTCTTCTTATGGTCTGGACTGATCCATTTGTAGTTTTTGCTGTAATACTAAAGTTTTCTGGCACCAGTTCTTTAAGAATCTCAAGGATTTCCAGTTACTCCTATTTGAGCACATAGAGTTCTGACTATATCCTTTTTGGATGCAGTCATTTCTGTTTTCCAGCTCCTCATTTGCATTAATCATCCTGGCTTTGTCCTTATATTTAAAGAGTTTGCCCCAATAAAGCAGTCTACTGGGAGGACTGGAGTTCTTGACAGTACATCGCAGCAGACCGATAACATCTGCTTTCTGTCTTCCACTCATCGAATTATTCAGAAATTAATCTGATTCTGAATCAGAATGTAAACTTATCAAAAGCACATGTATGATTTAGGAGTCCAATTCATATTCTCATAACTGATAAGCTGTCAGGCCTAGATTCTTGTAAAGGTATTAAATGTCTAAATATTTAGCTGGACCGGTATTTCAATTGTGTCTAGGTGCCTAATTCATTGATTTCAGTGTAGTATCAAAGTTTCCTGCAGCGACAATTTAGATTGTTGGACATTTAAACATCTTTCAAAAATCTGGCCTTTGAAAGCTGGAATTCCAGAGTTTGTTAAGGCATTTCTGAAATTTCTACCAATTCTCTTTGGGTTAGTGAGAAATCACTGCACAGTAAAATCACTTCATTTACTTCCGCCAAGGAACCTAATTAATTCCCATCTCTTAAGAAGCATTTAAAAAATAAATTGTTATTGATTCTATACAACTTAATATCAGGTTTTACCTAAAAAGTTTCCTCTTACATGCATCTTCCTGTGATCCATGCCTCTATTCTGGATCACGAGTACAGTACTGAAGACTTTAAAAAAATAAGTCTAACACACATATTGTTACACAGATCATATCAAGAATACACTCTCTGACTGAATATTATAAGCAAATCAATCACCAAAGCAATAAATGATAGTAGGCATATCATGAAATTCTCAAAATAAAAAGAAGAAAATTATACATTAAAATAAAGCTGCGACAAGCCCCACAAACCCGATGAAGGAGTAAGGGTCACAGTTCTTTGTTCTCTCTCAGAGAAGTTAATTGTTTTTCAGCTTTGGCAGAAAAGGTACCACTGAATGTGAGTACATGCCTAGGGAAATGAGGCTAGCGATAGTCAAATAACTGTTATGTACTGATAAATCAGTATAAAAATGAGTTACAGAAGCTCTTCCACAAGTGTAATCCATCTTACTTTTAAAGTCATCTTCAAGTTTATGCCCTGCGATTTATTAGGTCTTTTACCTGAAGAGAGGAGAGTGGCCGTGTTTTCCCTGATTCTATCCATGACTCATTTACCCACATACTGACAAATGTCTACACAGGGCTGATTTATGCAGATTCCCCTTTCCTGCCATTGAAATGGAGAGAACAGATTAGAATAAAAAAGGATTTGAAAGTTAGTCTTTATGACCTGGTCACTGGATTTGTTTTGGTTTTCTTCACAAATTTTTATTTGTGAAAGTTTTTGAGAATTGTGATTCATTTTTATTTGGTAAGTGAAATAAAAGCAAAATCTTTTCAATGTTTTGAGAAATGGGGCAGAACAGAAGCACATATTCTTTTTGTGGCCAAAATTTAGTGGATGATCTTGGCCTTCAGACAAGTTTTCATTTAAAGTTTTGTTGAGAGAAACAGGTTCCAGTAAATGTCCTAATTTAGGCGAAACAGCATATTTTGCGAAAACTATGATTAGTTGAAAACGTCCTGGCCAGCTCTAACAGGAACACAGAAATTATACCATGTTGTTAGGCTGGCTTGCAGTCTGCTGACTTCGGTATGCTTTTATGTTGTTTAAACATCTGCACAAGAAGTGTGCTGCTGCTTCGAGCTCAAATCATCAGGAAAGCAAAGGAAGAAGCTGCAGCTTCTCATCAGGTCCTTTCTTCCTCTGTCCTGCCAGGTGGCTGGCTCTGTTCTGCTGCTTCCAAGGATTTCTCTCTCTCTTTCCTGTACTGCTGGCTGCCAATTGATCCCTCCTGTAGCATTCTTCCCAGTTTCTGCTCCTCTCTGTTCACTGGTCTCAAACGTTGATCCCGGAACCTCTTTCTGCTGGTCACCTGAACATCCAGAGAGCTACAATCCAGGCAGCTCCTCATGCTTCTGCTCCCCTCGTCCCAGGACTATTTTCTTCCACAACGCACATTCTGGAGATATCTCACAGCCTGGTGAAGGCTCTCCTCTTTCCCATACGTTCTCTTGTTTTGAGCTCAGTCATTACTAATCCCCAGGACTGCACCCACCATTTCTTTCCAGCTGGCAAGGAACTTCTCCCTCTCTTCATCTGTTTGTATCCTGTTCCCAAAAGACACAGCTGGAGCTTGAAAGTGATAATTCAATACACATGTCCAATAGAGGAAGGTAAGCTAACAGCCAGAGCTCCTCAATACACTTTTGAAAATCACAGCACTTAGGGCTTTGAGTACCCTGAATATAGCCACAATTTATTCCAGGAGCTTGCAGAAATCTGCTATTAGATGACACAGTGGGACCAAGGTATCATTTCTTCCCAAAGCTGCAGAAACAAAATGTAGCACTTTCAACTGAAATGCCTAATTGTGAACATTCAGAGCATTAAATATTTTGACAGCTGGAGGAGAAAACATGTCCTGGAAATGTTCAGGACTGTTACTCATAAAGTGATGCAACGAGTAGAAAATCTAGTTACTTTAATAGATAAAAAGTGAAACCTTGCACTTCCTGACAGAATCTAAATAACATCTTCTCTTGGAAAGGAAAAAGGGGAAGTGCAAGAAATCCTTTCTAGATGGTTATGATGTAATGACAAATGCTCTGATAGCCTCTCTGTTAGACTGATCTGAGTAACACCTGAGACAGACAAGACTTCCCCTGTTTTTAAGGGTCTTTGGATGAGGCTCTTAACCATATAGAAAAGACAACTTGACATTTGCATGCAATAAATTACCCACTCTTGACTTTATGCTGTTTCAATCTTAACCAAACTCCCTTACCCACACACATAAAAAGTGCTTACACTGGCTTCTAGCACAAAGAGGTTGGTCTGTACGAGGTCCTGCTTCCTCCTCCCCTTTCCAACACAGAAGGCAAATGAACAGGAGCACAAGCTAGTTTTTATCCAGAAATGATCATGAGAAAATGAGTTATGCATTTGAGATACCTAGAAATAAATTTCCTACAACCAGCTGTCTAAGTAGAGTAAATATAACACAGCCCCACAAGAGAGACGATGTTTAAACTTTGAGCATCTGATGCTATGCCTTTGACTTACTTAACTGTGCTGCTTTGCTGAGTGGAAAATCTAGTTACTTGGATGTATAAAGGAAATGAAGACTTATATTTCATGACAGAATCTAAATAACATCTTATCTGTCCAAGTGAAAATCATGTCCATTACACTAGAATGGTTATGTACATCATCCTTCTAGTTTACATTGTTAGAGTGCTTTTACATCAAAGATGTCATTTTATCTTCCATCAGACATCCAGAGGTTTCTCGTGAAGACTCTCTCCTCCCGCTCTGCCCTCACTGCTCATTGTTTTACTACCAGGTACTATGAAATTGTAGCTGTATTTTCTGAGCAGTTTTTCACAGGTTGGAGTAAAATATATTTATAACAAGAGTAAATTCTGCATTTCAAAACATATAAAAGATATTTCTTTATTCAGAAAACTGTCTGAACTTAGAGCAGCAAATGTATTATTAGAAGCAAGGTTTCACCATAAAAGCTTTAAATGGTGTCTTAAAGCTTTTTAAATACAATGTGTTGTCTTTGTGGCTCTCACTAGCCTGTTAGAGGTCAAAAGATTATCATTTAGAGAAAGGTTTCATTCTTTATGAGGGAAACAGGTAAACCAAAGTTATATAAATAAGCTGTCTGCCCTAAGTCTTAGTCATGTAGCAAAATATACCTTTGCTGTCAAATGCAGAGATGCTAATATGAAGACATTCATGCAGTGCTCGTGGATGGTAGCATTTTGTTTACTGTGAGGAAGTGAGGCTGGTGGATCATATATGTTCTCAATGCTCCTAGCTATCCAGAAAGATCAAGAATTTATAGCAGACTACCTACTGTGGCGAGGTACATGTAAGAAGGAAGCATTTCTCAGAGTCAATAAACACCCATTCTACTCACCCAAATTTCCTTGGTCTGTATGTTTGACTTCGGGATAAGTACAGCATTCCAATAATGTGATTCAAGTACTATTATATTTTTATTTCTTATTCATATTCTCAATCTTTGGTTCATCATCACATAAGTTTGTAGTAAAAATTACCTGTGTACCTGCAGAAATGTGTGTATGCATACATATATTTCAAATAACTTGTTTGTGAAATATGACTCTCAGGCATAAGGTACATGGCATTATCAATATGCTTTTATGCTAACCTCTAGCAAAATCATAATAAATTAACCTCAAGCATGGCAACTTGGATCCTTGACTGTCCAACAGCTTCGCCACTCAGCAACACTATAATTATGATATAATATGGAAATGTAAGTGGTTGCAAATTGTAACACAGAATTCCAGATACGTTAAAACCGCAGAACTGGAATGAATATACATGCCTGACTTCTATGAGCATGTTGGCACATGGGTAGAAGGAACCCTTTCCTAGGCAAAACATGCAGGCATTAGTTTTTTTTTTTTTTTTTTTTTTTTTTTTTTTTTTCATACGCTGGTGGCTTAATGCCACAAGAAAGTTTAATTATCTGAGTTGATAGCTAACAGTCAAAGTTGTTCTCTTGTCTCTGTATCTTTCAGTGACTGGGAAACTGATTTATAACAATACATGGATGCACTGAATTAGAAAAGACAGTTTTAGAGCAGTGACATGTTTTTTTTCCATTCAGTGCACACTCCACTGAGATACGTCAAACAGGGTGTAGGAGAGCTGCGTGCACTTGGAAAGGTTCTCCTTTCTACTCTCTCTTTTTCTTCCTTCCCCTTTCTGCATGTCCTTTTGCCTCATCTGGCTGCAACTGGAGAGCTGCTCTGCCAGCCAGAGAGCAAAGGGGAAGGGGTGAAGGTCTCACTCCATGGTTAAAAAGGCCACAGCAACCAGTGAGCTAAAACCCTGGCTCCTGAATCCAACCGAGCCCGTCAGCTGAGCTGCACAAACAGCTTTCACTGTCTTTGCAGCTTGGCAATTGAAGATCTTATTCAAATTTCACCCTAAAGCAGCTCTGACAGGCTGTAAAGGCTTTGAGCTTACACCCAAACTTGCTTTTACTTCAGAAATTTTCAGGAAGGATTGGATGATTTCTCAGTGATAGTTAAGTGTCCTAGACTGCTGTTTCAAAGATTCCTTCCTCCACAAAATGTCCACATGCATTTATAAATCTAACACCAGTTTTCCAGGCTGAGATAAGGTTGTTTGCAAGCTAGACTTTATATGCCATTTTAATTATTTTGTTTAGTGAAGTTTCAGAGATGCTATTTAATCACACTCAGCTGTGTATTCAGTTTGATTTGATATCTAGGACAATACTCCTTTCCTACCCAGTTGTACCTGTAGAGAGTTAGCACATCCTCTGTGGCTTTGGATCCTAAACACATTCCTACCACTGAAACATATTTTCCCAGCTTTTTCACTGTGTCAAGAATGCAAAAAGAAATTTATTTCATACTTCTATAAATTTTCAAATCCCATGAGTGGTGTGTACCCTTCTAGCCCTAATTTCTCTTACTTTTGCTAAACGGAGAAGAAATAACAAGTAAACATTTCCTGTAAGGTGTCACAATACACATCTAATCTGTTACAAGGTGAATCTAAGCTGAATATAAAATGGCTGCTCCCTCCAGAAGACCCTTATGGAATACAGCTCAGTGTGTAAAAAGCACATTTGTAATGTTATACAAACATATATATACACCTACATGCCATATACAGATATTTCTGTCATAGGCAAAATTGTTGCATTCAGGACAGATTTTGTCACAACGTCCATCTGACTGGATGAATGAACTTAGCCTTTCCACAGACAAATATAGGCACAATAATGTCGAAGAAAATAGCCCTTGGACCTGATCTGCCACTGAGGCCATATCCTTCCATAACTGTTTGGAAACTGCACGCAGTTGCTGAGGACTGCTAGAAGAAAATGACAAGATTTCTAAGCAAAATTTGGACATAAATATTTGAAAAGAAAGATGACAGCTTCTTCTCTTTGAAATGACAAAACTGGAGTTCCTTAAAAAAAAAAACCAAACAAACAAAAAAACCGAAAAAGAGCTTCCAAAACAAATGTAACTTCATTGGCTTCACCGTAATTTGCAAATCCAACTTTTTTAAAAAAAAAATTTAAATATAGTGCTGATTATATATGTGTATGTATATACATGTATTCATATATACATATCTATAAAAAGGGTAGTCATAATGGACTATCTTTTTGTTAGCAAATTTGCAAAATTGCAGAACCAAAACGTAAGTGCGGTTTAGGTGAGGAAGAATATGCAATGTTCAGAAATAACCTTTATGTTCAGTCAAGCAACTGTGCCAGGAGTTTTCATGAATAAAATCAAAATTGTCAGGTCACTCAATATAATGGTTTTTATATAATGAAATAACTGAAATATAACAATAATAATTATTATTGTTGCTATTATTGTTATTATTATTTATTATTTTTGAAATAGTTTTGATTTTTCCACGATAATAAAAATAATTCACCATGAAATTTCATCTCGCAAGGTTTCACCAAGAAGCTGTTTTATAACACAGCACAAAGAGCTAAGATCATACTTACTGATTTATTGGAGAGGCTCCAACTTCAAATGCAATCAATTCCAGCAATGTATTTGAAGTCCTACTTTTTGTTCATATCTATTATATTTTTTTATTTTCTCATAAAATCTCTTTTTTTTTTTTTTTTTCCCCCTAGGAAGTAAAATAAAGGTCTTCAAATCCAGAAGAGGTTCTCCACTCGCTGTGTGTTTTTCTCTAAGGAAATTATTGCTTTTTAATCTGCCATTCATCTCATCCACATAGGAGCAAAGAGGATTTTCAGGTCATATACCTCTCTTACAAATCAATAAGGCATCGCTGAAAAGTTAAGTTTGAAAAGTATAGTAAAAATAGATATATGTGAATTCTGTGTAAATGAGGTACTTCTATATATACAATATTGAGAGATGTTTGAATCCCTCTTCACCACCAGAACCCAAGTGTGTTCTTGGCTGGGCTGTACAGGTGGTGGAAATGAAGTCTTACTGAATTGACATTTTCGTCAAGGATATGCTCAGGGTGTTTTTCTTTCGGGCAACTTATTCCTTGAGGTTAAATACAATCCATGTACATAGAGAAACTGGGTCATACTCTTATTAGGTTTTACAAAACTATAATTAGCAGTAAGTGGACTTTCTAAAAGGCTATAGAAGTGCCACTGTGAGGCTGCGAGTACCTAGCCAGCGTGAACAAGATTCAGCTGTGTTTTAGGAGTTAGTTTAGAATCATCATAATGAAAATGTTGGTGTTTGTTGTTGTTTGTTTTTTTTTTTAATTGATCTGGAGTATTAATAATTGATTTTTCAAAAGTAAAGCTTTTATAAATGAAGGAAAAAGATCTCCTATTTTAATTTTAAAAGGAATCAATTACTATAAGTGAGCTACAAAGACTGAGCTGGTATTTAAATAAAGGGAGCTTTCACAAGCAGATCACTCCAATGACAAACATCAGGCTGGCCAAGAAGGCATTGGGATGCTTTGAGGTTTTTTTTCCCTGTGCAGTATAAGCTTTATAAAACAACTGTCCATTGCCAGGTTTAACCATTATGTGAACTAAAGAGATGGGAACTGGCTACTGCTGCTGAAGCGTTAAATGTCCTTCATTTCTGCTCATCGTTTGTACTCATCTGGCTGCAGCCAGCTTGTGAGGCGTTTTGGCATTGAGGCTATTTCCACACTGTGGCATTTGTTTCTATTTGGATCTAAACTTGCTCCAATTAAAGCTTGTTCCCTGTTTTTCTGCTGCTCATGAAATGCAGTGATTCGGGAGTAGTTTAATGATATATATTTTTAAGAAATGCTGACTTATCAAGTGTGATTTTTTTTTTTTTTTTGCAGCTGTATTTCTATGAATATTTAACTTCTACTCATCCTTCCTGAGATGAGAACCTGAAATACATCTCCCACTTAAAAGACAAATTTTATTTTATGCTTACAATATATATGGATATACATATGTATACATGTATACAGATGTACTTATAGACATGTTTCCTCATGCAAATGGAAGATGAACCTTAATATATTCCACAAATAATTTTTATGTCACAGGCAGATCCCTGTATAAGAAATATAACATAATTCATATGTTCTAATAGATTTCACCTCCAAGTAGTGTGGGTTCTACAGTCTTTTGAAGAATTTCATGCTGTTAACAAAATACTTTTAGACTGGGTAAACTTACTTCCTGAGTTTCCTTCCTTTCTTGTCCTGTCCTGTCCTTGCAATACTAATTGACAAAACAAAAAGCTTCAGAACAATGTATTTTTTTGACTTGTGGGCTTTTCCCAAATGTTTCGCTGCTCAAATATTGCTCTTTCCTGCTCCAGACTTTCATAACTTGGATGGGAGTTAATGAGCCCCACATGTCCTGGCTCCCAGCATATGGTCTTCTGCATCAGCAGAACCACCCTGCTCCTCTGTGCAGGGTCATGAAAAATGACATCCTTTCTCACTACCTTTGTCAAGTCTTTTTTTTTTTTTTTGTTTATACTCTGAGGACTATATTTGCCTGTCAGTTGGCCCTGAAAAAGGTACACTGAATTCAGAACACGGCAAATTCCCTGTGTAGCTATAAAGACAGTAGACAAAACAGTACTGAAATGCTCCATTCTCTCTTCACTTCCCATGAAATATGATACCAAGATCAAAGTTTTAGACTTGATAAAGCCCTCTGCAGATATTACCCATTTTACCAAAGGATTTACTCCCTTTTCCACTAACAAAATTACAAGGAAGACAGCCCCAAGTGTGGCACCTACTTTGAATGAAAGTGGTTCTGTGGAACAATCAAGAATCTACTTAATTTTTGAAAGGTGTAGGTGTATAGATGTATGTATAGACATTTATAAATTACTTTTTAAGCTGTCTAGGAAAACAAATCACAATGAGCAGTAGAGAAGCAGCAAAAGCAACTCATCTGACAAGGCAAAAAATAGAGTCAGGCACCTAGATCAAATACAGGGATAATCATGGGAAAAGGAAAAAAAAATCCTCAAATTTCAAAGACAAGACAGATATATAGATTTTTCATATGGATTTTCCATATCAAGGTAGATATGTCCATATCTAACTACGTAGGTATCCTCTGTTCCTGCCATAGTAATTGTTTGTAGCATTTGTGTGCCATAAAATACCCATAAGCCACATAACAGGCTGTGATTCACTGAAGTAATTTAGCAGAAGAGATTGGCTAAAGGAATGGTCAGTGGCTTTAATTACTAATTTTTTATACTTAAAAGGATATGGGAAAATTAATGTGGGATGGGAAGAAAAGTTTAATTAATTGGGAAATAAGTATTCCTTCTTATGGGAGTGTTTAGTCAGCACAAACCATAAGCCAAACAAATGAATGTAATTCAATTTCTGTCTCAGTTTGATTAGTTACAGAAACAGATATCTTAAGGGTAATTTTCTTTGATTGTTAGATGATAACTGAGTGTATCAGGCACTTCGGTATTAATTTGATAAAGCAGAAAGAACTGCTGAAAGAACTGACTGCACTATCAATTTTGGGAGCTCTCTCAGATCGTTATTGGTTGCAAAATAACGTGCCCTATACTTGCCTTATGTAGCATACAGCATTCAGAAGCAAGGTCCTGTCAAGGAAAACACTTAGGATTGAGGGATAACTTTAAGGCTGCATATGTGCAGCCTTGGATTCATTTGTCAGTCCCTTACCACCGTAATAAGTGGTAAAAATACCGTGAGGGCAATTTTGCATTAACACAAAGTCAGCCTTAAAATGGTGTATGCCATGTAGTAAGATAGACATACCAACTGGGAGACTGAGAACTGAAAACTGCTATAAAGTAATATTTTTTTTAGTTTTCAACAAAAAATAACTTAGTGGGGGAATTTTTGTTAGGAAGGATGGAACAAAGATAACAGCCCTTGTCTGTTAGTAAAGTCAGGCTGACTTCATAGGATTCATATGCAAATGTATATAGGTCTTTAGTTCAAGGCTGATTTTTATTATTTTTTTTTTCCTCTTAGGGTAGTTATGATTCTTGCTTTACATACACAGTGCATGCATTTGATCTAAACTACACCAGGCTTTCATGGTTTTACAATGTTGGGAAGAAAGCACATAAAATGCGTAAATGATCAAATCATTGTATTTTGCAAATAGATTTCACAGTAGGTTGCTTGCCCTACAAAATAATGATGTCAGAGAATTACTCTCTTTCCCTCTCTTCTCTCTCTCTCTCAATTTGTGCATACTAGTGACAAACCTGATCATTTCCAAGGTGTCCAGCTCCATGAAACTCATTTCACAACTCTTCCACTATGTAAGATCTATTAAAAAACCCAAAGTAACCATTTCTCTGTTGTGATTTTGGGGCACCATAAATTAAACATAGTAACAGAGATCAGGGCTAGTAATTTTCAAAGGGAAATATCTCTGAAGTGTCCTTCTCATTTCTTAAATGTGTGAATCGTAAGATTATGGTTATACCTTAGTTGAGAACAGAGATCAATCATTTCAGTCTCATTTTGACATGGATCAGGCTTATATGAGTTCAGGATTTTTAAAATTTTTTATTTCTGTAAAAAGTCATATTCTTTCAGGTGGGTTATTGCTGTTACACGGCAAACACCTCTTTTGTGTTTCAAGGAAATAATGAATTTATAAAAAATGGAGTTCCCTTTAGTTACACTTGCTCATAGCAAATGGGATGTGACTGTGGCCCACATCAGGAGTCACAAAGTGAAAGAGAGTTTATCTCCTTCTCTTAATTCTGTTACGAGGAGGGACTTGTGCTGTCTAGGTGACAGCAGAATTTGGCTCAATAGCAGGTATTTCCAGAGGTGGACTTTACAGAGGCAATGAGGTTGGTTAATATATAGACTCCGGGTAAACCAGAGACACAGTACTTCTTTCTGCAGTCTCCTGGTTTTCAGCCTTACTCCAGTTAACTGAAGGATGAGAAAGAGATGGCCCTTTGCTTCCACCAAAGCCAGAGAGAGCCCAGTGAACACCCTAACGACCCAAGCAAATCAAACCATCCGGGGCTGTCAGACACTAATGAAATGAAATGAAGCTTGAGGAGTAGTTATGAGAATAATGTCTGCTTGAAGTACTAGTTATGGATTGTAACCCTGTTGAATTAATAATGGATCAACTGCTTTTCAAGGCTGAGTGCTGTTTGACTGGGGTGGATATCAGAAAGAAAATATGAACAGAACTTAGTTAGGAGGATATATAAGCTATGACTTCCAAAATGAAACACTTAAAGTATTATTGGCTGCAGATATGAGACATCCATACTATCTGGGAGTTTCCTTTAAATTGGATCTGGATTTAGTGATATGCGTTTTGGCTGAAATTAAGTCATTAACTCATCTGTACATGTAGATACCTGAGTCAACAGGCTTCATCCTTCTCATGCTCAGACAACAAAGGAATTGGCGTTTATCTTCATTATCTGTAATCAAAAGCTGGTGTTAAAATCAGCTTAGGAAAAGGTTCTTTGACATCACTAAATGAGCCGATGTGATCCCTAATGAAGATAATGATTATTTAAGAAAAAGGTTTCCACAGCTGGCAAACCAAGTACCCTGGTTTAGTTTCAAACCACAGCAGACCTGGGGAAATACATGCTGTTAGATTTCATAGCACATATGACAGGTTACATATTACTTAACTGGTTTAAACCAGTGCAGGTGTTTTGTCTAAAGTGATCATAAAACAAAGCTAACAATAAAAAACATCAAACTTGTCAAAACACTGAGTTTTTCTTAATATGTGCTTTGTACATTTATCACATGGTTTTATAGCTTTTAGAATTCAAGTGACAAATTGTGAGGGATTTTTATTGTTAGCTGTTGAACCATTTCTTTACCAAGGTACTAAAAAAAAAAAAAAAAAAAAAAAAGATATTTGAACTATGTTATAGAAGCTACATAAAAAAAATTGTGTTTAAACAATAAAGGATGGCTAGGAGAGCAGTTCCTAGCAATAATACTAAACATTTCCATGGAGCTTAATTTGTGTAACACTTAATCCTGATAGCAATATACTAAATCCACTTAGACTCTGCCATTTATTTTTATCAAGTTTTTTTCTGTTATCTATATATTGAACTTCTTTAATAGGAATTATCCATATGCCATACTGTGTGTGCTTGATTTATTCTGCATTTGCTTAATAGGTTCACTTTATGATAGAAGCCTGCAGGAGGACAAAAGACCAATCCCTTAATAGCATGGATACCCTAAGAAAAGGCACACACAAGCAACAATTATAAATACTTGAAAACTGAAAATGCAGCTTATTGAGATTCATTACAAAGTTCTTTTTACTGAACTCCTTGTCTCTCTAAAAATGTTTTACGTACAGAAATAGATACAAATACATAGACATATGTGTATATGTACAACCCCTGCAATATATTTCAATGAAAAGTCTACACAGTTATATTTGGAACATAAGGGTGTCAGTTTATGCTTAAGTTCCAGTCGCGGTAGTATTACTATTTACTGTTTTAGTGGATTTATGAAAAAGAAATGCCAGCTGCCTCATTACATCATACTGAAGTGTTCCAGGATCTGACATAGATGTTTTTGACCACAGACTTAGGGAAAAAAATGTGGGTGTACCCATATTTATGTAGCCTGGTGAGCGAATGCATTCCAGTAAGTTAAGGTTATTTTGGAATAGTCTTGAGTATTTATTTTAATTGATGTCTGATTGAAACAAAAATCTTTCTGATGGATGAAAACTTTATCCAAATGGCTCCAGAAAAACAGAGCACATATTTTGGCTATATTTCCAATGTGCTTTATATCTTTTTGCTGGTTATAAAAATGTTAAATTTCATAGTATGAAAGCAACAGAACTCTTTCATTTCAACTAATGGGTTTCTAATGAATTTTATGAATGCTAATATGTCCACAATACATTTCATACAGTTCAGACATAATGCACTAGTTCTAAAATGGGTCTGTGTAAATTAACTTTGAAGGGTGTCTGTGCTAGTCTTTCACCCATTAATTGCATGATGTGAACCCCCACAGCAGCTGATTTAAGAGTTCGCCCCGGCGGATTCTTGCTGGTGGAAATTTGCCAAAATAATTACATCAACTTCCAACAAACCACATGTGCATGACAACAGTCAGCAAACAATTACTTAAAACCCCATAATATAATTTGTTATTTGACATAATAGACTCTTCTTTCAGCATTCACATTTCCATGACAAAGCCAGGGGAATTGGGGCAGTTCTGCAAACAAGCGTAGGCTCTGGATGGGCTCTGGACCTGGTGCGGGAGATGGCCCTCGTCCCTTCTCTCTGCAGTGCTCCAGGCTTGCACAACTGCCGTGCTGCCTGGAACCTGGGATTAAAACCGTGACTATCATCATTTTGGGAATCTCACTAAAATGCCACCATTTCTTTCTTTTTAGTCCTGAGCGATGACAATGCCCAGCTTAGTTTTTGCCTAACAAGACAGTCAGGGGTTGAGGAAAATAAACCTATTGTAATGATTTATGGAAACAATAACACTTCCTTGAGTTTTAAAAACATCTGAAAGCAGATGTCACGCCCTTGCCTCCTCCCCAGCTCTATGTGATATTTTCCATCCTCCTGTGTTACAAAGACCTAGTAAAGGCTGAGTCTCAGGAAAGACATGTTGTAGTAAATATATTTCTGCTTTAATCTAATATTCTTCAGTAAGGTCACAAATCGCTATTTATGCAACATTCGAAAACTGCAAGATTATCACGTAGTCAGGCCTTGAAGCCCTTCTGTTTTCTTTGTTCAGAGACAGAGATACTTGATGTATATTCAGGAGATAGATCCGTTTAAATTTTCTTCCTCCTTCTCCTTCGTCTCCTCTCTGCTTTTAGCTGAGTGATTTATTTGAAAAACGTGTGACTTCTCTAATTTTCCATTTATGGGCCAAGGTTTTTTGTAACAATAATAGGGCATAAGGCCAAAGAGGAGGAATTATGCAGCATCTATTGTAAGGAAATGTAAAATAATTGCAGTTTTATGTGGGGTGAGGACACTTAGAGGAATGTGAAGTCTTTATCTGCAGATATGTATTAACATTTTGTTTAGGCTGTGGCTGCCAGGGGAAGATGTCAATACACTCCTACTTTCTGTGATACTGTAAGGAGCAAAAATCTCGCTTTTTAGTCTGGTTGCCAAATTACCTCAAAGGGGGAAAATGGACTTTTTCTGTTCATAATAAAAAAAAGAAAAAGGAAAGTTTGTCAGAACTTTGCAAGTGTTTGGGGGTATGTAAGTACAGTAGTAATGCTGTGTAATATCTCCTGAATCATGGAAAAAAGTTATAAGCTACCTACAGAAAGCATACGATAGCATCAACCCATAGAATGTGTTTTTCAGGAATGAAGTGACTTACGCAGAAGGGAAAGGAGCTATTACTATGAATGCTGAAAGTTGATCTGTGGTGCTGCATTCAAGGCAGTTGATTTTAGGCTGTTAGTAGCTATTAGGTCAATTTGCTCTTCCTTCCCCGCGTATTTCTCTGTGTGATCTGTTTTCACAGTTCCTCGGCCCGGACTCGGAGGCAGAGGAACCCGTAGGTTCAGATGAATGGTAATGAGCATTGTCAGAGAGGCAAGAAAATTGAGTCCCTGCTCTAGCTGCCGGGCGGAGAGCTGCAGGAGCTAATTGTGTCAATGGTAATGAGACTGAGCAGGCAGCAGATGCTCACGTGCCTTTACAATCCAAATCCCACCAACAAATTCCTCCCACAGAAACTTTGAGGGACGTCTTGGCACCCTGGAGATAGTGATAGACCCGGTCTCAGCCACATGCCACCTGCTAGAGCCATTGTTTTAAAAAAGAAGGAGGGGAAAAAAAAAAAAAAAAGCAGCCTATTATGATAACAAAGTTGTTTGCTGTCTCTTGCAATGACTTTATGGCACCAGTTTTACCATACTGCATCTATTGAAAAAAAAAAAAAAAAAAAAAAAAGAGGAACATCTGATTCTTTAAAGAGAAACATTTGTATTGAGCACTGTTAACAACTTACTTGGGAAGCCGGATGTTCAGTGTATGTTACATATTCTGCTGATAAACCATGCCTGCCTTTTTCCCATTACAGCTCCCACTGTGCCTGCTTCCTACAGCAGGTTTACATTTCCACATGTTTTCCCATGACATTGAAGCAGGGAGCATTTTTTTTTCTATTTTTTTTTTTCCCCAGAAAGATCAAGAATAAAAAAAAAAATATAGATACCCATGTGGAGTGCTGCATAAATATTTAGTGTAAAATAAAATAAACAACATATTTAGTCTTTATTCACAAAGCAGGCTGGGTAGTGAATTGTGCCTGAGGTTTTGAAGAGAGGAAGGCCATTAAGGGTCCCTTAACGATAGTCCTTTGTAAGGCAAGCTTGCTAAATGCTGCAGTAGAGAGAGGTTGAGGCCCTTCCAGGAAACGTTTGCCCAAGAGCATCTATTTTTGCAGAAATCTAAGTCGCCTTTCTTGCTGCAAGACTGTGTGTCCAGCTTTGCACTCCTATGAGGCTCACGCTCTTCAAGGCAATTTAATCTGCCCCTGACGATGTTCAAAATCCTTCTGTAGGTTGGGTTGGCTCCCATCAGCCCCAGAGCCAGAAGGCAAAATGATTTTAAAAACTCTGGAGTTGCCTCTGGCTCCACTGTGGCTGCACACAGACGACCACTGGCTTTGCCGAAGATGATGGACTCTTTCCCTTCACGAGAGTGTCCTACGTCGTTAGAGCATGTTGGTCACTAACAGCTGCTGGCAGTGGGTACACATGAGTGGATCTGGATCATTTGGTTTAGGCTGTCAGTGGAAGATTGAACACATGCTTTGTCTGTTTTGAAGACACTTGAAGCAGCAATTATGCTCCTTTTTTAAACTCCCAGGGGTAATGGAAGAAGTTGTAGTTCCCTGAAAAGCTTGGGTTGAGCTGGTAATTTGACAAAGTATGTATTGCAGCCCTGGCTAAATTCACACCTACACCAAACTTCAAACCCTCCTTTCACAGCAGAAAAGAAGTATCACAAATGCAGCTGCTCCTTCTGCTCTTTGTAAAGTAAGAGTGGCCTTGAAAATATCACATGCTAGTTAGTGTGTTGCAGGGTACAAGAGCAAAACTTTTTTTTTTTTTTTCCAGAATAGGAGTAGCATAGCAAAATGTTAGCAGAATAGGAGTACTGTGACAGAGAAAGCCTTTCAAATTTATTCATGTGAAGTATTTCAGACTCCAGTGCATGAAGTATATTAATTTGTTAACATCTGGAATAAAACCAGATGTGGGAAATCCAATGCAAGTACATCGCTGTGTAAGGCTGAAAATCGGTAAGCATAGCTCAGGCAAAGAGCACAGATGTTGCTAGTGCTTTCCCTGAGGGGAAGAAGAGATCTGGGGTCTCTGACTGCACTGGTGACCATTGCAGCCCCATGGTGGCTGCACCATTAGGGGACAAGAGGTGACAAGAGCATCTTTGTTCCTCGAGTTCCACTTTGCATGAACCGAATGCTGTAGCCACCGCCCTCTGAAGCATCTGGCTCTCCTTATGATTTGTATTTGCAGTGATAGAGATGGACAGAAGGGAGACATGATGCGTTAGGGAATGGGCAGTTATATCTGTTGTAGACAACAGCACGCACCGTTGATTTTAGGTGGCTTTGTGAGCAAGTGGAACAGGGCCACACAGTGTTACCCTTCTTGGCTCAGGTGTGTTGGGAAAGAGGTGTGCCGTAGTTCTGACAGATGCCTTTTATCTCAGGCATATATCCTTCAAACCTCATCTTGCTGAAGTGCATATATTGGTCTTAAAGGCAATTTGAGGTAAACAGCTAACAAACAGAAATGTTCTACTTCATGCTTTACAAGGAAATAACTAAACAAAATGGCAAATGCATTAAAATGATCAAACAATGGAATTTCCATTTTATACTGTGCCATATTAGCTAATCCTCAATTCAAAAGCATCTAGTGATATATTACAGGCATTTGTTTTTAACAGAGATTTTGTAAACCGTAAATCTCAAGCATTTTTCTCTTTTGCGCTTGATAAAACTTTGAGAGATAAAAGTTTTATTGGTTTGGAAAGAGACTGAATATCTAGGTACGCTACTTACCATGCATGGAACATGTACAGGTTTAACTTGCTATTTATATACACAATGCTGCACTGCAAAACTGCCATGGAAATTTACTCATGTAGCAGAAAATTTGATCCCCTGCCCTTTGCCACGATGATTGATGATAATATAAAATCTAATTTTGAACTCCTCAAAAAAAATTTCTCACCCATCAGCAGGTGTATAGAACTTTGTGGTTTGATGTATTTTAATGAATGTTCAGATTTTTTTAAAGCGGGTTGAAAAAGTGAAAATTATAGAACAGGGCTCTGTGTATCCCTACTTCTGAGTACCTGGCCTTTTGTTCCAGGGCTTTGAGTGGCTGTTGGGGTGGGAAGTTACTTTTTTTTTCTGATACAGCTATTCCCTTTACCAAATATTTCACAAGTCTCTCCGAGGTGACAGACAGTGGCCTCTGAGCCTGCTCGAGCTGGACGCTGCATAGAAGGGGCTGTGCTCTGACTGGGAATAGAAACTGTTAGGCAGAGTGTCTTCAGCAGGATTACTTTAAGGCATATGTGTATATACTTATATATTTTGTGGTCAGGATTCGTTGTATCAAGCGGCATTTTTGCTTTTCTGATTTGCCTGCCAGGATCCCTGACCCTATTTGAGATCATCAATTCTCTGCCTTTTCAGGTGAACTAGGTAATTGATGCCTGACTGACGTACACTGGTTAGTATTCCACAGATTAAAGTATATGCCCCACCTAATGTATTTAGGTTTAATTAAGAAGACTGTGATGCAGAGGTCATATTTGATAATCCAACAGCCCATTCTGCCTTCAATATCTCTTAAAGTAAGCCAGCCTCTGATGTACCTCAGTTCTGAAAAAGGTTTCGGGTGATACAAGCATGACTGATGAGATCGTTAGTAGGTTGAACAAATACAGCATTAATTTGTGATGAGTTCTGCAATATGGGTGTCTGTGCAAAAAATCAGACTGAAACATCAGCCTCCTTTCACCCATTCCACTGAACCAGCATCATATTGACCTTCGACCAGTTTTTTTGTGAGTCCAAGAGTGAGTATAAAATGGTAACACTCATTTGCCTACAAGGATACTCTTCACCCAATTTGCACTCATGCCGCAACAGATGGAAATGTTAAGTACGAAGATCAGGGAGAGGTCTGTCATTATTTTCACTCTGGGAAACAAGCTTGTTGAAGAGGGATGGAGGGAGAGAGGGAGAGGGAGAGAGAGACAGGGAGGAAGAAGAGGAGGGAGAGAGGAAGCCCCCCAGTTTTGTCATTCATTGTGATGGAAATGTTCTTTCAAAATACACTTCTGACTTAGGAAGACTTGTCTTTCACATTCATTACGCAGGTGTCAAATCAAATTTTATCTTGCTATGTCTTGTGCACTGGAGCATAGTGCATATGACATTTTGTAACATGATGCAACATAAGGCAATAAATCATACTGAAAGTGAATAAAACCTAATTTTTGTGTGTGTGTGCAAGGAGGGGAATGAACCAAATGGCACTGTGCTAATTTCACTGTGCTTCTATCATTGTTAAGAAAATTATTTTCTTTCTCCCCTATTCCTGCTGAGGGATCATTTCTCAAAATAGTTCTTCAAAGTAAAAAAATTCTCTGTCACTTAAGTTTTGCATATATACTGTGCATCTAGGGGATCAGTAACTTTTAGAAGAAAATATATGCTTGAGAGCTCAGTAAAACTCCTCGGAGAAACAAGACAGACTTTAAAGCATTATCGACCACAGAAATAAACCTACTTTCAGCTAAATTAAAAATTAATTAATCTGCTGTGCAACTGGGTTTCTGAAGTAGTACTGTAGGTAAACAGAAGTGCTGTTTGGAGTTAGTTTGGGTTTGTTCCTCAGGTACATCACCGGCGAATTTGAATGCAATTTTTGAGAAGAGGGTTGTGGTGAATAGATGTGTATTAGGTGGGAATAACTGAGATTACTCTCCAGGAGGCCAGCAGCACTCCACTCACGTGCCTAATGGCATTCACAATACCACGCTCCCTAAGAAGTGTCTGCTGGCTGCACGTGGACTCTCCCTTCCCTTTGTAAGGGAAGTCTGCCATGTCAAAGGTGGACTAGAGTTTAAGAGACTTTCAGACAAAACTCTTTCACCGAATATGGGAGGAATCAGCCTTGGGAGTGCTGGGATTGCTCATAAGCACTCTACAGAAGTATCACTTCTAGAAGCGCCACACACTTAAATATTGCGACATCTAAACAAACAACCCCAAGACGTGTTCCTTCTCAGTTGTAGATTCAAAAAAAAAAAAAAAAAAAAAAAAAAAAAAGGACAAAAATCGAGGCTTTTTCATTACTTTAGTTCAGAATTCTGATAAGGACTATCTCACCAATGGCATTTTATCATCATTGTAAGTGTAAACGGTTAGTTGCAAAACAGAGTGGATTTAAGTGATAATATTACATATAACCTGACTGGTGATGCAAAATATTGCAAAATTAGGAAAAAAAGAAAAGAGGTGCTGTAATTCCTATCTGTAGGTATCTTGCTATCTATTAATATACAGAGTGCGTCTCTGAGAAAGATCGATGTGATGAAGTGGAATTACTGTTTGGAAAGTGATAAAAATTGCATAAAGCAAATTCTGCTTATCTAAATGTACTAAACAGTTACTTGGAAGAACACGTCATTGAAGAGTATATCTAATATTTTAGTTTTTAAGCAGTGAGATTATTTTTACTATGAATTATTCATCTCCTGTACTCATCATGTAAAGGGGCAGTGACTTCTTTTATCAACAGAATACTTTTTATTGACACTGAGAACAGCATTTAATTGAACCTATTTCCCCAATTATCGTCAGAAAAGAGTTTACACTGGTGTTTTGGAAAAATGTTTTAGGAAGATTTATCAGAGCTGCAAAAAAAGCTGTCCATGAACTAATGGAATTAGATTATCTTTGAATTCTCTCCACCAGAACTTAGAATGGCCACTAATTCCTTTCTTTGCTCTTTTGGTGTTTGCAAAGGGGTTCACTAAAGCCTGAATTGATATAATTATTGGCTTGGATTGTTAGAGATTTAGGCCAGATGGCTATGGGTTTCTAAAGTCCCAGTTGCTTGTGTTAGCTTTTCTAGTTTGCCTATAGGGTTTGGGGATCAGCAATTTGAAAGGGCTGCAAACTTGTAAAACAGTATTATTCATGGGGGCAGAATGTTCATCAGCGTGACCCAGTACTAAATACATTCATTATGGGCATTTCTATTCTGCACAATTTGCCACACGGCGCTGGTTTGTGAAAAAAAAAGAGACAATGGCTTATAAAATGCTTTTGAATGCTTATAAAGAAGGAGAGTTCACGCTGAGCCTCCTCTGCTTTCTTTTTCAGCAAGAACCTTCTTAGTGACTTTGGCTGAGCTCTGCTGAAAGTAAATTGGGGAAAATCAGAGGTTTACTTTTTACATTTTTGGACACGGAAGGGGGAGTATAAGAGAGAAAAGAGCAATAATAGAGAGTGATGGCATGATTATGGGCAACACCAATAAACAAATGGGCAAAGTTAGCAGAGAAGCAGTGAAAAGCATGGCGAGACTGTGGCTAAAATGATAAACTTAAACAGCAAATCCAAAAAAAAAAAAAAAAAA
>NW_020799099.1:35043597-35067699 GCF_003259725.1 Athene cunicularia
GCCGGGCTCAGCACATGCCGGGCAAAAAAGCTTTGTCTGGGGAGTTGGAGTGAAGTTGCGGCGGATTTTAGGCTGGAGTCGGCGAGCGAGGGTGTTTAGTGTTGGCGACGAGCGGGGCGAGGGAAGGGGAGCGGAGCTCCGCGGGAGGAGAGGCTGCGGATCCCGGCGGCTTCCCGGCGGTCCCTGGATGCTCACGGCGGGAGAGGAGCGTGCTGCCCCGGCACCCTTCACCCGGGAAGAGGAGCGGGGAGTCAAATGAGAAAGCGTGGATTGCCTACAGATCGTATCTGGATGTCCTGGCACGGTGTGTATAGAAAAAAAAAAAAAAGTTTACTGATCTGGTAAGATATTAATACTTGGCTGACTAGAAAAGGCGTTTTCAAGTTTTCAAGGACCAGATGTGCGCTGGGTTTAAGGTACCGGAGGAAGTCGAAATAATTGCTTTTTAACTTGCTTGGAGAAATGAATTGCAAAAACTTACAAATGCACCGAATCGGCGGTAAAATGCACTTTATATTCATTTTTGCACTGATGATAATATCTTTCAATAAGGCTGTGCTGGGCAAGAATTTGAAATACAGGATTTATGAGGAGCAGAGAGTTGGATCAGTAATTGCAAGACTATCGGAGGATGTAGCTGATGTTTTATTAAAAATGCCTAACCCTTCCTCAGTTCGTTTTCGAGCCATGCAGAGGGGGAATTCTCCCTTGCTTGTAGTCCGTGAGGATAACGGAGAAATCAGCATAGGAGCTAAAATTGACCGGGAACAACTCTGCCAGAAAAACTTAAACTGCTCCATAGAGTTTGATGTGATCACTCTGCCCACTGAACATCTGCAGCTTTTCCATGTCGAAGTTGAAGTGCTGGACATTAATGACAACTCTCCCCAGTTCTCCCGAGCTCTTATCCCTATTGAAATATCGGAGAGTGCAGCAGTGGGAACCCGGATCCCCTTGGACAGCGCTTTTGATCCAGATGTGGGGGACAACTCCCTTCACACTTACTCTCTTTCTGCAAATGATTTTTTTAGTATTGAGGTGAGGACCAGGACTGATGGTGCTAAGTATGCAGAGCTGATTGTGGTGAGAGAGCTGGACCGGGAGTTGAAGTCAAGTTACGAACTCCAACTCACTGCTTCAGACAAAGGGGTGCCTCAGAGATCTGGATCATCCCTCCTGAAAATAAGCATTTCCGATTCCAATGACAACAGCCCTGTTTTCGAGCAACAGTCGTATATAATCCAACTCTTAGAAAATTCACCGGTTGGGACTTTGCTCATAGACCTCAATGCTACTGATCCAGATGAGGGCGCTAATGGTAAAGTCGTGTACTCCTTTAGTAGTCATGTGTCTGCCAAAATTATAGAGACTTTTAAGATAGATTCAGAGAAAGGACATCTGACCCTCCTGAAGCAAGTGGACTATGAAGTAACCAAATCCTATGAAATTGATGCTCAGGCTCAAGATTTGGGGCCCAATTCTATTCCAGCTCACTGCAAAATTATAATTAAGATTGTGGATGTGAATGACAACAGACCTGAAATTAACTTAAACTTGATGTCCCCAGAGAAAGAAGAAGTAGCGTACATTTCTGAAGGGTCACCCCTGGACACTTTTGTTGCCCTGGTCAGAGTGCAAGACAAGGACTCTGGCGTGAATGGAGAGATAGTTTGCAAGCTCCATGGACACGGCCACTTTAAACTTCAAAAGACTTATGAAAATAACTATTTAATCTTGACTAATGCCACTCTAGATAGGGAAAAGAGATCTGAATACAGTTTGACTGTAATAGCAGAGGACAAGGGAACGCCAAGTCTCTCCACAGTTAAACACTTTACTGTCCAAATCAGTGATGAAAATGACAACCCACCCCGCTTCCAGACGAACAGATATGAAGTTGTTATCTTGGAAAATAACTCTCCAGGAGCGTACATCACATCAGTCACAGCCACAGACCCAGATCTAGGTGACAACGGGCAGGTGACCTACACTATTTTGGAGAGCTATATTTTGGGAAGTTCTATAACCACCTATGTGACCATCGATCCCTCCAACGGGGCGATCTATGCCCTGAGAACCTTTGATCACGAAGAAGTAAATCAAATTGCCTTTATGGTCCAAGCTAGGGATGGAGGGAGTCAGCAGCTTGTTAGCAATACCACAGTTGTACTAACCATCATTGATGAAAACGACAATCCTCCTGTCATTGTGGGGCCAGTGCTACGCAACAGCACAGCAGAAATCTCAATCCCTAAAGATGCTGGAATTGGTTTTCTCGTCACCAGGATAAGGGCTACCGATAGAGACTCTGGTATGAACTCTGAACTCAGCTGCTCCATAGCAGCTGACAAGGAAAACAGCATCTTTGTGATGGATCCCAAAACTTGTGACATCTCTATCAATGTGAGTGTTGAATCAGTGCCAGCAAAACAATGGGAGTTTTTTGTGATAGTCCAGGATAAAGGCAGTCCTCAGCTTAGTACTAAAGCACTTCTGAAATGTACTGTTTTTGAGTATGTTTATTCATTTGCAAGCACAGAAGCAACTTTGGTAAGCCAACCCTCCCTGGATGTCTCCATGATAACAATTATATCCTTAGGATCAATATGTGCTGTGTTGTTGGTCATTATGGTCATCTTTGCTACAAGGTGTAATCGAGAGAAAAAGGACACCAGGTCCTACAACTGTCGTGTGGCAGAATCAACCTACCAGCATCACCCAAAACGACCCTCGAGACAGATCCACAAAGGGGACATTACATTAGTGCCAACAGTTAATGGCACTTTACCCATCAGATCTCACCACAGAGCTTCTCCCTCATCATCTCCAACCCTAGAAAGGGGACAAATGAGCAGTCGGCAGAGCCACCACAGCCACCAATCCCTGAACAGCCTGGTGACAATCTCCTCAAACCACGTGCCCGAAAATTTCTCCCTGGAACTCACCCATGCTACTCCAGCTGTTGAGGTAAGGTCCATACCTCGTTTTGCACATCTCTTCACTCATAGATTCACTTGGGAGCATGGAGGTACTCTGCATGCAACCTGTGAGAGCAATAGGCAATTAGGTCTATGCCTAATGAGAACGTGCGACGGATTTCTCTTTAGATGTCACAGCTTTGTGACTTTGCTCCATTATCAGCTAAATTCACTGCCATTGGGAACAGGATTAAATCTATTGTTAATAGCATTATTTCTTGGTTCTTCCCTCCAAGGTCGAAGCAATGAAGTGTAATGTAGATGGTACCCTGCTCTGGTTTACTGCTTGCCTTTCCTTTTCCTCTGTATAGCTCTCTTTAAGAAAGAGTGGCAGAGGATTTATATAGAGAAATACAGAAAATTCTTTCATTCATGAGGATGGAGAACTGAGAGGTTAAACACTGACACAGTTTTGAGTACAGCTGTTGTAATATATGATCGTAGTATCTCAAACTTTGAGACTACCCATCTCAGTTTTTACTGCAAGTGCTATGTAATGACTTAAATGACAGCTGTGTCTTGGTAACTCTTTACATGTGGAGCAATGCAATTTTATTTTGAATTAGGATCCCAGAATGGTAAGGGGTTGCTTCTAATCTGTTAAAACAAAACTCCACCTCTGTTTAATCCCTTGTTTTACTTGTTAATGAATTAATTATTATGAGTTCAGAGTCTAAGGAGCAGCAGTGCATTTCCTCATTGTA
Organism: Athene cunicularia; assembly: GCF_003259725.1. NCBI lineage: Eukaryota > Metazoa > Chordata > Aves > Strigiformes > Strigidae > Athene > Athene cunicularia. The sequence goes on from NW_020799099.1 coordinate 35,047,280, forward strand.
CAAAGACCTCAGGTGTTTCCTGTGGCAGACACTATACTACAAAGTAGTCTGTTGTACTGTATTATATATGTGCAGGAATTTGATTTAAACTTTAAAGAAAAAAAAACCAAACAACCAGCAAACAAAGCTGAGAGGCAAATTAGTGGTTTTACAACTAGGAATTTGAGCTTTCATTTCAAGGAATCAGTCTTTTCACATCTTCTTCAGCAGGTTTCTCAGCTTCTCTCGATGCTTCACCAGGGCCAGTACCAACCAAGGCCAAGTTTTCGAGGAAACAAGTATTCCAGAAGCTACAGGTAAGGATCTGGATTTTTCTGCTATAAACACATATGCATGTATCAGAAAACATAGACATGTATTTTTAATCAAAAAGTGGAATATAACCTACGTGAGATGATTTAATTTCATCATCACCACAATTCTCTTCACAGATATGCCCTACAAGATATGGATAAATTCAGCTTGAAAGACAGTGGCCGGGGTGATAGTGAAGCTGGAGACAGTGATTATGATTTGGGGAGAGAGTCTCCAATTGACAGACTTCTTGGGGAAGGATTCAGTGACCTTTTCCTTACAGACGGAAGAATTCCTGCAGGTAAGAGCACAATGGAAGCTGAACAGTTTATTTACAGTGCTGCCTGACTGTCACTTTGATAAAGCTACTACTGAGAAAGCAAAAAATTCTTTAGCTTTCAAGTCCTGTGTTTGCTTCCTTTTTAATCCTCTTCATGATAAATATTGAGCTGAAGCCTTCACATAGCTAGTGAAATGAAACCTCAGACACAACTGAAAATCTGCCCAAAGCAAAGCCTACTTTATTCTGTTATTCATATCACCAAAAGCTGGCTCCAAATTCCCCCCAAAAGCATGATCTGCTCCATATCCTTAGACTTTTAATGACTGGGTGGATGTTTTTGCAAAGCCAGGCAGTTGTGGTTTCTTAAAAATACACTGAACTATAATTTGGGAGATACAGTTTCCACAGTGGATTTGATCCATATGATACAAGCTTCTACTGTTCAGAAATGGATTGTGAAAGTGGTCTAGAAGTAAGGATGGATAAGAAAGAAAAGTGTATTTTTTCCCACTGAAAAATGAACTTGAGTGGCAAGGGAAGGACCTAAATATGTCCCAGCTTTTAAATCTTGCAACCCTAATTTCTAGAAGAAAGAGCTCAAGAGGTACAATTTAGGGGCCAGAAAAGAAAAAAGCTAGAAAAGGGTGAGTGAAAGTACAACACGCACATAAATATTCATGTTTATGAAGTACTACTCTTAAATTAATGCCCAGTTATGTTGAATAAAAGAGTCTATGGGAAATCTTGCTAAGTACAGATACGAGAAGTTTGTAATTACTGTAATAATCATACAGCCGCCGGTGGTACCGTAGATCTTGTACTTAGTTCATATTTAGTTTTCTCTGTATAACCAACAGGGCTGGATAATTTCAGTGTGGTTCACTGAACCAATAGTGTAAACTTGAAAAGTTTAGTAAAGTAATTTTATCGATGGGGGCACGTTGCTTTGTGAGGTGGTGCAGCACATACTCCCCCCTGAAGTGATCCCCACATATTGCAGGGGGCTTGAGGAGACGAGCTGCAGTGCTGCAGCTCCTTCCCTCTGCTGCCATGGAGAACACCAGTGAGGGGATTGTACCTGACCTTGGTGTGTTTTACCCTGAGAAATATGTTGTTACACAAGGCAAGAGTAAACCCCAAAAGTTGGTTTTTCTTACACATTTTAATTTTAAAATTTTCTTTGTATATTTTGCCCCAGACTAGGTCTTGTATCGCCTACCCAGGCATTCATCTACGTCCTCAACTTAGTCTTCTACACTTAATGTTCCAAAACCAGAGACCTTGAAAAGTTACTATTCTGGAAATCTGGAGTCTAATATATTTTTTATCCTAATCTCCCCAATTTCTACTACTTATTCCCCTGCCAGCTAGCATGAGGCGTGTCTCATTCTCTCCTGTGGTTGGCAGGGAGGGATCTGCTGGAGCTCTCGGCTGCCAGGGGAACTTCAAGTGCAGTGGTGTTTGCACTGGCATCCATCCCCGCTGCTGCCAAGGAAGAGCTGTCCCCTTCCCGGTGGGCAGCTGAGGGCTGCTGCCAGCAGGCAGGAGCTGTTGCCCTCTTGGCACGCTGAAATGCCCATGACTCATTTTCAGCTCTTGCAATTTGGTCTCTAAACAGGAAGCCAAAGGTTAGGATGTCCAAAAGTGCCCAGCTAATGGCATTTAAAGTAAGGAAAACTCCTTCTGAATGCAGACGGAACTGGATTGGGCTATCACATGGGCATTTAATCTCACCCAGATGTGCACTTGCCACTATACATGGTCTTAATCTATCAGATAAGTATGCCAAACCTGTTCAGATGAGACCTGAATTGATCTGCAATCCAAACAAAAACAAAAAGAAAACTTCCTGAAGGTTTCCTCCATTTTGAGAGGTTTCTGCATTGTTAGTCTGGACACAGGCAAAATGCTGTGAGAAAGTCCTTTGAGTTTGTCCTTTTAATGTGAAACTGGAAAGGAACAGAGCCAGTCCCTCAAAACTTCAGAAATTACATGATCAGAAAGTTAAATAACTGTCCTTGAAAGACTAGTTTATTTCTCTCTATTTTTTTAAATCTTCACCAATAAGCTTTAAATTCTGGGGAAAAAAAAAAAGAAAAAAAATATATCTGTTTTCACATCTGGGTTTTTTTATTTATTACTGATTTAAGGACAGACTGTGACACCATTCATTTTCCTCAGAGCATCTTTTGATCTTATGTTCAGGAATGTCAGAATTTATTATTTTCTACTAAACCCAATCCTGATAACATCAGTAACAAGAGTCTCAATAAGACAACCCTCATTACTAATAAAATGCCAGACCATTGAAAGTCTCTTATTAATTTGCAGGAGTCTTCTTAATTAGAAGAGTAATCCTCACCTTCTGGGTTGAGTTGAGAACTGGTCCAAGCACCATGTATCTCTTAGATGTCTTTTCTGTTTTCTAACTCTTTAGGAATTTTCTGTGAAACAGCACACGTGTGCTTTTCATACACAGGAACAAAGCACTTGCAGGCATTTCAGTCACTCGCATCAAAACTTCAGCCACTGATATTTTCCAGGTGGCTTTGTTCGTTTGAAGCTCACTGGATCAGCAGGCCATTTGCAATAGCTTGTGCGATATCCAGCCTGCAGCCTGAACCTGCGTTCTTGAAGAAATTCATACTCTCACATGTAAGACACAGAGAAAGTTTATACTCAGAGGAATGGAAAGGGCATTAGGAAAGCAAACAATATGATAGGCTGTGTAAAGTGCAGGGATAAGTAACACTGACAGTACAAGAGTAGGACTTTATCAGTCACTGGTACGTCCTAGGCTGAAATACACTGCTCAGTTCTGCTTACACCATGGCAAAAAAAGATTTTCTGATAAACTGAGTGGATCCAGATCCAGATCCAGATGGGAAATGTGATGAGAAAGCAAGGAAAGCTTACAGGCCATGACTGAAAATGTTTCTTATGTGTTCGATATATAAAGAGTAGGAAAGAGAAACTCTTTTCTGTATGAGCTAATCTAACCATTAATTGATAGGGGGTTAGGGCAAAAGTTTCTTACAGTCAAAATATGCATAATGCAAAGAGTCTGGCATTTCTGGAAGCTTTATTTTGAAGTATGTGACTCAAATTCATGCTATTGGCCCCTGCAGTACCTAGTTCTTTTCCAGCAGGTCTGCCAGACACCCAGGCAGCACCCAGCCTGAGCTGAGGCTTTGTGTCCTACAGAGTTGGTTCCCTTTGGAGAGGGAAATTTGACCTCTTGTGGCACATGTTTCTTTGCAGTTCTGTCAAACAGAGCTTTGCCTGTCTCTGCCTCCAGAGACCGTTCCCAGACCTGTTTAGGTGTTTGCAGAGGATTCTCAGTGTCCTTATGTGGGCCAGTTCAGACCAGTGTAGCTCCCAGGGATGTAGTCACTAGCCTCATCATGTTGCTCCTTCCCGAGAGACACCACTAAAACCAAGCAGCTGAAAGAGCAGCCCTGTTTTCCTCTCCTCAGCCCTCCTGGCTGTCCTGGATGCTGACCTTGTGGGTGAAAGCCTCCGTTGTGCCAACGCCTGAGCCAGCATGGTGCAGTAACCTGAGCTACAGAGCTGCAGGTGCAGCTCAGAGTAACTCCATATAAACACTGGAGTTGCTTGGGGTGGGAAGTAAGCCCTAGGTGTTCTGATACTGGATTCAAATTTAACCGATTCAGTTAAAAAGGTAATATGGCAGTGGATCACCTCGTCTTCAACATACACCTCATTGTCAAATCAAAAGGAGGTGTGCGAATGAAGAGGGAGATCCTTCTGCACGTTTTTGTTCTTTATTTCCGCTGTCCATTTATTCCCACTTTATTACTCTGATATGCTTCTCTAGTTGCATGTGGAAGACATTTACTTAAGTAAATGCTTGGGCGTAGAAACACCTTCACTTTACTTTGTATTTTTTCTAATGAAACAGCGCTGTACAAAGGGAATGAATGACGTTATGTCACAAATGCTTGTTTTCCACCTGGGATTTACATGTTTTTCTTCAGTCCTAGTTAAGAGATCGCATTACTGTCTTACATGTTCTGCATTTATCATTCTCATTTTTTGAGACCGTTCAGAACTAGAAGTCTGTTTAGCTCAGACCATTTGTATTTGCCACCTTTCTGCACACAGAAAGTGAACCTGAACACCAGATCTGGACATCTTTGGAGAAGTTCAGTCCTTGTGCTAGTCCCTGTGAAGTAAGTGATGACTGCGACAGGAGGGGGATGCTCACTCCTCTTTTCTCTCTTGCAGCAATGCGGCTGTGCACAGAGGAGTGCAGGGTTCTGGGGCACTCTGACCAGTGCTGGATGCCACCACTGCCCTCTCCCTCCTCCGATTACAGAAGTAACATGTTCATCCCTGGGGAGGAGTTCCAGTCACCCCAGCAGCAGCTGCAGCAGCAGCAACAGCAGCATCAGGGCCTTGAGGAAGATCCACAGCCTGCTGACGCCAGCGAGAAGAAGAAGAGCTTTTCAACTTTTGGTAAAGACTGCCAGAGCGAGGAGGAGTCGGGGGACACCTGTACCTCCTCTCTCCTCTCCGAAATGAGCAGCGTATTCCAGCGCCTGCTGCCTCCCTCGCTAGATGCCTACACAGAGTGCAATGAGATGGATCGCTCCAACTCGTTGGAGCGCAGGAAGGGACATTTGCCAGCCAAGACTGTAAGTTATCCACAGGGGGTGGCAGCATGGGCAGCCAGCACACATTTCCAAAATCCTGCCAACAACGGGCCCACTCTGGGGACTCACTCGAGCGCGCAGCCTTCCTCTAAATGGCTGCCAGCCATGGAGGAGATCCCAGAGAATTACGAAGAAGATGATTTTGACAATGTGCTCAACCACCTCAGTGATGGTAAACATGAACTCATGGATGCCAGTGAGCTGGTGGCAGAAATTAACAAGCTGCTGCAAGATGTCCGGCAGAACTAATTGTTTCAAAAGCCTATTTTTCCATATTTATGGAAAACTGGAAGGAAAAAAAAAAAAAAAAGAACAAAAAACAGACTGAGAACTGGCATTGCCAACTAGTTGCATTTATCATAAATGTGTCTGTGTATGTTGAATATTAAAATACTGTATTTTCATATGTACACAATGCAAGTGTGATTATCTTTATCTGTATTTTAAAAATACATTTGTACCTTATATTTATGTGTAATTTAACAAATAAATTTTATTTTTGTACACCCACAGCAAGCATGTTTTCCTAAATGTATATAGATGGTACCACCCTTGTTGAACTTCCCGCATTCTTGCCACACAGGCATGTTAAAAAAACAAACGGGGGGATATTTCTTTCCCTTATTACTTCTTTTAAGGCTCAAATGTTACAAATACAAATTCAAACCACTGAAAATTTATGCAAACGTTAGTTTAAATAAATGATCCAACACCTTGTTGCAATGTTTCATTCTTATAATAAAGAGTTGTCAACTCCTATGAAACCTAAAATGTGCTTTTTTTGATGCTATAAAGTCATTTTTCCCACTTAACTCCAGGATTATTGCAGGCTGGGGTCTTCCTCCCTTTCACAAGTAAGTGTTTTCCCAAGTGAACAAATCATGGAATTGAGTGATGGGACTTTCAATGTTATCTCTGCAAAAAAAAGGTAAACTTGTTCTGCCATTGTTACACTGCAAAGCCAGTTGAGGTTGTATACTTGAAAGGCAGCAATAAAATCAGCTTTTCTGACCTCAGGATGAATTCTCAATTTATGTAAATAAAAAATTGTGATTGACTGCTCTATTCTTGTAAATGGCACAAAAATAAACAGAATGTTGAGTCTTCCAGAAAAGCAGCTGATGATAGCTGTGATTTGCCTCTGTTGTAATTGTGCCTATCTTGTATTTGCAAAGTAATATATAACTTGTTTATACTTCAAGGGTTCATGAGTATATCATGATGGTTAGAAATTCCAGGACCTCAGATTTCTAACCAAGTATCCGTACTGGCAAATGAAACTATCAAAATGTTGTTTTGACAATATGACTTAGACATTTAAGGCTTTATCAGCATTGGTACAAGAAGATCCTCTAACAGTGGAGGCTCTGTTTCTGTTTTGGAGAGTTGTTATAGCACCTTTGAATGCCAACAAGACCTCAATCTCTTTGAGCTAACATCTGTTACTGAAAGGAAGAAGTCTCAACATTAAATTTATTAAATACTTGAAAACCTCTTCCCCGCTTTTCCCCTTCCCTTTCCTTTGCACTACTAGGCCTTAATGGCCCCAACCGTTCTCACCCGAGTCCTGTGGTCCCAGTCCCCCTCACCCCAAGGGCTCAGGAGCTCATGGAAGCTCAGCCTAGAGCATTTAGCTGTTGTGTGAGTGTTGGTCCCTACCCTTGCTTCCTTGATGGACCTAGGATGTACTCTATAGCAGTGTCTCCAACCTCATATCCAGCTGCTGCTGGCAGAAGTCCTTGGATAGACCCTTGTCATGTTGGGGACTGCTGCTGGATCCCATTGCCAGTACCTGGCTCAACTTGCTGCATTCAGATACTGTAGGATGGCACTTTGTCAGTGAAGGTAGTGCCTGTGTTGGGATTGCTCTGAGCCCCTGGCCTCTCTCCTGTCCCCTTCCACAGAGCAGCCTTGCTCTTGGTGCTCCCTGACAGTACCTCATGCCTCATGTCCATACCAAATCTTGCCTGTTTATCAGCAAGGTCAGGTTGATTCTGAAACCAGTCTAGATACTATAGCAGTCCTAGCAAGTCCTGAAGTTCACAAGAGCATGGCTTCTTCCTTAGCTAGGCTGTTTCTGTCTCATCTGAGCCATCCTCCCCCCCCCCCATCCCCCCCCCCCCCCGCCTTTCAGTTTCCCTATTTGTCAGTATCCCATTTTGATCCTGTTCTCCAAGTTCCCTCACCCCCACCATGAGCTCTCTGACTGCTTCCTTTAAGTCAGCTTTACCCATGTACAAATCCTGCACAGCCCATGGCTGTACACTTGTGTCTACAAAGTACATGGTGCCCCGATAACACTGCCCATGACTGAAATTCCCAGTTTCTGCCTCTTCAGCTGGTTCTAGTTAACACATTCCTCAAAAACTCTCTTGCCCTAATTTTTCATGTGTAATTTCAAGCTCCACTGGATTCTTGAGTTCCCCCACACCCAATGCCTTTTATTGAGTGATCGTATGTGGTGGCAAGGGCGATGTGTCTGGCTGCATCTTCCTGACACTGACTTTGCACAGGAGCAGAGCAGGTGAGGGAGGCCCAGGCAGAGCAACTCCTGAGACAAAACTCATGCCTGCTTAGAAAATCAATGATTATTTGATTCCAGCTTGGGTACACATGTGTGTGAGGTGTACAGGGGACTGGTGGTTATGTTAAAAGTGTACAAGATGGTAGTTTGACAATAGCTGTTAAACTTGGAAGTTATTTTAGTTTTCTAGTGACATGGATAAAACATTGCTGTCTGTTACAAAATCAGCAGCTGAGAATGAAACGCCCCTTCAAGTAGTGCAGATTCCTCCTTCATAAATAAATGCAGGTAGATATTTCTTCCCATTTCTAGAAAAAGAAATATTAGACCTTCAGGCTCAGACTGGTTTGCACTGTCTACAGACTTGCAGAGCAGCCTGATAAGCTCCAGTCACATCATCCAATAGGGATTACCAACCTGTTTTAAATTTAAAATCCTTAAATCAGTTTATGCCCACTGGCCCATGTCACATGGATAGTCTCAATGGTTTAAAGCATCATTGTTTGCAGAGGGGGCTTTCTAGCAAAAATAGATTGCAAAGACTTTCTCTGGTAGGCCCAGGCATCCCAATATCATAAAATACGTAAGGTTTTCCTAGAGGGGATTTTTGTACCAGCACATAGTAAGAGTATGGTATGTGCATTGCTGTAAGAATCTTATCATGTAAACAGACCAGTTATAAGACCAGTCTCCAGGAACAAAATCGTTTACTTAGATTATATCTGAAAAGCATCAGAATTTGAGCTACATTTATTATCGATAGGAATCTTGCTAAAAGATCTGTAGATTGTGGTAAATGAGGGAAAAATCAATCTTAATCCTACTCTGTTTAGATTCCCTCTTTTTCTCAGGCTTCCCTTATAAATGAGAGAAATTATATATATGTGTGTGTGTGTGTGTGTGTGTGTGTACACATGTATAAAACCCCTAGTACCAAACCTCTTCTATGTCAAGAACAGGGAAAACTGATATTACACAGATTAAAAAAAAACCCCACGTATCTGGATTTGCTACATTTTGACAACTAATAGAGGGTTAGGGGTTGGTGGTGTGTGTTAAATACCAAACCTGAGCATGATTATACTGTCCAGAACCCTAGGTTGCTAGCACTTTTATAGATGCTAGGCACAGTTTTGTCCTTGAAGCCAAAAAGTTTTCCTCCTTGGTACCATAATGACAGAAAAGGTCATGAAAGTCAGCAAATATTAATTACCAAAATACTGGTTGTTATTATTATGTGCTTGTTGTTCTGTTATTGTTACCACAGATGAAATTAGTAAGACTTTTGAACAAATACAAAGCTTAATTAATGCATGCTCAACCACTATTTTTCTCCAGGCTGCATGTATGTTTTCTTTTTTAATCGCTTCTGAAATGGATAAACTCAAAAATATACTGAAATAATGATCAGGGATAGTGGGTTGTTTGACCACTTATTTAATTTGTGTTTAAAGTATTTCTGTAACCACTGCATCGCACTTTACTATTCGGTGTCCATTAGGATAAACACATTGAGAGGATGTGGAGGATGTTGCTGTCAATAATGTCTTTGTTGCATTCTACACCCTGGTCGTGTTTATAATGACTTGGTTTAAGAACAGCAATAGAAAGCAAACAAAAGCTACCACAAAATATTTAACCTTTAAGGTTTCCTATCTTTTTTTAATGAAAATTTGAAATTCATAGAAAATGCCAGGAAATTTAATTTCCTCCTCTTCTCTGCAACCTGCAGAGAATGTCCGATGTTTCCAAAGATTATAAGACTTGAAAACCTTGATTGCCAGCTGAATATATGAAACATAAACTTTCCACGCTGCAGCACCTAGACTAGGAAAAGCAGCCAGTTTGACTGCAAGCTGGGGAAAAAAAAAAAAAAAAAAAAAAAAAAAAAAAGGTCTGGATTTGTGAAGAAAATCTTATATTTAAACTCTGTCAGGAAGGACAACATGTGGAGGTTAGTCCACGTTGCTTTGAAGAACAAATACAAAAAGAGCCCTCTCTTGTTTAGTTAGCATTGGGTTAACACAGTATCTAAACTGGGATCCCTAGGAGACTATGGTATACATACATTTTCTTTCAACAGATCAGACTGTTACAGAAAGGAGTGAAATTGTGCCTGAAAGTGTATCCCCAGGGTCAGACTTTGGCTGCACATAAAACCTGTCCTGCAAAACATTCTGTAATGCAGTTGATATAAATTTAAAAAAAAAAAAAAAGAAGAGGGAAGTGATAATATTGCAACTTCAATCAATAAAAAATATTCATAATTAGCAACCCTGTTGCACTTTATTATCTTCAGAGCTATATAAATAAATGACTGAGCAATTAAATAAAAACATATTCTGGGATCATTTAACCCACTACTGAAAAAAGAGCCTCTCTGAAGAGATGCACAAGAACAGTTTAAACCATACTGTAAAAACTATTTACAACAGAATTGGTAAATATTACCTTGTTTAATTAAAACTCAAGGGAGACTCTGACAGAAATGGGCAATAACCTAAGCTGAAATTTGACCAAGGCACACATTCTCCCACCACTTAACCAAATAGCACTGTGGGAAATACAGTGAGAAATGACCACACAAACTGTTTTACAGCTTACATGAAGCATTTAAACCGTCACCATGCACCCAGTTTCATTTCACGACTTTGGTTTAGTACTGATTCAAGACAAGGTGGCACTACATAATGAATCAACAGCACCCCTTATACATAACTGAGATATTCCTTGGAGGACTTTTATCCTTGTATTGACTACACACAACAAATGCCAGGTAAGCTTCAGAAGTTCACAAAGTCAGACAAGAAAACTGCGTGACTTGAGTGAGACTTCACAAATACGTGAAGAAAAATATCTGTAAGCATACTAAGTTTTAGAGCTATAAAATGTCTTCAGTAACCCCAAGTTCATCTAGCATAAATTCTGTCATCCAAATGCAAAACGTAGAATCTCGAAACATGGATGTCTGCTTGTTCATTCATTTTATGTCTATAATTTATAGCGTCACCAATGACTCTTGACATATAGGTGACTGACTGTATGTGTTTCCATGTAAATACTACATTAAATTCTCAAAATGTGGAAAATATATGTGCCTGGTTATGCTGAAGTTTGTCAATGCCTGAGTAGCTAACTGATGTGGGGCAAGCAATCCATTGCCTATCTCACTTCAGTGTCTCAGTGTTGCTGAGGTTTGCCAAGCTGAACAGGCATGCAAGACCAGTCTGCTGAGAAAATACAGAAAGAGGAATAAAGGGCTGCACACTGTGACAGGCCCCAGAAAGCAATTGTCTGCCCTTCCAGATAGTCACCCCTTTATTCTCATTTGTTTCTTTTCTCTCTGTGGCTGAAAATACGTGTTTTAAACATTAAACAAAGACAGCTTCAATGGTAAAAACTGCAGTTGTATGGTAGGCTAATGGTTGAGACAAGAAGTTGAAGCTTCCTGGGAAGAGGAACGCATTTGAAGCTGGGGTTTTCTCATAGCTCTGGTAATGACAAAAGTACCCACTATAATGTCATATACTTGCATTTTGCGAGGAAAAATTGTCATAAGCTCTTGTTCTGAAGATAGGATTTATCATCATGGGGATTTATTTAAAAAAAACTCAAACATCTTCTAGCTTTAACTATTTATAATTATTTTTTTAAAAACTTTAACCTTTAATCCAAGCCCAGTATGTTGCCCTCCCATCTTCTCCCTCCCAATAGCCCCTGGGCATTCCTAACTGTGCTCTTTGCAGCCCCTGTTGCTTGAACCAAGATAGTGTGGAATAGCTCAGAGTCCACCTGGCTGAAATCTAATGGCTTCCTCATGATCACACGCACACTTCTGCAGAGGTGTGTCCTGAGGATAGCTAGCCTGGGCTATGGTTAGCTTTGGTTGCTACAGACCTCTGCTCTGGTCACTGGTGAACACGCAATTATTGTATTTTGAGCATTGCCAAGAAAGCAGCTATGAGAGCGCGGAGTGCAGGGCAGGCTGCAGGATCTGTGTTATGTGCCAACTGTTTGGGTAATGTGCTCTCAGCTTGGTCCTTTGGGGCTGGTCTGCCAGTAACACACAGCCCAAGTGGTTCAGACATGGATGTGGAGGGGGATCTTTCCCTGGGGGCTGGAGGTTTAATCCATACTGCCATCACCTGCTTTTCTTACTGGCTGGTTTAGGTCTGACACTCCCTGTCAAGTGCAAAGTTCTTCCCGTGTATTGCACAGAAAGCACGTGAGTACTATAGATCCCCCTATGTCAAAAGGTACCTATGTTCTTTTGTGCATTTAGCCTTAAAATGTTGTGAAAATTAGCCTGAGAGGAAGCCTACCTCCTATTTGTTTTATTCAAATCATCCTTCATTGTTTGTTCCTTCCCTCATTGGTTTGGATACTGTTACCCTTCATCTTGCTAAAATACTGAGTGATGTTTTGGGGAAAAAAAAATTCTAGGAACAGGGAGTAAAGAGACTGGGAAGCCAGTGCTGTACTGTGTGGTCTAGGAGAGCTCTCTGCATGTAAAATCCACAGAATTTTTACAGCAAATATGGACAGTGATAACTCCAATTTTTCGTGTGTGTGTGTGTTAAATTATTCAGTGCAAAAAGATATTTTTGAGTTGCAATACTTACCCACTTGGCAAGATTCATTTCCAGCTGGTAAGGCAGTGTCCTAGGGTCACCATGATGATGTTAAATAGAAACCATGAATTATGCCTTAAAAGGAAGAGTTCTTGCTGCTGTGTATGGAAAATGAAACTTTCTCTCACATATGGTACTGTGGCTATAATAACTTGGCATAACTTACTGTCTTTATCTTTTAAAAAGATAAGACTTCAGCAATGATTATATTTAGATCTCAGAAGGAGAATTCAGACTCTCCAATTACTATTATGTACAGAAAAAAACAGCTAAGACAAGGAAAATAAGCAATGTCTAGATGAGAGAGGATTATGTTTGTATTTCCTTTTCATAGGCTCCAGCTGGTCTTGAAATAAAAATGGTTGCTCTCTCTTCAAATAAACAGATTTGTTACATGTTTAAAAGTGCATTGTTATAAAACATGGTTGAAATGGAAAGGGAGGCATATGTGAGCCTAGTAATCAATTTTAAATGTACGGGTGGATCGTGGATAGACTCCTTCTATTTAATCCTGGATGCGGTAGTAAGAGAGGCTGATTGCTGATGCCCTGGAAAAAGCTAATTGTAAGAATCTCGTAGTCTAATGAGCTGAAGGTACTTCCTGTGTGTGAGAGAGTGTGTGGAAAAAATCCATTTACAAATTAATATAGTACTGTGCAAGAAGAAAAGGAAAGGAATAGGTTAAAAAATTCCAATTTTCTTGTTAATCAGGCCTGTGCTGCTTCAAGTAATGCCTATTATCCACAATATTTGCAAACTGACAGGTAACCTGGCTGGCTTTTGTACAAATGATGACAAACAACCGCAGCAGCTTAGTGCACCTCTGACAAAGAATGATGGACATTTTTTATTTAAATAAAATGAAAACATAAGCTTGGTAAATTGGCAGGCTTGAGACCACCTGGGCTTATTTTGACCCATCTGGCTTTCTTAAATTCTTATTATAATTAGGTCACCTAACTAAAAAGAACATGTTGATTTGTATCCAGATTAGAAAAATGTTTGTGGTGAACTGATCTATTTATCATATTTTCAAAATATCAGTGTATGATGTTAGAATCCTTATGCATCTTGATGTTTGGATTTTTGTTTTTTGTTGTGGAAGCTGATGTCTGACCTGACTGTATGATAGAGTACTATAATTTCAACTTTGAAAATCTCTTAGAAAGATAATATAATTTGGGCATTACAGTTTCAGTGGTGCAGTAGGTGAATGGTGTTTGCACTGCTTTAAGGAACCCAGCTATGCTATCACAATCATGTCTTCTGATCCTAAAAATCTATGAAACAAAACCACAAGTTTATGTCGAAGGGCAACCAAAATTCAGGTCCGATGGTTCTCATCTAGCTTACTGTAGCACTTAGGGCAGCAAAGTATATGCTGGACATGTTTGAGTGCATAACTTCATAAGGGAAATCACAAAGAGATTTAGCATTGAAAACATTTGTAAACAACTAAAAACTCAGTGGCTTTCTGCTAGTGTGGGTGGACAGCAATAGTACATTCTGATGCTCTGTGTTACTCAATTCTTCAGCATCATTTACGAAAGTCTACAGCAAAACACTCATAGAGAATATGCAGCAGTTCAAGTTAACCATGCAGAGTGACAGTGAAGATTTGTCAGCATGTGTAATTCTGCATTTTCGCATGTATTAAAGCAAATTACCTCGTTCCTTCATACCACAGGGAAACTGCTTTATGGGAAAGGTATGCACATGTCATTAACTGCAATCTTAAAATACAAGGTTTACGCAAAAGAAAGCATGAATTAAAAATGTGTCAGAAAGGAGCCAACATGATTATTTGGCAATTAACCCAGAATGAAACTTCAAAAGTTAAAATATGAAGCATAGCTGCTTGTATCCATATAGACTTCATTCAATTGAAAATTGGGGGAAAAAAAAAAAGGAAATTAAAATAATGTTCTTGTGAGTGACTGTGCATGCTATGGGGTTCTTAGATGGCTTAATTTCTGAGAAGTATATAAATACAAATACAAAATGTGAATCTGTACATGGAATGCATTACTGTTTTGCAAGTAAATTTAGTGATTTTTTATTTTTTTTTAAATTGAAATATAAACATATACTGAGATAGAAAGTACATTCATAAGTATTGGCGATACTACTCTTTCTGGGTTGGGCACAACCCAGTGCGGGCACATAAGCTTTACTAAAAGACCAAAGGTCAGGTATTGTGTCAAACACTTTGTGTAGGTATTTGAGTGTTCTTAGTTATTTCATCTACTTACAGCCCATCTTTGGTATCATTGATATGACTAAAAGAACTTCTGAAAGACTGTTGTGTTAAGAGTAAGTTTTTAATGGTAATGTTTCATTGAAAATGAAACTGCAGTACAATGGTAAACCATGTATCATCAGAATCAACTTTAATTAGCATGTGAGAGAATAAGGATAGATATTATTTCCCTGAAACTCAAGGGACTGATATTATTTTAACAACTTATTTTAAAACTGAGCAAATGGAAAAATGCTTCTACTCTTTCACTTCTTATACTGCTTCTCATCCCAGATTTCCAAGGGAAAAAGGAAGGGCAGGGAAAAGGCCTAGACAGTCCTTGGAGACTAACAATGCTCTGCCCTAATGTTTTCCAGGGTTTAAGTACTTCAGAGAAGGTACTGAGCTTGTCTGGGGACGCCTAACTAGATGTCAAACATGCCTTTCTGGATAAATCCCCTGGGTCAGGTGCTGTGCAAACCTAGCAACTTGTGACGGGTAAATCTCGTCAGTGCCCGCTGCCTTATCGGGTACGCTTCAGCTGAGGCTGATGAGGGCTGGGGTAGGCTCTGTTAGCGCAGAGCTGAGTCATCGAGCCCAGCGGTTCCAGCACGGTCTGTTGAAAGCTTGGCTGAGGCCTGAAACGGCTGGATGTTCGTCAGCACTAGCGAGAGGAGTCTGAATGAATTCGGTGCCTCATTCCAAGGGCTGTTGGCTGTATGGGTGACAGCCAAACATATGGTGACTCCTCAGGCTGGCGGGACGCGAGCAGCTGGCTCTGCCAGCTCCTCCACCCGCTGATGCTGTGGGCCCCTGGAGAAGGTCTGTGTGCCCTCTCTCATTTTCTCCCTGCTTATTGGACCGGTGTCCAAAAGGATTCATGCCCTCTACGCCCTGAGGGTCTGACTGAGCTGGCCAGGTAGCAAACAGTGCTTCTGGAGAGAGCCCAGCTTGTAACTCGGGGAGTGAAGAGTGGTTTGGGGAAGAGAGGATCTGGCGTCTTTCTTGACTGAGTGCATTGTCCTCAGTAATGGTCCTTTTCACTGAAAGCAGCAACATTATTATTATCTCTCTATGGAGTCAATAAGCAATAAATGAAAGCCTGTCTGACTTCAGAAATGAAAATTGATTCCTTCAATTTGGAGACAGCTTGTGTTCTCTTCATCTCCCTTGGAACCTGAACACACAGAAACCTCTGCCAAAATTAAGATGATGCTGCAAGGGTATCGGAAACAGCTCTCATAAATATCAACAGGAGACAGACACAAACAAACATGGGTGCAAAAGGGTAGCGTCCGTTCGGTCGTGCTGGGGGCAAATCTGCAATGAGGGAGGAATGTCACCCGGGTGGAAGGTGCATGAGAAAATATTCCAGCCCTAGTTTTTCTCTTGAGAATTGCTCTGCAGTATGTTCCCAGGCAATTTACAGAAGAGTTACTCACTGTACATTACATATGGTTGGAAGAGTGTCCTTGGGCAATTTAGTTAAATGTTGAGCCTGGGACTCATTGTACAAGACCAGTGAAATTAAGTAACATATGATAGATTACTTCTAAAGAACGTTAGCAGCAATGTTATAAGTTTAGTAGCATTATGTAGTTTAATGGTGTCTTCCCATAAAGCAGCCTTTGAAGGAACAATCCCTGAAAGCAGAAATAAGGGAGAGTATGCAGAAGTATCTGTCCAAGCCCATAAAAATGTGAACATTTTTTGTGAGGGCTGTTGGAGACAACGTAATTATCCTTGCTTTTTTTACCTCATGGTTTAGAATACTTATTTCAGAAGACATTATTGATGAGAGAGACATTCCAGTTGCATCATGATAGGAAGTGATTTTTCTGTCTTATTCCAGCTTATCTGGGGATGGCTGTCTGGTCCTGATTCCCTGGAAGGGCTTCTTGCCCCACCTGGTATTCCGCTCCACAGCTTTAGTAAATGAGTCTGTGACCCACGAGGGGTTTTAATCACACTGGAAAACTCTCAGGCGAGCTTTTAGTAAAATAAGTAATTTAAGTATTTAGGAAAATAGCATTTAGTAAGCTTAATTAAGCAATCTTACTTAGGCACAGTTTCCTGGTGTCTCCTAGAGCTCCAGTATCTGTTAACATGCTATTCACTCCAGCCAGCGCTTGCTGCTCAGTTGAATCACTCGGTATTTATGGTTGTTTAATCTACTGGGCAAATAACCTAGAATATATATTGCTGGGATGCAAATTTTTTTAATAACACCATGAAATTCAGCAAAATACTTGGGTTCAATCTGTTCAACAAGAGGACTGTTCTCTAAATTATTTTCAAGTTGTTTTCTTGGATGGGATTTGTTTGTTTTGTGTGGGTTTTTTTGTTTTTTGTTTGTTTGTGTTTTTTTGGGTTTTTTTAAAAATTTATTTTGAGGAGATCAGTGTTGAGTATGTTAAATACCAAAATAAAATCAGGAAGACTTATGTCCCAGGTGAATTGAATTGGCTTCAGGACAAACAATGATTGAATACAGAGTGTTTAAAGAGGTTTTTATAAAGTGAATATCAGTACTCTGATGAGCTGGCATGGATGTTTTCTTAACTTTGCCAAAAAGATATATATTTTTTTTTCAAATGTAATAACTTTAAAAGTCACTCAGTTAGGGAATACAATGGTTATGTAAACATATGAGTTCACGGAGAAGGGTGCCACTCAGATTGGACATTAGGAGTAGGTTCTTCACTGAGAGGGTGGTTGTTCACTGGAACAGGCTCCCCAGGAATGTGGTCATAGCACCAAGCCTGTCAGAGTTCAAGGAGCATCTGGACAAGTGTCTTATTCATATGATTTAGTTTTAGGTAGTCCTGTGAGGAGCAGGGAGTTGGACTCGGTGATCGTTATGGGTCCCTTCCAACTTGAGATTGTGACTGATTTAAAACAAAACAGCAAAATCAGACTGCTGACAAAAGCTTTTTTGTAAAAAGACATCTCTAATCAGCCATAGCAAAGCACGTTAGAAAATATAACAGGTTCTTTGGTTATGATGATCCTACACCAGGGGATAAGCATATTTCTTACTTGCCTGTTCAGAAGAGCATATATAGATAGCTCAGTGACTTCAAGTGACAGGTTGAAAAGTAACAGCCAAACTGGAGATAAACCAAGAATATTTGTAATATCATTCATTTTACAAACAGTGAATAAAATTCACATATTTCTAGAGAGTTTTTAAGACTTATTCCAGTTTTTACAGGTGACAAAACTGATACAGGCATAGGCAAATTCAAGGAACCACCGGAAACCAAAAGCAGTTATTAACGTATGAACAGGCAGCCTGCTGCTCCAAACCATACTCAAAATATGGTGAGAAGTTCTTTTGACAATGAGTTGTCTCAGCCAGGTGATTAACTACTTCTGTCACATTGATGCAAACCTCTGTTGTACAAAGATGCAACAAAATTTACAGAAAGTTCAGGCTCAGCAACACCACTGGTAATGGAAACTGTGGCAAATGTTCTCTCATGGCTTTTTGGAAATACATAACTACATTTTGCTCAAAATTATGCATATTAAAAAATAAATTTATATTGTTGGACTGGTATTTTCCAGTTAAAGCTTGCCAAGTGCAGTATATCCCAGCAGTTTGAACTCCAGGGTGGACAAATATCTCCTTTGAAAAACATATTTTCTGAAATAGGGCAGACTCTGCTATGTCTTAATAAAACCCCCACCTTGATATCCACAAGAGTTTAATGCTGGAAGGCTGCCTTCTAGCTGGATTGTTGACAGAATAATTAAATGTTCTGTAGGATTGTGAAAATAAGCATACTCGGTATCAATTTTCATGTATCTTGGTTTTTTTCCCTTCCTTTTCTTTATTCTCTAACAAGATGCAGTTTATATAAAGTTAATCGGGTTCTCTGATCCAGAAAACTGACATGTTATAAGACCTATGTCCCATCTATAAATGTAAAAGCAAGGTTGAGAGACAATGAGGAGGATGTGTTCTGGATCTAATTCAAGAAGGACATTAACAAAGAAAATGGTACCTGG
Source organism: Athene cunicularia (assembly GCF_003259725.1). NCBI lineage: Eukaryota > Metazoa > Chordata > Aves > Strigiformes > Strigidae > Athene > Athene cunicularia. Next base: position 35,065,941 of record NW_020799099.1, read on the forward strand.
TTTACTGAGCATGAAATGTGATCTCCACTACATTACAAATGGAAAATACATGTCTTTGTCCTGCTTCCACATCTGAATTTGTTTTTACAGTGACTCCTTAATGTGGAACATGATTAGGAGAAAAGATTGGAGTATCAGCAGCTGGTTGTCGAGAGAAGTGCTTAGGACCACTTTGGCCAGTTAGAGGACAGAGCACAACTCTTCACAGGGGATATCTAACAAGCATCATGTAACAGGATCATGAGTAATAGCCTTAGCAACTGTCATCAGGTAAAATTCAGAGGCTGGGGGAACATTAGTGAGAAGGAACTATCCCCAGGTATCTCCTGTACTATTCTGTGTTACAGTAATTTTCTCTTCTCTGTGTGTGTTTGTTTAGCTGGCGGTTATTGGGAACTGAAGCGATGAGTAACAGAGATGCATGTTTAAAATTAAATGTAGCTTTTCAGTTTGGTCTAGGATTTCAGGACTTTGAAGAACGTTTTTTAACAATCAGGAACATATAGGAATTGCAGGACTGCAAAAGACAGTAAAATAAAAAAAAAAAAAAAAAAAAAAAAAAAAAAAAAAAAAAAAAAAAAAAGGCAGAAATGAGGCACCTGAGTGAAAGAGCAGAACATTTATTTTAGTGCAGAAACTGCCAAGGAGCTCTGCTTAACCAGCTCATTCAGTTCCTGCAAAATGTAACAGGATGGAAATTAGAGACAGAAAATACTTACTAGGTTATGCAGGCCATTTCCCAGTGCTAGCAGAGAAGGAAAAAAGTGGAAAGTATATCTCCTGTCACTCTCTTATGTCCCCTCTGTCTATATTCGGAAATGACATGAATAAACTGGAGGAAGCCCCACCCAGTCACTTTTAGACAGAGGAGACTAAGCAGCATGTGAAATAGGAAAGGGGAGAGAAAATCTGGGGGATGTTCAGTGAGATGGGAAACCCCTTTACATTGTGACCTGGAGCACTTTTATTGAATTTATGGGCCTAGGAAGTAACCAACTGCTGCCATGATAATCCGGTTTGCTGTAAGAGCTCTTGTCTCTTTGTGCCCACACACCGAACCCTTCCCTTCAGCACTCCTCCTCCTCAGGGGTGCACCGCTCCCATGCTGGACATGTGCCAGCAGGACCCCGAGATAATTTCTGGGGGGCAGTGGGTAATGTGCCAAAGAGGGTACTTGACAACAACTTGGAAATTTTGCAAATTAAAAAAAAAAAATCATGGGCTGGTAGTCAGAAAATGACAAAAGCAATATCAAAGTTTCTGTTCTAAAAGGGAAAAAGTCTCTTTGACTCGCCTTAAACAGCTGACAGCTAAAAATAACAGAATTCTAAACTAAATGAGATCTGCCTCTCTCACTCACTTTGTTTGCTGTTCAGCTTTGTGCTCTTTTTTATTCTGTTTTTGAAGTTAAATTTCTGTAACCACTACCACCGAAGCCAGGTCACATGAATAGCAATTCAAAACTGGGTAATTTTGTGAGCCACTTTCAAACACCCAACTACAGGCATAATTATGACTGCCAGAAAAGTTCTTTTTTCTTTCTTTTTTCTTTCTTTTTTCTTTCTTTTTTTTTTCTTTTTTCTTTTTTCTTTCTTTTTTCTTTTTTTCTTTTTTCTTTTTTATTTTTTATTTTTTTCTTCTTTTTTCTTTTTTCTTTTTCTTTTTTCCTTTCTTTTTTCTTTCTTCTTTCTTTCTTTCTTTCTTTCTTTCTTTCTTTCTTTCTTTCTTTCTTTCTTTCTTTCTTTCTTTCTTTCTTTCT
>NW_020799099.1:35067749-35103810 GCF_003259725.1 Athene cunicularia
CTCTTCTCTTCTCTTCTCTTCTCTTCTCTTCTCTTCTCTTCTCTTCTCTTCTCTTCTCTTCTCTTCTCTTCTCTTCTCTTCTCTTCTCTTCTCTTCTCTTCTCTTCTCTTCTCTTCTCTTCTCTTCTCTTCTCTTCTCTTCTCTTCTCTTCTCTTCTCTTCTCTTCTCTTCTCTTCTCTTCTCTTCTCTTCTCTTCTCTTCTCTTCTCTTCTCTTCTCTTCTCTTCTCTTCTCTTCTCTTCTCTTCTCTTCTCTTCTCTTCTCTTCTCTTCTCTTCTCTTCTCTTCTCTTCTCTTCTCTTCTCTTCTCTTCTCTTCTCTTCTCTTCTCTTCTCTTCTCTTCTCTTCTCTTCTCTTCTCTTCTCTTCTCTTCTCTTCTCTTCTCTTCTCTTCTCTTCTCTTCTCTTCTCTTCTCTTCTCTTCTCTTCTCTTCTCTTCTCTTCTCTTCTCTTCTCTTCTCTTCTCTTCTCTTCTCTTCTCTTCTCTTCTCTTCTCTTCTCTTCTCTTCTCTTCTCTTCTCTTCTCTTCTCTTCTCTTCTCTTCTCTTCTCTTCTCTTCTCTTCTCTTCTCTTCTCTTCTCTTCTCTTCTCTTCTCTTCTCTTCTCTTCTCTTCTCTTCTCTTCTCTTCTCTTCTCTTCTCTTCTCTTCTCTTCTCTTCTCTTCTCTTCTCTTCTCTTCTCTTCTCTTCTCTTCTCTTCTCTTCTCTTCTCTTCTCTTCTCTTCTCTTCTCTTCTCTTCTCTTCTCTTCTCTTCTCTTCTCTTCTCTTCTCTTCTCTTCTCTTCTCTTCTCTTCTCTTCTCTTCTCTTCTCTTCTCTTCTCTTCTCTTCTCTTCTCTTCTCTTCTCTTCTCTTCTCTTCTCTTCTCTTCTCTTCTCTTCTCTTCTCTTCTCTTCTCTTCTCTTCTCTTCTCTTCTCTTCTCTTCTCTTCTCTTCTCTTCTCTTCTCTTCTCTTCTCTTCTCTTCTCTTCTCTTCTCTTCTCTTCTCTTCTCTTCTCTTCTCTTCTCTTCTCTTCTCTTCTCTTCTCTTCTCTTCTCTTCTCTTCTCTCCTTTCTTCTTCCTTTGGAATTTTTTTCAAGTAGTTTATGTGGGTTTGATTTCTTTTTAAGCTTCTTATTTTTTAAATATGTTGGCAGATTATTCTGAAATCACCCAACTGGATTTTGATTCTGTGTAGTTTTTTCAATACACAGCTATGCTCCCCCTCTTTTTGCTGAGGGTATTTTCTGGTGTACCTCTTTAAAATGCAGTCCCAAGCATTCAGAATCATACAGTTACTGTAAATAACATGCAGTATGATCACCTGAGTAAGACAAAGACACAAAAAACTCTAAAAATGCAAATTATTCACCCTAGCATGTGAAAGGTCTGAAGTGAACTAGTTTTTAACTTTAAAGATTAATTAAACCTTTTTTTGTTTATTTTGGTAAAAGAATTACCCTGACGTCTTGAAATGTGACATGGTAGAGGTGAAGTAAGCGAAAACGTGCTGGAGTCTTCTTTTAATAGATAAGATAGTCTACTCACTTTGAGACTCTGGACAACAAATGTTTTTGCAATTGGTACCATACGATGTCTGCAAGATCTAAGAGTCACCAGTTTATGAGGTATTGTGGGTCTGATCTTTGTGGTGTCAAAATAGCTATGTCCTTTGAAGTTATAATAGCTGAGCAGATTTATATTGCCTACAATATCTGGCCAAACTGATTAACTGATTATTACTGTGTTTTGAGGAAGGCTTGCCTTTGATGTCAGATACTTTTGAATGAAAGGACAGCCCAGTGCATAACTCCAGGTTTATACTCTACCAGTGCTCTCCTGTGTGAAGCTAGGGGAGATCCCAAGAGAGGTTTATATTGGTGTCTGAATTAGCTCGCTGCTCATGGTCTGATGGTAGAGTCCAGGGAAGCTCATGGTCACTTTCTTAACCACAGGAGATGAGTAGCTAGCATTAGCCTTTCCCTTGAACAGTGACAAGCAGAAGGGGAAGAATATCAAAATTGTCATAATTTGAACTATTTCAGACAAATGAGGCTGTTCTACCTCATGCAGTTAAAGAAAAAACAAAAACAAACAAAAACAAACCAACCAAAAAAAACCCCAAACCAAACCAAACCCCAACTCTATATGTATATAGAATACAACTTTCATTAAAAGTAATATAAACATCCCAATGGAAATAGCTATTTGATATCCAGATCAGAATGTTCTGAAAAATAAAATCAATATTGTGGGTTATTCTTTCTTACTTTTACTCTGGTTCCAGTTGGGGCCACTTTAGAACCCTTCTAATGGGGACAGAAGAGAAGGAAAATACGGGATGGACATAAATAGTATCACATTCACACAATGAAAGGCCATTAAAAATAAATGCTTATTAGCTAGCACTTTTTCTTTATATTTCTTTATATCTTCCTTTATCATTTAGAAATGAGGAGAAATTTCTTTAGCCTATAAAACATGAATTGGAATTGTGAACTGTTAAACTAGAAGCTGAACCAAATAACTACCATGATTTCATTCTAGTTAAACACTCCATGAGTATTCAACTGTAAGTCACCAAATGTTGATTTAATTATTTACTGCCAAATAATGAAAGGTTTAAATATCTGCTGATTTTTCTTCCAAAAGTTTGCCGCCCGGTTTATTACACAGAAGTAGATTAAAAAAAAAAAAAAAGTTAAACCAATATGGACTATGTGGCAGAGAAATGCATAGATATGAATCAGATTATTAAGAATGGTGTTATACTTGTACTGCTAAAAGGGCTGATACTCACTATCATATAAACTGGATAATATTTTACCTAAATGCAACATTAGCAGAAAATGGCAAACAAACTGGTAAAAATGTGGATAGTATAAAATTTTAATGCATATTTTCATAGGCAGTGACACACCAAATCAGTCACTCTTACTGAAAATGTGTTTTGATAGAGCTAAGAATAGAAAGTGAGAGAGAATTATTAAGTGGCCCACATGTACATTTTTGTCAATTAGTGTTTGTTTACGTTCAGAAACATAAAAGTATGTAACAAAATTCAGTGACATACAGAAGGATTTTTTCCAGTGGAAAAAAAATAAAATCCATATTTATAATTTCAAAACCACTTTGAATCACAAAAGGCCTTGGAGTTTTGCAATATTTTCTTTTACAAATAGTAAATAAGAGGTTAGGCTTTATATTTTTCATATATTTTTCTGATAAAAATGTATAAATTTACCCAAGCATATTATTTTCATAACAAAAGTATGAAGTTAAATCAGGATAACTAAAGATTTTTATTTTTTTGATGACTTATTTTGTGATATCTCTTAGTATATACCCCTGAAATATTTATTTTTTCCCTGCAAATAAAATACCAACTTATTTCATAATTACTTTACTTTATGCCCTATTCCACTATAAACTAAATGATGCTTCCATATGTAATGACTTCTTAAAATATACTTTTTGTCTTGACTGTCTGTTACCTTCTTACTTTTCACCTTAAAAAATCTCTAAGCTTTCTGACATAATGGCAATATGTTCTACTGCTTAATTATATATTGCTTAAGAGGAATAATTTTAGTAGTTTTGAGGGGCAATATGTTATGTGAAAGACAACAAAACAGTTGATTTGCATTCTCTTTCAATATATTTTTAAAACGGAAAGGCCAACATTCTTTAGGCAAGAATTAATATAAATAAAAGAAAAATTATGTACAAGTCTTTATTAATTGAATTACTGAAAAGGATTGTTCTTTCATTCATACCCTGTCTAATCTTAATAGTGATAAAGTAACTAATCAAGTTATTGAGTTACTAAAAATATTTTTATTTATGTCTTGTGTAATAGTACCAGTCTTGTAACTTGTAAGTACAGCATACAGGGACAAGATTTAAACATATCCATTGAAGACAGGAATAACTGTTCAAACTAACATTCAAAAGGAGCTTTTCACTCAGACTAGAACATGTTATACTGAGGGGCTTAAAATTCAAATCAGTTTTAGCATATTAGTCACAAATTAAAGAGTAACTCACCGATGTTGGTAATAGTGAGTAATAAGCATAAGTAATTATTATCTTGTATTGCAACATTAATGCCAAACCTCTAAACCATTTGAGTTAGAGTGTATTTGGACGAGCAATCTTAAGGAATATATAAAAGAACTTCAATCACTATTCTAGTAGTGATGACTGAATTGTAGTTTCACATAATTTCTGTTTGAGTAAGGTATCATGACTACTTGATGGGAGGAGGAGCTGAGGTTCTGACCGTCTGAGGGTATCAATGACCTATTGGCATTCTCCATAAGTCTTATGTGCTCACGCAGGTTTAATCTCTGTTCAAACTGCAATCTAAGCATAACCAAACTTCATCTGCAAACTCTCCGCTACCCCTTCCATATTCATTGCCATGTAAACAGATCCCATGAAACAATACTAAAGGAATGTGAACTGTAATTAATCTGTCTTTACAAAGTCCATTTTAAATTACTGTTGCTAATCTTCCATCTCTTTTTAGAGAGGGATGGAGAAGCTTGTCTTACAACGTATCTAGGTGTTTAACAATCTTGAGCTACCAGGGAAGGCCTCGTTGGAAAAAAGCAGCCCCAACGGCCTGAGAAGCCTGGGGGAGAACATGCTACTCATCTCCATCCTATATCTTCACATTTCCGTGCTACAGTAAGTTTGACATGAATGTTAAACTGAAAACCAAGACCAGAGCTTCTGGCTTTGTATGCCTATACATGTAGCTTAGATCCTTCTGATACCTCAATGAAGTTAAAAAACAGACTAACACAGGTACACCCATCTCTGTTTTTCATTAAAAGAAGGGGGATATGGCCACAGCATGGTCATGACAACTACATTATGTACTACCTATCAGCTGAGACAGAGATTCTTAAAAGTAGCCTGCCTGTCTATTTAAATATGAGTAAATAAAACCCAGCATTTATAATCCATTTAGAAACCTGAAAGCAATAAACATTAGAATTGTTCTATGAGGCTTAAAAAGAAAAAAAAAAGCCACCAAAACCTGTTTTCACTAAGTAAATTTTTTCAACCCTTCACCTCCTCCTCCTCTGTCCATCTGACACTGTTTTCTTTTTGTGGTTTATCTGGTGTAGGATGAGCTGTTCAGTATTTGCAGTTATAGTGATTCTGAGAATATCTGGGGACTAAATCTTTAGCTTGAAGGCACTATTGTTTGTTATTTTTTTATATTTCAGCAGTGTCTAGATGTCCCACTGTGGACTGGAATCCCACTGTGCAAGGAGCAATACAAACACATGATAAAAATAAACTCTTGCCACATTGTGCCACTGGGTAGGAAATGGGTGGAAGCAGATTGTCTTTGGACCAAGGGTAGTGAGAACAAAAGACAGTTCTAGCCAGGAACGATGAGGATTGCAAACCACCCGTGCACATTTACAGAAATCCTCAAGACTAAGCTTTGAAGTTTTATACTGAAATATTCCTCAGCTGATTTACAATTTTGCAGTGTATTCACCTTCAATTCACCCCAAGTCATGCCTATATGTTAGCATTTTAGTATACATGAGTCAGACTTCATCCCTGCATATTAGGTCACACCTGAAATTATTGGAGACAACTAATGATGGAAAGTTTTGACATTTTGTTATGAAGTAAAGGAGAATCTGTCAATACCAAAATTAGTCATGACTAAGTTAAAGTTCTAACAAAAAGCAGAAATCTGAGTTTTGTCCATGGCAGACTAATCAGAAAAAATTTACCCAAAATTAGAAAAATGAGAATGTCTGATTCTACTCACACAAGTGATGCGAGTACTGTTCAGAGCTAAGGTATTTGATAACATAATTGTTTAAGCTTTTTCTTTTGCCAAAAAAATCCCCTGTACTCAGGATGATGCAGCCACTTGCAGGTTGGACTACAAACCAGATCCCAGTAATGTGCTTCATTAGGAAAAACATTGCAACTCTGTAGAACATGAATGCAAATAAATATTTTTGTATTATTTATTAATTACTATTTATTGAATTATGTGGATGCTAACACCTAGTGGACTCACAGCAAGAATGTTAAACAGGTGATCAGGAACAAGGACTTGGCAAATTTGAATGAGACTTTTAATACTTGTTAAATTTTGTTGAGCTTTTTTTCTGAAGAGACTGTTAATCAAAATGTTGGAATTGCCTTATGATCTAAACATCCAAAATATTATTGAGCATAGCAACTCTTCCAGAGAGAAAAGTTAATGAATTTTCAGCTAACGTCCACAGTACCTAAATATATTTGCCATGATTAATGACTTGTATCATCTTTCTTCAAGCAAATTATTGGAAGCAGTTCATTTTCAAAGCCTGCATAAACTGTGGCCCTGAAATATGTGAGAAAATTGGGGTTTCATGGCTCAATACTGCAAGCGTGTATGGAATTTTATTGTCATGGAATAACTTCATTGGCATGAGAAATTATACTGAAATTAAGCTTGGTAGAAAGGCAACATGTGTGCCAGTGTTAATGTGTAATACCTAGCCCTCGAGTAGAAAATATGTATTTTATAAGTATAATAATCTTACTCTTTTAAATGGAAATATTATACGGTTAAAGATAAAAATGTGTTTGGAAAATCAGAGTCTAAATTACTTGCAAGAAATACTTTTAATTGGTGAAAGTATGATGACTTTTATGTATTAGTTAAATATCCTTTGGGATTTATGAAGAAGTTTAGTGGGTCAAAACCCAAAGATGTATAAACATTTACAGAGACTGAGGGTACCAGCTTACCTTGAAGAAAGGGATAATGATCTCATTTCTGTGTAACTAAGCCTTAAAACGCATCCCTTTCTTTTTCAAAAAGATTAAAAGTTTTCTGTCGAGAAACAGCAGTATCACAATCAAGCATAATGAATTTCTTAATTTACATGTACTCCATAAAAAGTTTTTAAAAAGTTGTCCTCAGGCAATCTGTCCTAAGGATATGCCATCTGGGTGTCACTTTTTAAAATATACTTTTTAATTTATATGGAAAAAGAATCAATACCTTAGTAAAGCTGGTGAAAAACTCATTTGTGAGTGGTGAGGCACTAGACATGAATAACACTGTGTGTGAAACTACAGGAGGGGAAGCGCTTGCCTTTTTTTTTTTTTTTTTCTCTTGCCTGCTTTATGGCTTGTGAATGATAAATGAAATTTACTAGCAATGCCCTGCAGTAATATTTCAAATTATGTTATAGAATACACTGTAAAAAGTATTGAGTTATAGCAGAACCAAAGAAAAAGATCCTCATTTTTTCTTTCTGGAAAAGTGTGCTACATGAGAACATTCCTCAACCACCATTTAAATATTGCAGGATGCTACAATGATTCAAGTTCAGTGTGCTCAAGCATTTTATTTAAATAACTTTAAAAATTATGCCTGCTATTAATATTGAGATTTAGGAATTAAGCGAGGTTAAAACTCAGTATTAAAGTATAAATCTGGGTAGCTGTGTGTGCCCACTGCCAGCCCACAAAACAACCTATACACAGCTGAGATGAGCCTGATCAGCACAGATCCCATGGCACTGACGCCTAACCCTCTCTCCTTATGATGCGCCCCCTTGCCCTGGCCCATGCTAGAAAATTTGCACTGACATGTTTTTATGACGTTTTATTCGTGGCTGTTGTTGAATGATGAAAACCAAGACGAAAAAGACATTATCCTAAAACGGGGCCGAGGGTAGTGTCTAGTGTCCTTTAAGCTCTTTAAAATGGGATGCTTTTGTCAGCTCGGGTGAGTGGCGGCTCTTTAACATTCTGAACCTACTGTGGCTGCTGGGGCAGTTCATCACTGGAGAATAGAAAAGGGCCCCTGGCATATCAAATAAAAAAAAAAGAGAAAAGGAGAAGCGGGGGAGGAAAGGAGGAAAGTGAGAGAAAGGCGAGTCCTGGGCGCACAGACAGCGCATTGTGTAAGCGGGGTTTAAAGAGCCTGCCGTTAGGTATATTTCATAATATGAAAAGACAGACCGATTTTGGCCCCCTCGCCTGGTGGGATCAGTGCTGTCAGTGCCATTTATTTTCAATCCCCCATGATTTCTGTATCCCCACAACCCTTTTGCATAAAAATGAACCATAAAGGCAGTCAAAACACCTGCTTTAGTGACAGGCCCGATTAAAGCTTTGATTTATCCTTCAAAGTGAGAGCTGATCTGCTGTTCCCGGGGCCTCGCACTGGTGTGTAATTCATTGGAGGCTGAAGGTCTCCTTTCTGTGTCCCCGGCTTCAGCTGTGGGCGCCTTTTGTACCTGCTTGAGTGTTGGGCTAACTCCGAGAACACCCACCCCAGCTGGAGGCCGGGATTTTTCCATCCCTACTGGCACAAGTTTCTCGGTCTGTCTTATTAAGTGACAGTAAATTACAGGGCTAATTGGAGAGGCCCCCAAGCACAGGGCTGCGTGTTTCTGAGGAGCCAGCCCCGCTCCCACTGTGGGCTCTAGGGAGCAGCTTCACCAGATGGAAAGGAATAGTGTCGCTTACTCCCACTTCATGTTTTCCCTTCGCTAAAAACGTCAACACTGGAAGTAGAAGTTTTATGTCATGTGGGAACTGTTTACTCCTTTATAGCCAGGTTTTGTTCCGTAGTCTTAAACCTTTGTTTTGGGGACCACACCAACTGGGCTACACAGAGTAGCCATCTCCCTAGGCTCACAGACAGCAAAGGATGTGGGAGAAAGCCTTGCAAGCTCTTTTGGAGTAGCGGGGGGAAAGGTTCAAAGCTTTATCACTGTAACTGCAAAAATAGATATTTCTTAATGCGGCTGGAAGGTTGAACGGGGTCTGCTCTTCAAAAGAAAAAAAAATTACTTATTGGATTGTGGGTGTCTGGAGGCAGTGACTTGTTTTGTTTTGTATTTTTTTTTTTTTTAAAAAGAAAGCCCAGCTCGTATCTTGCATATAGATTCCCCCACCCCCCCAAAGAACACCCAGCCTTTAAGATATTCTGACAAAATTGCCTTGTGAGTATATTTGACTTATACACCATCATTGATCCATTAAACCACTAAGCTATTATAGAACCAGAGCATGGTATAAAACAAGGCTGAGCAAATCATTCCCTGTGGATCAATAATTTCCCAAAGTGAGATTTTTTTTTTTTAAATTGGAAGGCACCTTTTCACTGAAACTAAAACATTCTGAGGAAATAATATCTGTGTATTGTTACTTATAAATAAAACAGGAACAAACAGGCTGATTACATTCAAAGTCTTTGTGCTGAAACAATACTTGTTTTTGAAATGTTAACACATAATCCAACATAGTAAAAATGTAATGTGCTGTTTCACTTTGATAAAAACAATGTTTAATTGGACCAGGTGCAACATTAAAAAAAACCATTAGGAGAGACTGAAAAAGTCCTTTGAAATTAAGCAAAATACATAAGAGTTTCCTATTAAAAGAAAAGCTATTTCTTTATTGAAGAAATTGCTGCATTAATGGGAACTGGAACATTAATTTAAAAATAGCTTTACTATAAATTCTTTAAATGGTAGAAACAAACTGCGTAAAATTTACGTTGGCAGTTGATCTAGCACTTGGCATGTCTACAGTGCAGACAGTTCTCCACAGTGTTCAGAATGTAAAGTAACAGCATAGTTAAGTGGATATAAGATGTGGCACCATAAAGGCTATGGTGAAGCTGCAGAAGTTGAAAGCACCTAGATGCTTCCTGACTTTGTGTTCAGGTGTGAGGTAGGCACGAGTTTGTCATTATGTGGTTGATTTGCTTGCATAAGGAGGATGCACGTACACGGGGCAGGCAGGACCCAACCAGCCTCAAGCTGAACGTTGGGAGCACACATACAACCCAAGAAGGCCTTGGGTTGTACATTTAATCCTAAAAATCAGACTCATGACCTTTAGGTGTTTGGAAGTGCAATTGAATCAACCTCAATGAGTAAAAATGGAGAGCTTTCTTTGTAAAAACAGGATACATACTGGGTCGCAATAACATGAAGATAGCTGTTGGGTTATATTACAAAACCATTGGAGAACAAAAACAGCTGCAGTTATTAATGAACACTGGCACAGGTTTCCCAGAGCAGCTGTGGCTGCCCCCTCCCTGGCAGTGTTCCAGGCCAGGTTGGACGGGGCTTTGAGCAACCTCGGCTGGGGGAAGGTGTCCCTGCCCATGGCAGGAGGGTGGGAACTGGATGATCTTTAAGGTCCCTTCCTACCCCAAACCATTCTATCATTCTATGATTAATGTCAAAGAAATTACATCTGGTGAGCAGTAGGAAGGTAAGGTACTAAAACATCTGCTTATTCCTCATCTGTCATTGTCTATCTCAGTCTTCTCCTGACTTGCCGTATGCTATTTCCCTGTTTAGACTGGCATGTGGCTTACAGCCCTATGTACAATAAACATGATCTTTGATTTTAAGTCAGGCAAAACTCTTACAGCTGATATATGTTTAAATAGAGCAAAACCTCTGTAAGAAAATCTAAATGATGTATCACAAAAATAAAATTCCTGAGGATTTGTACTGACTACTTTTTGTTGAAAAAGGCAAAGGTCAGAAATAGGGGTAGCAAACTTTAATTTTGTTTTGTTTTTTTGAAGGAGGAGATATTTTTCATTGGAACAGTCAGTCCTGATTTTTGCCTGGTGGATAAGTTATTAGTCTTGATACTAGTTTTAGTTGCTGCTGGAGGGAAAACTTTCAGTCAGCTATGACTAGCTAATGCAGATTTAAAGAAATGACACACATATTGTAAAATGCCACCATTCTTTTTCATTTATACAGATAAGAATTTTTTAATCTCCTTCATCCATAGATGTGCCTGTCCCACACAACTAGCCTGTCATTGCTAGTTCTTTGCTTGTATTCCTTCAAGACATATTTTTCTTCACCCTCAGTGAAACTATAAATGAGAATGCAGTGCCCTCTCCATCCTAAACTTCAGTTTTTGTGTCTTCTGGTTTCACCTACATTCTCTCTCTATATATAGAATGTATAAGCTCTACATTTATACAACATATTATACATGGAAAGTACATGTGCATGTGTGCACATTTATACTGTATAATAGTTATGAATAGAAACTTTGAAAACATGTCTTACAAAGACTGTAAAACCCCAAGTCATTTAGCTACGAGTTACTCTTAAGAAGTTCAGATATTTAAAGTATTGCAAAAACAAGCCTGTGAGAATGTCAGCTCCTTATTTTGTTCCTCATATGTATCAAATTCAATATAGAAAATAGCACTGAATCCTATTAAAGTGTTCCTAATGGGAATAAAGATCATTTATACAGGTTAAAACCTATGTCCACTAGTCCTGTGTTGCTCTGCCCTAGTATTGAGATATAATGGCATGTCCTGACAGAGACTTGAGGGAGCAGGGAGATGGAGCTGTGGGTGGTGTGAGGAGGGGGAACCTGAGTGGAAAAGAGCTCAGGCAGGAATTCCCACGCCATAGTCTCGGTAAAGACAGTATATAGATGATTTAAGTTAACTGTATCCAGAGCCTAAATTAGCTCTGACTTCTGAATTTTCAGCATCAGAAGTAAAACAGCTGAACCACTTTAACAGCTTCTAAAGAGAAGAGGCATGAATGACCTCTTGGACATTGACACATTACTCTCCTCTACATGTTTTTCTTGACGCACACATCCTCTTTCTGGACAAAACCTACAGATAACCCAAAACAACTTAAAAACGTGTCAGATTTAGATTTATCTTTCTGCTTGACCGTAATTATCCTTTCCCAGAGTCCAGCCTCATTATAAGCCTTATCTTTCTGTCCAGTTTCTCCAGTGAGGGTTTGAACGTTGCTTCCTGAACTGTACCTGAAAGTTAGAAGGAAACAATCAACATGTGACTGTACTGTAACTGTACAAGAGTCTAAATACTGTGTAACATAACAGATTTTCAGTGACTCAACTGCCTTGAAGAGATACTAGAAAATCATGCAAAACGCTCATTTGACTTTTGGTGTGTCAAGTAGAAAGAAATATTGTGGATGATTTATAGGTCCAGGACTCAAATGGTTCTGTATCGCTTCTTTGTTATGCTTTATCAAGCATTTATTCAGAATGTTTCGAAGGATGTTTTCTTTACTCATGCATTACACCTGTGGGTTCTCACAGTAGTGCTCTTTGTGAGGAAATATTAATGATTGTTACTAAGTATTTAGCAAAAAAAAAATAATTGTAGTTCTTAGTAAACTCTTTAAAACAAAATGAAGGAAAACCTTCAGAGAAAAATCTCCCAGTAAAGGCTTGGCAACCCTGAAACAGATTTGCAGTCAAATCTCTTTAGCTTGAGGTAAGCACAGAAGAAGGCTCTTAGTGACATTCTGGCGAATATCCACAGCTTAAATGTTGATTGAAAAAAATGCAAAAGAAAATAGAAAAGAAACCCCTACCTGTTATTACAGATGATATATCAGTTTTAAGGTATTTTTCTGACAAAATGCTTAGTTTTACTTCTTAGAGTAAGTTTCTCTGTATAAAGCAAAATTGCTTTCTTATATGAACCAGAGCAGCTTTATGAATTTTAAATCACTTACCCATAACACATATAATAAACTAAGGATGTTAGACACAACTGGTTTGAATTAAATATTTACTTCTCTTTTTGGTCTTTAAAATGTTACTTAGTCTAAAAGATATTTTAATAAATGCATAAAAAATGTTCATCAAAATTAAGAATTAATAGAGTGCCTATTTCTTCTCAGATACTTTTGTTACTGATTTTGCTAAGATTAGTTTAGTTCAGATGCAATCTCTGTTCTCTTTTCTTATTTGAAATACCCTCCTAGTTATCTGTACTGCATAACCTGTGCAACGGTAACCGAGAGATCTGTTAAAAAAGGTTCCTATATACAGTCAAGAGTAGAGTAGTCTTCCCAGGGATTTGGATAGCTGCAAGACAAAGTTACATCAGGCAATGTCTGACTGGGTTCAGTAAATCCTCTCTTGAGAAGACCTTTCCTAGGACAGACATCACGAGAGAGAAAAACTTACTCAAACTATGCATATGGAAGCTACCTTTTACTGACAAGTGGGCACATGTATTAAAATGTAAAAGCACTTTCTGTGATCAGATAGGCACTGTAGTTGCAAGCAAAGGAACTTGTGAAAATTAGGCTAACGATGGCAAAACTTGACTTGTTAAGGGTTTATTGTTTAGCTTTAGCTTGTTTAAAATGTTTTTTTCTGCACATATAGAAGGAGAACCAACTTTAATACTTTTGCTTTTAGCATCTTCAGTTGATGTTACTGCTGTCAGGTTGCAGTCAAAAAAAGAAAAATAACATTAGAAAACTATTCAGAGCAACATGTCCTTTTGTCATGCCATGATTTGAGTCTTCATGGCTCTAGTTTTAAAGCTTGAAGAGAAGAGCAGCACATGTTCAATAATTCATGCTCTCTAATTAAACACTGAAGACTGTGCCTAGATGAATTTTATTTTAAACAGAAGAGTGTCCTTAATGTTTTCTGTAACAACAAATTGTCAGAAAAGAAATTGTGTTTGTTTTCCCAGTTGGTTCAGAACATGGCAGTGGATACAGTACAGGTTTCTTTTTCTTTTGATGGTTTTGCTCATGGTCTTGTGAGACTTGCCACCAAAATCTGACTTTGTATGCATACATCCTCTGTAAGCTGCATATATCAAGGAAACTGATACTGTGCATTTTCACTGTCTAGAAATAGGTATTCTTCCTCTCTCTAGGATAGAAATGCAGTTTGAGTTAATTTCTATGAGTCAAAAGATGTTTGTAAGCATACTGCAAAGAAACCAGCACTTTAGCTAAACTTACATTTTGCATTTTATCTCCTTTATTACCTACATCTGCTTTTAATATCCAGCTGTGAAATAAATAAGCCACCAATCCTATTCCATCTCATTTTCTGTAGTCAGTCTACCATTTGGTGAAGACCAGTCCAGACTCATAAATACCATCAAGCTTGTTCATCTCTTAGATGGGGGATGCCTAACGAATGCTTGTAATTAATTACACTGTTGATTACATAGGAGTGAATTGTCTGTCTCTTGTGAAGATTGGATTAGAGGGGAAGTAAGACCTAGTCCCTCCCAAAATACAAAGTACAATAAAGGTTTAGAGGATGTGCTGTAATGAAAGCTGACCTTATACAAAAATGTGACATCTGTATGTAGAGTTTAATGGACTGTTGGTCTGCTTTTATAATCAGAATTACCTGCACAGCATTGCCTGTTGTAGCTGTATTTGCATATTGCATGTCCTTCTGTTCCCTTTAAAGATCATCACCCACGATTAGTCTGATAGCACTCCAGTATTAAGGAAGGAAGACTGGCCATGGGAATACCTGGGAGTACATTTCAGCTTTCTGGAAGAACCATGGCTTAGTTCAGTATTTTTGTGTACACAATGGGCTTGTGGTCACAACAGAAGTAGTTAAGTAAGAAGACAGTAATCAAAGACCACAGGAAGATTAAAATACTGCAGTGGTAGAACAGAACTTTGGCATAACATAGAAAAAGATTGGAATGCCAATTAGCTTCTTTACACATGCTCAGAAGTTATTTTGTTAAAAAGTGGAATAACTTCTGTCTGGTGGAGCAACAGAAAAACGTGCAAGATTAATTAGTTCCTTCAATGAAGGCAAAGGACAAGATGACATCCATTACTGAATATAGATCAAAGCCTTTTTCTGCTCTTTCATGCACAGAATGGTAACCCTAATGTAGGTAATGCTACCTCTGAGTACACAATATACTTTTTATTATTTTTCTGCCCTTTAGAATTCTGTTTTTTATATTACTCTATATTTGCAAAGTACCTCGGATTTAAAATAAGACCTTTGAAGACAATGGAAAGTGATAACCTATCTCAGGGGATTACTTGCCTAAGGGTATGTATCCTGACCATATCAATGAGGATGAAGAACTATTTGGGACATTTTCCCCTATTCTTTAAAGATGATTAGAGAGAAAAAACAAAACCAAAACACAACAAAAAAAAACCCACAGAAAAAAACCCCACCCAAAACCCAAAAAGAAAACATTCCTTATAACAAACATTTACTTAGAAATTTAAGACTCTGGAAAGATGAAAGTTTTTCTCAGATGCTCTGTTTATTATTATCAAGTCAAACTCAAGCGATTGTTCACCACTTGTACTTAGCTTCGAATAACACTATTTCTATTTCCTATCTGAAAAAAAAGCTTGCACAGTTGTCTGTCTTTTCTTTTAGGTTGTTCAGTTGGCCAAATAAGAGGTATTATTTACTGCATAATACTAAAGTTGCATCTTAACAGCAAGAAATACAGTGTCCCTGTTGTAATAATTTCTCATGACAATATTTATTGCTATTTCCATCCAAATTTCTAAGCCCTAACATTAAATTTCTGTTTGTACCTAACTCTATCTTGCAACAGTTAATATATTATTGTAACACAATGAAATCATTGAGTGGCAAGGCACAGAGGTCACTGGCACAGGTTCTTGTGTGTCAGAACATTTTGATGAGCAGCTCATGAGAGACAGTCTACAGCTTACCTGCAATATGAAATAGGTGACATGAACTTGGCAGGGCCCTTAGTTATCCTGTAAAAACTTTTTGAATCAGTTTGTGACAGTAATGCAAAATGTACCTAAAATATAGGTTTTCTTATCACAAGGAAAAAATTTGGCACTTGATTCAAGGAACAGGGATAGAAAAAAAACCCCAAAACTCACCCCCCCCCCCCCCCAAAAAGAAGGGGGTGTGTGTACTTTTGCACCAACGTTATTAGGACCGTAAATACTTATGAAAATAAAAATACTCCTCTTTTAAAAATAAGTTTAAAAAGAGTGGTATTTTCATTTTGACATCATTACCTTCTTTCTCTACAGTGACATGTGGATATGTGTCAGCCCAGAGGATATTTTTCCAGTAACACAGTGTTCTGAATAAGTTATTCACGAACACATGAGCAATGAGCAAGTTCCATTAGCTTCCCTTTTGATTGAGAAAACAACTGCAACAACTTATGTTCTCCTTTAACTTCCTATTCCAAACACTGTCAGACTAACCACAGATTTGAATGAACTTTCTGTCTGTGGCAAATCCCAAACCAAATCTGAAATGATTTAAACATTTTTAGTTAACAAACACTGTTATTGAGGAAATGAAAAAAGGAAGAAAAAGAGATCATGTCTCATTTGGAAAAAAGATCCTGAGGCATTGGGACATATTTTGTTTGTTTGTTTGTTTGTTTGTTTGTTTGTTTTGGTTTTTTGTTGTTTTTAAAATGGGGCTGGGATCTGCTGATTTGCTTAAGAAATTCATTTCAAAGGATGAGGAAGGTAAAAACATATTAACAGTTTACGTGGCTAGAAGGTGGCAAACCAGAAGGATAGTAGAAAGCTGATTTAGAGCCGACATAATTTGAAAAGTCCCAAAGGATGGGAATTCATACTCAGCAGACTCATTCTATTTCCACCCTTAAGGGCTGCTGTAAGGATGGAATAATGAAACAACAATCTATTTTCTAACTTAACGCTCCAGTATAAGCTTTCATAGCCAGCAGGCACAGAAGCTCCCTTTGAAAAACATTTCTGGTCTATTCCTATCCACTAGTGGCAGAAAAAAAAAATTCACTGGTGGAATGTCTTCTGTTTTACTTCAGGAAGTGGGACTCTATTCCTTGCCACAAATAAGTCTCCAGATTGTGTTGCAGAACAAATATATATATATTTATATATATATATATATTTTTTTTTTTTTTTTCCTCTTTCTGTAGTCATTATTTTAAACAGACTGAAGCTCGAGTCTAACAGGCCTAAATGGAATAAACTTTCCACTTTCAAAACTATTTCTTTTCCACATCTCTTCCCCTGCACAGGAAACTCTTATTATGTGGCTTAATTAGAAACATATTTCTGGGATGGGAATGTACAAGACATAATGTTAGCCAGCTGAGGAACAGAGACAGACTTCTTTGGAAATCTACTATCTGATTAAACAACAAAGGTTTGGGAATGAATTATTCAAGACCATACTCAAACTATTCAGGAACTCTGATATGGGGCTTAAAAAAAACAAGCCTGGAATCTCTTTAGTGAATTTCTCCAACTTGGGTCTCTTGAGGTTTGATGAGTTCCCTACATGGGAGTAAGAAACACATTTTTATGATCTTGGGAATGGTAGGAGATGGGATATTATCATTAATGATGTGCCAGAATTTCCACCACTAATTCATATCTACAGTGAGGGCTCTGTCAGAGTTACATTGATTCTGCATAGATGCATCTACCATGAAAACTAAATTCGATTTATATACTATATATACTTTGATCCAAGCGTATAAGACCATAATCATGCCTGGACATTATTTGTGACAAGAAAAATACTCGTGTAGGTGGGGATGTGCACATGTATCTGATTTTTCAATGAAAAATTACAAGTTTCTAAGAGAAGAAAACATTTTCCGAGAAAAACATTTTGTCAAAAATCTTGTTTTCTAATGGAAAAGAGAGGAAAGATCTAGATATAAAAATTATACTATGAGATTTATAAATTTTCTAAATAACAAAGCCATTCAGCATTCTGGTATGAGCCGCTGAACTCTATTTCCATGCAGACATACTTGAAAGTAGACATCTTTACAAGGTCTAGGTTATAATGAACATTTATAACTCAGCTGTGGACCATGGAACAAATAGTTAGCTCTGAAGTTTTGATTTATCCATCATTTGTATTAGTATGTATTAATAATCGGTTTGCACAACTAAATGGCAATTTTATGAAAATATTATATAAATATTAATTACAATTTAGAAAATTTTATCGATCATTTGAACTGTTTTTGCTTCAACATTCCAGAAAGTTGAATAATTAAAGCCATATTTGATTTCAGTTGCTACCTAAATTTTAAAATTGGCTCTAAAGTAATTTCAAAATTAGCATAATCACCCCTATAATAAAGAACTCAACCTTCATCTCAAAACAAGTAACATTGCTATACACAGAGATCGATATCGTGTATATTTATAAGCAAATAGTCTGTGAATTACCAATTCATAAGCTATTTACTTATAAACCTTATAAAGTGCCAAGAAATACTGTTCTTTTTCCATTTCTCCAGAAATTCCAAGTATTTACTTGACATATTAGTCTGATCTTAGAGGAATAATGGCAAAAAGGATTTGTCAATACACAAAATCGGAACACACAAAAAAAACAGGACCAAGAAGTGTCTAATCTGAACAGAACTAGATTTCAGTCAATTTAAATCACTTCAGGGAAGGAATCTCACCAGGCACCTACTGCTGAAGAGCAATATGAGCTCCAGTTCTAACAGTAAGTTTCATCATCTTTTTCTGTCCTTGCCAGGGTACAAAGGTAAAGTCACTGCTAAAATTACTGTATTTCAGTAAGTTAACAAACAAATACATTTGGGTCATGATCAGTTCAGAAGTGACTGAGGCAATCACAGCCATGTTCCTCTGATGTGAATCAATCTCTTAGTAGTTTGAATGGTCTCAACTGCATTGCCATAGTTACTGCCTTCCCCTCACGATATTGCTTACATATGTTCACACTGGTGTTGATGTGGTACCTTCTCTTAAACTTTTCTTGTATATGTATACATTTAGACTCCATGTAGTGTAATTTTATAACAGTTATATATGCTGTTGATTAGCATTTGGTGTCAAAAGAGCAGTGCTTGTTTTCAGCTGTCAAATAAAAACGATCAGACCACTTATAAACGTGTTGTTTTAATACGTGGATGAGTCTAATCTAAAGCCCAGTGGTATACAGTAACTTCCTCAATAAGCGTGGCTGTTATACAGAGAGATTTTGGCATTTCATGTTTTCTACCCTGAATCAGCTGCTATTGACAAAAATGCCCAAGTGACTTGAAAGTCTCCGTCCTACAGAAAGTCAGTATGATCTGAGCTCTTCAGTCGTTTCTGGAAATGAGACATACTCTTCTAAGCCACTCAGGCACTGTAGAAAGTATTTCATGCCTACTAATTTCACAGACAATTTCATGGAAATGATAATTAGGTAGTGAAAACTTAATTACAAAATGTATGCTTTCATGTTAGAAAAAAATTATACTAAATTAAGCCTGTTGTTACTGGAAAATAACACAGAAAATTCATTGAAATAGCTTGGCTTTGATTTAAGAGAGAGGATCAACCGTGTTCTAACTTTGGGCATTTAAAACACATGCGAACATTTGACCCAGCTACTAGTAGATATAGTAGCATTTACATTTGAATACTTGGTTGTGTCAAAGTTGTAATTGTTGTACAGAGGACATCAAAAAGATTGAAAATTCTCAGTTTTGCAATTCTCAAAGTAATTTGCATCTGTAAAACCCATATTATAAATATTGACTGGACCAATGTTATTTTTCCCTGTCCATTAAAACCATTTTTTCCTTTTTCCCCAGGGTAAATCACTTCAGCAAATTAAAAAGAAAATAGTTTACTAATTTAAAGGAAAATTTTGATATGAAACATACCATATCTTTATCTTTTCAACATTAAATTTTCTAAGCTAGAAACATAGTGAAATATGCATGCAGGTTTTGTTTTTATTTTCCTTTTTTAAAATTTTTGTTGTTCTTTATTGTCACTGGAGATGAGGAAATGAGAATTTCTGCTTATTTGTTATTCTCATTTTGAGACTTTAATAGTCCTGATAGTTTTGTAGCCTGTGAAAAGTACTAGTAGTTTTTCCATTAAATTTGTGTTAGAGTAGATTTTGCCTGAAGGCAACTTTGACTCCTGTAGCTGGTTTAAGTACCCTGGGAACATCTCCTTTATGGGATGTGTGCAAGATCGGCATAGAATTACGGAAATAAGTTATGGAGCTTTAACTGAGAAAGTTCATACTGTGAAAGAGATCTGCATTGAAAAACAAGTTGTAAACGCAAAGGAGGAAATTCTCTATGTAAGCAAAGTGCAATTTAAAAAAACCCCGTTAAGAACCTGGATTAGGAAAGATTGTTTTTAAAACAGAATTTTGAGGAATCATAGAGTGAGAAGACAAAGTAACTGCTGCTGAATCCTGCCTGAAGATCCTATTTTTCCCCCTTTTGCTCTTGTTCTCATTACTGCTTTCGTAATAATCTGTCTCACACTATATAATCAAGGAGTTCAAAGCAAGCTTTCACATCTATAGCATACAAGGCCCCATTATTATGAAGAAAAGTGCATTCACAGTGTTCATATTCATGAAGACAAGGTTTGAGTGCTTTGTGTCATATCTTCAATGAATCCATGCCACATCACAATACATTTAATAAGTGTTTTTTATTTACATCACAAAATTGATTTGGCTACAGTAATGACATCCATGACAATGGATGAATTTCTGCCCATTTAATCTCTCTGTGGTATTGAACAGTGTAGTCACTTGTTGTAACTGTTCAAGTACACTGTATGCTTCAGAACTGCCTTTGCTGTGACCTTCGCATACATCTGCCAGTACAGGCAAGCCACCAGGCTTACTACTGACTAAACAAGGATGTCTGGAAGCAGGACAATGTGCCATCAGCTTTTCCCTATACATTATACTTTAAGATGTTTTAAATGGCATCTACCATCCTCTGTAGTTAAAAGCAAAAGTGGACTGAAATGTTTCATGTTGAGATTCAACCTTAGAAGACCCTTTCTGTATTGCATCAAGTACATGCATACTGTTTTCAAGTTAGAGGTGGCCATAAGTCTTGGCTTTTTACCTCCCTGTTTCTACCTGACCCTCATTAGTTGCTGAGCAGTGAGTCACATGGACTTTGGTTCGAAATAAAGCACAAGGATGGGTTACACTTTATGGTCTATGCTTTCCATAGCTTAAACGCTACATGAGCTACAACAAAATGAGTTTTACCATCTTTATTTTAATTATGTTTAATTAAATGTTATATCAGAATTCCCTACATTATTTCTCCAGATGATTCTCCTCAATTAGTGTAATGATTTTATTGATTTTCTGGAGGGCAAAAATAAAATTAAAAAAAAAAAAGAAAGAACCAAAGCAAAATGACAAATAAATAAATAAGGCCATGCTGAGATATAATCTTAGCTTGATGCTTATCAAACAACGGTAATAATTTATGCTTGGAATGACGAGTATTAAGCTTCATACCTTTTATTAAAGAAATTACCAACCTAGTCAGCAGTGATAATCTCTGCGGTCTATATTGTTTTATTTAGTGTAGTGAAATATTGCAAGAAACAGTGAAGAGAAGTTGAGATATTGATAGGTTTTCTTTGAAGCTGCACCCGTGTGAGTATCCTCAAGGTATCCTGGACCAATACAATAAGACTGAACTGGGGAGATTTCCTAAAATAGGAATTTAATGTTAATTTAATTAAATCTCTTCAACTGACAAAACTCATGGCTTACTGCAAGTCGACAGAATGAGTTTAAAGTAGAGATGCAAAAGTGCTGCGGGTTATCTCTAAGAAGTATCTTAGTCAGCAGGAGAATAAAGCATCAGGTTTAAGTAAAATGTTGCCCCTATGGCAGAACTAGAACAAAACATACCCAGCATATGGCACTTGCCCCTCTGTCCTGGACTGTTAAGAGAGAGAGAAAACAAGATTGTCAACCTTTACACCAAGGTAGTCTACCTGGGTCCTATGTGCTCCGAATAAACACACCAAAACTTTTTTGTGTCCAAGGAATAAAGCACATGCAGCATGCTATGACAGTGCTATGAGAGAGCCTCTGAATCCTCCCTCCAAGTAGCTTCATGTAAATGTGAGCCCAGGGTACTATGATTTAGCCTAAACTCTCAGCTTTTATTACGTACTGAACCTGGTGACATCGGGAAAAATGCAATGTCATATTCATCCTCTGTGCATTGATAGAGATTGATAGGCATGCATTAGTCTTGACAGCAAGCAGTGTATAACTGAAAGCTGCGTACAAAAAAGTTGAATCGTTGCCATAGATTAAATAGATACCGTGCATAGATTGATAGGTACATAGATTTTCTTTCTGAGGAACAAAAAAACAACAACAAAAAGGTGGCTTTACCCAAGAACCATATGCGGGATGAATTGGTAACAGAAGCCAGCTTAAAGCAGAACAAACCACCCCAAGACACAACTTTGAAAGTTCCCATGTTTGTACATGTCAAATCCTGACATTTTTGCCTTGAAAGGTTGGTTCATTTTATAATACTTCTATACACAATGTCTCTGCACTTTTAGGAATACTGATTAGACAACTGAGAGCTAAAACAATAGCTCTTGCAGTGGGACTGCAAGTATTTTTCAGATTATTTTTACTTGCGAGAGGGAAGGGTAGGACAATGCTGTTAAAGAAAATTAAGTCAGCTATAGAAACAAACTGAAATTTTGATTTTATAAAGGCAAATTCTGACCTGAGCGAAATCAATAAATGAGAAAACTTGATGGTTTTGAAGTGCTGGCTTCCTCTCTGGGTACAGTGGATCTGCAGGGAGAGGAGACAGTTCTCCTGTGCAAGTGCTGTGCAAGTGCTGTGCAAATCTGTGATCTGGTTCTTCTGCCATCTTCTCCTTTTGAAGAATGTTGTGGAAAAGAACACTACCCTCAAACCTGAAGGCTTCTTCTCTTCAGAAATGGCCAGAAATTACTTTTTCTTGCTCTATTTGCATATGCTGAATTGACAACACAAGATTTTTCTCACTTTTAATAGATTTATGTCTGACCTTGAACCCTTCATCCTCTCACTATTAATAGCTAGCAAAGTCACAATGAACTGAAATGGAGGTAAGTGCTAACATCTGCCCGTATTACTTCACACAGCTGATTGTGTAAGGAGCACAGGCCTCCTGGGAGATAAAAATGTAGCATGGTACTCTTAGCAGTATATCCTCAAAGGAAATATGCTACCTCAGCTTCTGTATTGATGCCCCTGTAACTAAAATTAAAAGGAAGCACAGGGCAAGGGTAAAGGAGTCCTAGGAGGCTGTAGGTACGGTACGTATACAGCAAGCTTCTGATCTGTCTGCGGAGTTGTGCATACCAGTGACCTGCAGTGCTTGGTCCGGGGCTCTGGATGCAGGTGGTGCTCTGCTGGTGTCTGTGGCGTTTTGCATCTCTTGTATTGAGAGGGGTCGGAGCAGTGAGCGGCAGAAAGGACGTGCCCTGTTTGTGGTTTTGGCACAGTGACCATGCCATGCAGGAAAACCACTCTTGAAATCTGCCTGGGAACTTTCTACCTCCTGTGTGTGCAGAGGGACATGGTGACTGATCTGTGGAGTGGAAAGAACATAACACGTAACCGTCTGCAAACCATCTGTGGGACATTCGCTTATGGTCCACAAGGAGCTAATTGGTTACATGATACTACTTCTTCCCTCTGTTTCTAACTGGGAAAAACAAAAGAAATGAAAGGAATAAATAATGTAAGGCATAAAACTGGACAGGCATCCAAAAACATAAATGCTTGGTGCACTACAATACTGGGAAACATTCTCATTTAACATATTGCTACATACTTTTATGCACTGTGAATTTGGCCCATTATATATATATATATATATATAGAGAGAGAGAGAGAGAGAGAGAGAGAGAAAGAGAGAGAGAGAGAGAGAATTTTATAATTTTATTTCCCAGATATGGGGTGGTCGTAGCTGCCATGATATTACCACACTGTTCCCAAGTGTTTTAAACACTGACTATAGTTTGACAATCACATGAATACTTGACATCAAATAAAAGGGTTTACATCAACAACAGACCTGCAGCTTGCCTGCAGAAATAGGCATGCTCCTCTAGGGAGGTTAGGATTTTGGGAGGGACTCTTTCTCTCTGGAAAGATCTGGGTCGGAAATAGACTGGGTTACTTCAGTTAGGAATTATGTCTCCCAGGTACAGCTGAGATGAAGAGTTAAGCATCATACCTAGACAGCATCCATCAATAACTTTGGGCTACGGGATGCACAGCTTTAATTTAATTGTATGTTCTTAATTGAGATTGTATATGTAATCACAGCTCTAAATTTTAATAGAGATGTTTTCAGTAACAAACTGTTTTATTTCCTTAAGAAAGATCTCTGAACTATGCAAAAATCAGTACTCATTAATCTGACAATGAATGATGTAGAAAGACAGTGTTTCTATTTCATTATTACAATTTGTTCACCCTGAGATCTAATCTAGCCCAAAAGCTGCTACAGAACTTCATTTCTTTTATATATATATATATATATAAGTTTGTAATCAGTTTGACATGTATGACAACTACAAAATTTGTAAGAAAAGCATTCCTTTAAAATTAAATCCATATTTTACTTCAGATTTAAAAGAAATAAAAACTAAATCAAGACTGAGATGCATAATTTAATTTTGTTATTGTTTTTAACTAAAACTGTGTAATCTGTTCTAGTTTTCCAAAGCTGAGGTGAATATTTTGTGGTTTATCACTCTTTATGAATACTGTTTCTAATAAAGGTCTAAGATATACAGATGTACCTAGTTTTGAAGCATGAAGCGGTGTTTGAAATATCTGAAATGGTATTTGTATTCCATGGCACTTTGGTTGCTAATCGCTCTTCTCATTAGAGGTCTGGTAATCGAAAAAAGTATACCACATTGCCAAGCTGAACCATTGCCTCTAGAGACACACATGAGAAAGGGGATTTGTACTGAGACCCCCAAACTATGGAGTTTGTTTTGAGTTGTACTGCTGACATTTTCAAGTATATGGAAATAAAATTTTAAAAACTGACTCACTCAAACTGAACCAGATTTAACCATATCTTGACATTTCAAGGTCTCACTGGATTTTCCAGATTCCACTGTGATTTAAGAAGAATCAGTGCTGAAACTGGTCATGGTGAACTTTGCAATACAGTAATGAAAGCGAATAGTTTCTGAATTTACAAATGACCCGTATTTGTATTATGTCAGCTCAAAAACTTTGGTATTATTATGATCATTCCTTATACGGTATAAAAGCTGGAAAAAGTTTTCCCTGATAGAAATACAGGAATTTATTTACCTAATAATTCTATTTTAGAAATTTATACATATATAAGATGCTATAAATATTACATTGATTGTTTTTTTTTTTTTTTTTTTTTTTAAGAATTAAGGAATAAATTATTTTAAAGTTATTATATGATCTGATGGGAGTGGGTTGGTTTGCTTTCATTTTTGTTTACCCAGTCTTCTGATTTGTTACTTCTTCACTTTGGATTTTGAACCTACTGTTTCTTAAAAAAATAACAGCTAACTCTCCTGGTGCTTATTTTTCATTAAAAGTTAGGACCAGGGATGTGTTTGCTCAGATTAGATTTTTCTAGACAAACCACGTGCTGTGAAACCTCACACCAAATTTCTTTTTACAGTTTTAAGTGTCAGACCTGAGGAGCACTAATAGGTGTTACTGGCCCTGAACAGCCTCACCTGGGCCCCACCCACACCCCTGGCCACTATTTAATCTTCAGCTCCTTTCCTCAGCTACTCTGTTTTGTCTGGATTTTAGCTCTGCCTTGTTTCCTTGCCTGCAGGAGAGTTTGTGGGAC
Organism: Athene cunicularia; assembly: GCF_003259725.1. NCBI lineage: Eukaryota > Metazoa > Chordata > Aves > Strigiformes > Strigidae > Athene > Athene cunicularia. The sequence continues at coordinate 35,093,214 of NW_020799099.1, forward strand.
CTGCTGTCCTCGGGTGTCTCTAGAGGAACTACCCTGTGCTTGTGACCACCTGAAAGCAGGTAGTTGCTTTTCTTGCTTTTTCACTGGGGAAACTTGCTTGCCACTGCCCACCTACAAAAAAATGCCTTTTTGTTGGAAGTGGGGAAATGTGTTTGGTACCCTTGGAGCTTTTCAAGAGTAAGAACAGGCTTCAGAAATAGGTTGTTGAGGCTGTAATCTTTAATGAGTGCAATGGTAGGTACCTTAAATTTCTGAAATTGGTTGAGTTTGCCACTCCACTTTTCCCAGTGCCAGCACCTACATGTGTCAAATGCCTTCAAATCACTGCTATAAGTGACTAAGGAAACCTTGAGTCAAGGAGGAATAGAGTTACTTGTGAAGTATAGAAATTATATATGGAAGAACAGAGAAAGTTTTTCTAGGTGACAGAAAGAGCATCTCCTTCAGAAATTTAGTGATGAATGGACTTTGTTTGTGCAAGAATCTAACAAAAAAAGGGCTTAAATTAGCTGTTTTGGAGAAAAACATACAAATAGAAGTGGAAATAAAGCTACTAATAACAGATGTAATGAACAGCCAAGGCTGGTGGAGAATATCCACTACATTTCCTTTACCCGGCAAGCACTGGAGGCTCACTAGGTCCTTTGGTTACCTAAGCCATCTCCTTATTGTGAGCAGCCTTTCTCCAGCAGTGTTCCCAGCCCCAGCTGCTTCCTGTCTGGGTGCTTGTAGTGGGAACAAAATGCCTTTGATCACACCAACCCACGCTCTGGCCTCCCACTGTGGCTCTGGTTCCCAGTATTCCCAGCTTTCCCATACCACCCACCAGGGCTGTGATTCCCCCGACTTCCTCACAAGTCTGATACTATAGCCTTTCAAGCTATTGAAACTTGCAGTTAGTTCAGCACCCACCTACAATCACTTAAATGACTTTCCCTTTCCTCTTCATATCTGCTTTTTAAAAAATTCTTATCATTCAGCTCTCATTAGATGGTACTTAAACAATCTTCCAATCCAAATGGCCAGAGAAAAAGTAGCTGGTCCTGGCTGACAGAAATAGGCAAAGGGATACCTTTCCCAAGTGAGATGGGAGAAGGAACTCTTGGATGAATGTGATTAGTCTTTTTTGTTTCTTTATCAAACTGAGATTAGGTAAATTCCCAAAGTCTAGAATAGAGATAGTTTATTGATGACTTGATTAATGGTTGACCAGGCCATGAAGTACAACAGAGAAGTAAGCTCTCTGAACTGTAGAGACTGGAGTAAAGGAAGGAAAAAAATTAAACAGTAGCTTATATTATTACAGTTGAGGAAACCCGTGATGAAAGATTGCTTCTTAATGACTTGTAGCACTTAGAAGTTTGGGGTGACATTTTATTTTTAATGATGGTTTGTGATCCTTCATCCCTAGAGCAATAATGCTGGATATGGATATGATAAGGAATACATATGGACCTCCTATCACTTCTAAAAATGAAATACCATTTGGATATCAAGCTAAAATTTTTATTGCCTATAGTAAAACTCTTGAAGTAAAACATGCCTTCTAGATACTTTCACTTCAGGGAACTCATCTGTGCTGAAACCTTGGCATGTGGAATAAAATGTCCACACAATGCAATAATAATTCAACATTGTTATTTCCCCCTTGGCATGACTAAAAATTAGTATCAGATTTCACCTTCTGTGTGTATAAAGGTGTCAATGTCAGCTGAGCTTGATCTGGATTTCTCTGCTTCTTATTCTACCTTATATAAAACTGCAAACCAAATTCATTTCTTATACAGGATTCGTGGATTATAACTATTTATTATTAAAACCCCAAAAGGCTGAAGGTGAAACTTTCCATTAAAAGGGATGATATTTTTGTATTAGATTTAGTATTGTACATAACTCGATAATGCACCTGTACACACACGGCTGTTTGCAAGCACTTTGGACTAATAGTTATTGTGACATTTTTTGAGTGTTCTGCAATGTTAGAATTTTACTATAAATCAGATATCCTTTCATCTGTGCAGAAGGTGTTTTTCTCCTTGAAACTGCACTGGGATATCACAAGAATCTCCAAGATGAGATTCCTGAACAAAGAGTGATGTATTTGAAGGATGCAATTTGCTCTTGTGGGAGAGATGCCCAATTGCTTTTCCTGTAGCTGTCTTTATATTAATGGGAACGCTGGTTGGTACACTGTACACAAACACAGCATTTAGAGCTCCTATCAAACCATCCAAGATATATTCAGAATGAATAACTTGCAATCTATCTCTCAAATTCATTGGTAAACCAATATAAAAGGCATTCCAAGGAAGATTTCTTGGGATGGAGCCTTTGATCTATGCAGTTCTTCCCATGTTAACACTCTTCTCAGCCTTTTACCAAAGGAGGAATTGAGCAGGAACCAGCAGCCTCTCCTGTTTGCTGCCTGTGACACTGGCAGCCAGACTAATATAATAGCCTTGCCTATGCTTTGGACTTCATCAGCAGCTAGTGGAGGAAGCCCTGTAAGCTTAGTCTCATTCTCCTGAAGAACACACATGATTTTCTGTGACACTGGTACAGCTTACAAGATACAGGAGTCAGATTCCCTGATTGTTCAGTGAGGGAGGGGAGTGGAAAACAACTCTTCCAGCCTCACTGGAACCATCTGAGAAACCTTGCAGACAGCTTCCTTTTTGTCCCTCTCTTACAGGGTTTCCCATGGGAAAAGGAAAACCTAACCCAAAATCCAGGGATAACTTTTTTCCATTAAATTAGCTGGTTTTCATTATCTGTTAACTGGTAACAAACACCTAGTAAGTTTTCGGCATTCCTTCACAATTTCCTTCCCAAAACAAAAAAGACCAGAAAAATTAATGGTGAGGGGGTGGGACATTGTAAGGGAATTTTTTTTTAATATAAACAAAGACTGCTTCCATATAGGGATAAGAAGATTAAATTTCTTTAATAGCTGGGGAAAGGCTTGCTTGCTTTAAATAACTATAGAAACTTCCTTTGTGGTGCAGCATTCCAGAGTGAGGCCACATAATCTCTTGGTGCATGTAAATTGCTGTGTGAATTATGCTCCAGTTATGAATTTAGAACTTAACTGTGACCGCCTCTGAATGGACGAAAAATTCTCCCTCCACACAAATGTGGAAGAATTACACGGACCTTAGCACTGGGACCTGACATGAGTGTTGGCAATGTCAAACACTTGGATTCTTCTCAAAAGCAAATGCAGGAGTAGTGGGGGGTTTATTTTGCCGTTCTGTGCATCAGCCCACATACATGGAAACATGTTGGATTCCAAAGAGCAGTACTGCAAAGAAAGCTGCTGTGTTTCTTTTCCTGGTCCTTCTAAAACAATAAGAGAGTCCTCTGGGATACGTGGCTTGGCTGCCTAAACCAGTGGGTGCTGTGTTTCCTTTTCCCCTGAGACACTGTACACATGTCCCACATCCCTCCAAAGGCTGGGCTTGGAGGGATGACTTGTTACTTGGCAATTAGCAATTTGTTAAAATAATGTTGTGATAACTGAGATTAAAAATATTATAGTCACTTCATTTTCCCTTTTTCCTGGATGATAAACAATCTTTCTCATCTGAGTGTTCAGAAGGTTTGCTTGGCTCTTCTTTCTTTAATTAAGTATATATAAGCAAATAATGCATATGAGTTAATGTCTCTTTGGGGTGATTTAGCCCTTGGCAGTGTGGAGTTAGTCTATGAAACTACAGGTACTTAAGCCTCTGAACACACAGTTTCCAATATGACTGTAGAAAATAATTAAAAGGATGGAACACAGGACTTCAAGTTTAGCAGAAAATAATTTGGAAGAAAATTCTGCATTCAAATGAACATCAAAGGCACATCTGTATGTTTTATTATACTTTGAAAATAATCATGCATTGCTGATGATGGGGAGAAATCTACTGTCTCTTCCTGTTCAGAACTAGTGTTCTCCTAAACCATCTGCTGTGTCCTCTGTGCAGATCTACAAAGCACTTCTTAGAAAATAACTTAGCAAATCGGAGAAATTAGGTGTGGGCAAGGAAATTAGCAAGCTGGAGCTGAAAAATGTAAAATCTTAATCAAAGTATTACCTAAGATGAATAAATCAAGCAAAGACTGTAGCTCACTACATCACTATTACTGAGATTTACAGCCTTACTGTTTATAGTAATTAATATTCATTTTCTCATTTTAATATCTAAAATATGTTATATTATTATGGTTAATTTATCCCCTATTAGAGTCCATTTGTGCAATGGCTGATAGCAAGATTTTCATATCTGGTTTTGGTATACATTAAAAGATCCATTTGGAGAGCCACAAGTGTGTTTACGAGCATTTTTCTAAAGACTTATTGTAATTGGCTTTTACTATGTGTATGTTGTAGGAGGCAATATATTGTGATTCACATAATATAAGCTATAATGTTGGGAAAAAAGTGTGTCATGGAGATTGAAACTGCTCTTTAGCTCTCTTCCTCCTTCTCCCTGCATTTGGAAAATAATTATTTTCATTAACTGTAGTTCATATAAACTGTTTCAGTGCACTATTTTAGCTCAGTTGTGTTCTGACTGGTAAAGCCCAAATATCAATGGGATGTTGGAGTGACATTCTAGATTTCTTTATCTATGCCAACTATTTGCCACAAATGTATGTAGCCTGTAGTTTCCATGTGTACCTGTCTGCATATCAAAAGTGATCATAGTGGGATCACTTTGAGACCTGTCCTGCCAAATGAGTCTGTTACTGACTTCAGTGAAGAAGGTTCTAGTGTGAATAAAAAGGCTTTTTCCTGTTTAGAGACTTTTACATGATTACATTATCATTCAGTTCAGCTGAGCTCTGACATATGCAGGTCACTTCAGGATATTTTCATGCTTGGGACCAGATGGAAAATGTCTTTTGCAATCAACAAAAAGCTTGCGTTGTTGACATTTCAAATTTTTTTCTACAACTGTAACTAATTTGCTTTCTACAAAATTTAACAGTGTCCAAAAATGATTACAAATACTTCGCAATGAGATTACTTTCATGGTTCAGAAAGTATGCAGTGTCACAGAAATTCACTTTATTTTGGTATGCTCAGATTCAGCTTGAACTGAATCTATGGCTTGGATAGCTTAACTGACACATTATTTGACTTCCATGTGGGGTGACTTTATGGTTGCTCAGTCCACTAACAAAACTATCTGAAAACCCTAATAATACCTTGGTAATTGGTTTTCTTTCAAACTTGTCCATTCACAACAATAATTGTTAGGTTGTGTGACACAAGGCTCCTATCCATGCAGGCAAAGGAGTGCGGAGGAGCAAAGACGGATGTGAGAACCCTCATAACCTTGGCAGATGAATGAGCACCCTGATCTGCCTGCTTCTGAGGCTGTCCCAGGAGGGTGGTCAGCCCCATGGTCTGGGGGCAATGCCCATCAGGATGATTCAGGGGAAAGGCTCTCTGGAGTTCCTTGTGGGCTGAGGAGGGTCTGCCTGAAAGGGGTATGGGACTCACAATGGGATGCAAGGGAAAAACACTGTGGTGAGATCAAGAGGCATGGGTGTCTGGTGCCAGCACAGGTGAGGGTCTGTATGCCAGTGTGATTGCTAATGAATATCAAGCTGGGCTAGTTGGGAAGTGGAACAAGTGGGTTGGAAACCCAGGGTGTGTGTCTGGGAGTGAGGCACCTGCAGAAGCTGGGTACTAGGGAGACCATGGAGTCTAGGGACTGCTTGAGACCTTGTGTGCACCTCTCTGTGTGCTGGAGATGAGAGGATGCCAGGGCTGGCGAGTGAGATGAGTTTAAGGTCAGCTACTAGAAGGATCAGCTGTGTGGGTCTGTGTGTTGGTGAGTGTGAGGTGTACCAGTGGCTTGGGTGGGGCTGCGGACCTCAGGGCTTGCATGTCCAGATGCCAGAAACTGGGGATCCAGAAGCAGCTACTGGATGGACTAAGTTGTCTAAGCCCAGCTACTGCAGGGATGCAAAGATATGTGTGTATTTCCCACTAACAGACCTTCATCCTGATCAGGCAGAGGGGAACAGGCTTAGGCTATTGGTGCTCTTCATGCTTCAGTGCTGAGTGTTTGCTCTTATAAATGTGTTTGTGTCTGTACTGACTGGGAATACATGCTCAGCCTTGCTACTGGCTACACCCAGGAACAGGGACAGCCTTGCCTCTATGGGGATACTGAGGTCAAGACCTCCTTACCACTATTAATCTGTTGCATATGAGATTGCAAAAGGTTGCTGAAGAAACTTCACACCGTGTTAAGCTCTGTATAGGATACTCATAGGGGTAGAATGTGAATCTACACTGGATATTTGGGAAGCCAGGCCCTGTTTGGTGTATGGTATCAGGCCTGAACTGCATGCCCAGACTGACAGATGACCTGCTTTATAATGAGTGTCTGTACATGTTTACACCTATTTCCTCTACACCTTCTTTCTGTTGTTTTTCCTCCTGGGACTCAGGGTACAGCGATAAATCCTTCTCAAAGTCTGTGCTTATCCTGCCAGAGAATCACTGAATAGAAAAAGGATTGATCCTCTAACTTGCAGCTCTGTCTTTGAAGTTAGAGGAGCTCTTAGTCTACTCTTATGAAAAGTCCCTCACAAACCCAAAGAAAATAACTGTTTGCTTTGCTGGACATCTCACCATATACTTGAATAGACATTAGACAGACATGTGCCCAGATAATAGAACTAAAGCATGAAACAGTTTTTAAAAAAAAAAAAAAGGCAGGGAGGGAATTACAAGTTTATACACTGTTTTGAGATTTGTGTGGAAATCTTAAATTGGCAACTTCTATATCTTGAAAAACACCCGGAGATTCTTGTAAAGAGAGATCATACAAATCTTCTCTTCCAGAAACAGGGGAAAAATGTTGTTTTGACTCTGCTTTTCTTATTGAAGTAGGAAATTAACCACTGGCTGCACTATTCTTTAACACATGCCCAAATCAACTGCCTCATTTCCATGGTAAAAGGAATTTCTTGCCTCACACAGGGGATCTTACAGGGAACTTCCTTCCCTTTGAGCATCAGAAAGTGTCACAACCCCTTATTCTCCTCTCTCAGCACCTTCTTGGCCATGGCCTTCACTCAACCTTTCAAATGACCAGTGCAGATTCTGGAGATTAACTGATGAAATTCCATATCTTGCTGTCTGCTCTCTCCGTAAACACCTGCCCACTTAGCTAAATATTAACACTATGAGCGTTGGAGTTTGCTTTAGGTGTCTGGGAATTTAGTATCAAGTAAGCATTTGTAACCTGATATGTTGAGCCTCTGATTTCATCCTTAATCTTTAACATATGTGGACCTTGTGTTTTTTAATTAGTAATACAGAATAAATCCATGCTTTAAAATGGGCAACATAAAATAGCTTTGCATATGAAATGAAGAATATGAATGATCATTATAAAAGATGATAATGACATTCTTTTTCTGCCACATGAAAAACATTTAAACAGTCTCTGAAATCTTGTAAAATTCCTACTTTCATCAACATCAACTCAAACTTACACGCAAGTCATTTTGGCCTTGGCTAGAATTTCAGTTATGTAAATCAGATTTCAAATTCAAGGAATTTTTAAAGCAATGTTCTTCCATGGACAGCTTTCAACACAGTAAGATCATACACATAGTAGAAAACTATTTCCTTTTATTGTATTAAATATAAGCAGATTGAATCTCTTCTGTTTAGCCAAATTGGTTGTCTTCAGTTTCTAATAAGTAGTGCCTAGGTCTAAAATCAACCACAGTTTGAGATCATTATTTAATTAAAACCTGGATTTAAACACAGGTACTTTCTCAGGGATTTCTTTACTTGAAAGAATAGAGACAAATTTCAAGCAGGTGTTCTCACTTAAGAGATCAGGATCTTAGTTGACATGTAAGATTTTCCTGTTTTGTTTCCTATGTATGCATCTTTGAGATTTTTTGCAGATGAATGTAATGCATTCAGCTGTCAGTGGCACAGAAGAAAAGGATGTAGGATCTCCTTGCTTTCTTCTGCTTTCTTGAAGATAAATGAATCTGACGGGACAAAGCCATCTTCAGGCTTATGGACATGTCTGCCCATAATTCATCTAAACTCATTAGTAGCAGTATAGCAGTTCTTGAAACTGAACCCTCCTCCCCTATAGTTTTATTTTAAAGACAGCTTTTAAAAATGCAGTGCATTGAAGAGCTTGTAGTTAATAATCGACCTCTACAGAGGAAGGATCCATAATTTTGTCTTACAGCACTAAGCAAGGCTCAGCATCAAGGGCTGAGGCTGGAGATGCCTCAGAAGTTCAGAGTGTTTTTCCACACATGAGAGAGTTCTCACTGGAACACAATGTTTTGGCTTACCTGTTAAGAATGAAAATAAAATAAGATGCTTCTGGACTGTAGAAAAGTTGTACAATCATCTCTTTAACCTCCCTTCTAGCCTTTTCCCAGAGACTTCACAGTAGGAAAAAGAATTTAGCTCCATTTCACATAGCTTTTTATTTTCCACTTACTGATTCACTGAAAACTTTGTTTTAAACTCATGGCAAAACTTTTTTTATTTTTTTTATTTTATTGCAGAAAATGTCAACATGAAGAACATATTTTGTTTTCTCCTCCCGTGTCAGGTTACAAGTTTATTTCCAGAATAGTCTAACATGGGCTCTGCAGCTGAGGCTCTTCATCCCTGGTTAATAACCTGTTCTTAATACAACCTAACTTAAAACTGAAAAAAGTAAAAAGCAAGTTCTCTACCTAGGAGAAAGTATAAATTTTTCATGATTTAAAAATAAATGGAAAATGGGGCACAAAATTACTTGGTACATAACTAAATACAGGGGTTTAAACACTCTTTTATTATTATTACTCAAGTTTCCAAGAGTTTATATGATAGTCTCTAAAAGACAGATAATTAAGATGTGAGGTACTTCATGTTACAGGGAGAAACGTAGCATTCTGTAAGCTCACTTTAAGCACCCAGTGGTGGAAAAGGTAACCCCTTCCTGCTGTGCCCACAGCTGTGGCAGAAAACAAATGCCTTGTCTGTTGTGCTGACCACAGGCAACAAGAGAGGGATGACTCTTCTCTGAAAGATGGGCAGGAGAGGGTGGGGAACACACAGATGTTTTTTTGGAAAAGCATGATGACTGCTCTCCTTGAGTCATTCCAGAAGCAGTGTATTTGGAGCTTAATAAGGGACTGGTACTTTGGTGCAACTGCTGAGTTGCTGTCTTTTGTTTCTTGGTTTGCTCTTGGGGTGTTGTGGTGCTCCTTCAAAAATGGGCAGATGTTGGCATAGAATTTCTGTGATTTGTCATGTGTAATTCTACTCGCTGAACTGAGATAAATATATCTGTTCGGCTGGTATCTGTCTTGTAATTCATATAGCTTGAAATTTTTTTAACATACCTTTTAGGTCTGACAGCTCTTGAATTTTATTTATATTTACAAGAAAGGCTGTCTTGGTTTGAAGGAAATATTTGAGTTATAGGTATTCAGTCATGTTATATTCCTGCTTATTTTCTATTATAAGGTTAAAGGAACTGAGGAAATTGGAAGACTGAGTGTAAATGCTAGTGAGATGTCTGCTCTGAGTTACTTGCTGTAATGTTGTATTTTGTGTTTCAGATTATAATCTTGAGAATTCTTTTGGTGAGTAAACCATCTTTGGCAGTGACTGAGGGCTTAGTTATATGGATGAAAATATAATTCTAATAATTTACATTAATTTTCTTTAAAATGTGTTTGTGCCTGAGGCTTTTAATTCAGATGACCCTTACATGTGACTCTACACAACCCTGACAATAGACCCTACATGACATAAGCAGTGGTGTTATGCTGCCTCTCTTTGTTGTGTGGGTTTTAATGTCTTCAGAGGAGAATGCCTTAAGTTATAAGTTACGGGTGGATTTGGAGTCCTTAATCAAGGAAAAATCTTTGTAGTTGTCCTTAGAAATTTACTTTAGAAGACAAAAGGAATAACAGCCTTAATTTGCAGTGAAGATTATTTGATGCCTCCCTAGATAAGATGTGAAATATTTATACAGCAGAATGCTGCTTTCTGTGGCAATAAGTTTCCCCTATATATTATATGTGCCCGTTCACACTCCTATACTACCTTTTCAGCAGATTCCCAAGCTAGCACTAACCTGAGCTGATGCTTCTGTAGGACACAGCACTGTGCCAAGAAGATATTGGCCTGATTTCTCAAAGCTGTGTAAAGCCTGAATTAACAATGCCAGACTTTAAATAGGTGTTGTACATCTCTGTGTTGGTGTATCATGATTCCAGTTTGAAGGATAGACCATCGGTCTTCACAGAACATATCATTGTGTGGCATAGTCTAGAGCTGGTACGTCCATCTCCTCTGATTATCTTTTGGAAATTTTTGTCAGAGATGAAAAGCAATCAAAAAAAGACAGATGTAATTAAATTTCAGATTAAGCTGAAAAATGAAAACTTTCCAGTCAAAGTGAAATGCACAAGTATCTTCTCTCTTTTTTTTTTTTTCTTTTTCCCCAATTTGAGAATTATCTTAGTTTTAAGGCTTGATGTATTTCTTTGGAGGGGTTTGTTGTACTTATTTATTCTTCTACCCCCCCCCCCCCCCCCCCCCCCC
>NW_020799099.1:35103860-35115732 GCF_003259725.1 Athene cunicularia
GGGGGGGGGGGGGGGGAGGGAAGAGAAAAATTTTTTTGAAAAGAGTTTTTCTCTCTTTTTTTTTAAAATGTCAGTAGTGTGAAAGGAAGCAGCCAATTCACATTCCTTCTACCCTGTATCGTAATGAAAAAGTTGTATTTTGTCTGCAGAGGTCCCAGTGGGTCTCTGATGTAATAGCTGCAAGTTATAAAAGGCATTAAGGGAATTGAAAGCAGGGTGGGAGTGTGTATCTGTACTTAATGTCTGCTGTAGGGGTAAATCTGGGACTGTGGGTGGGTCACTGTTCCTCCAGTATTGTAAAGCTGGAAAAACAGAGCTGGGAAAGCTAGAGCCGTGCTGTGGCTGAACAGGACATTTACTGGGCTAAACAGTTTTTTTTTCTCATTTACTGACCAGGGACTGGGCCTGTAGAATTACCAAAGTTCTCCTGAATCAAAGGGATTTTCAGATGAAAGATTGGCATAGTTGGATAATATGACACTTTTATGATTTCATGATGTGTTGTTCTTGTGTTGAAATTAGCAAGAATCATTAGAGTTGAAACAAGCTTGAATTTAGCCTCTCCATTTCAGAGGTATGAAGCGAGATGCTGTGCAGGGTGAAAGTTGGATCAGATGCAAATTATGAGCTGGAAGCACAGAAAATTCAACAGCGAACTGACTAATAGAGCACATTACTATCCAAAGATAACTGAGAACAGGTTGCAACAAGGAAGAATATTATTTCATCAGCAACAAAGTATCTGTTTCTCTAAATAAAATGAAAATATTTAAATACAGTCTCTCTAAATATGCCACATTAATATTCATAAACAACACTTAGCCAGCAGTAAAAATGAGCAACTAGTCTCATATCAGACTTGGGGCAAAGATCTTTCTTTATTTCCAATCTTACCAAACCAGATACAATTAACATCAAATTCCTTTCAACTACCTGTTTTGCTCAGTGGAAAACCAATACTGATCACTTACCTGGAAATAACTATTTATTTGCTATCTGCAAGTTGTGTTGCTTATCAGTGTATTTGGTCCTAACTCATGTAATATCTGAGCTTTTTCAATGATTTAAACCTTCACTTTCAAGTAACCTGTGAGTCCTTACCGCAGCCTAGGCAATGGGCAATGCTTGTTAAAAGAAATGGCACAAAATGCTAAGGGAAAACCACATGGCTTGTCTGTCAAAAACACCTTGAGTTTCCATGGCAGCAGGAATATGGCCATGTTAAAAAGGAATTATGGGTTGTAATGCTGTCTCTGGAGCTCCAGAAATAACCAGATGCAGTATGCAAATGCCAAGAATCAGCAATGGACTTTTCTTTAAGCTGAGTTAAAGCTCTCCTCGAAGCAAATGATGTTCAAGCATTGCTCATAAAGGCTGCAGCAATTATTGGGTGAATGTAATGTCTATCAGGAGGCATGTAACACGTCAATATGCCAGAGATTGAAAGTTCATGACTTTGCTTTCCATGACACAGGAAGCTCATGAGATCTGCTTTTTAGATTCCATTGTCAGTTCACCTCACTGGATAAGAAGGCAACTTTTCCTTTCCAGAATTTCAATCATAATAAAATTATCACCAAAGATTAGTATAGAAAATGTCTGACTTACATCAGTATCCATATAAATGAGGTTTAACAGAGCATTGAAGCTAATATTGGAACTGATGCTCTGTTGACCCTCTCTTTCTGTGTAAATATTGACAGAAATTCAAGGCTTATAAAAAGGAGGTAAAATGTTATTGTCAGGATAACTGGCCTTAGGAAAGAGATATAAATTCCACCTAATGAATCCTGTTGGTGAGGCTCTATATTCCTTCTGGGCTGTAACAAAAGCCCACTTAGAAGTATTTCTGATGTGACACTTCTAGAGATATTAAAAAATAATAAATTAGAACATCGTGTTGAACTGGAAACATTTGTTTGGGGACAAGCATTTTCTTTCAAGGAAAATGCATTTTTAAAGTAACTGTTTGGTTTTGGAATGGAACAGAAATTTATTTTGAAAATGTGAGTTTTGCTGTGGAAAAGTTTAGGTTTTATGCAATTCTAATTGGGCCACTTGCCACTGACTTCAAAGGGGTTGTATCATAGACCACAAAATGCATTCAGAGGATCTAAATATTCTTATGACAAGACACAAATATTTCTCTCCTGTGTATTTACCATAAGCATAAAGTTGTCTTATGTAAAATGTTCTCTTTTCAGTTTTACTAGCTCTTGCTTAAATACATATTAAACAAAGAAAAACTCAATAAAATTGCATATCATATAGTCATGAATACAAGGAGATATAATCATGATTACCCAGATAAGCAGTTTAAATTCAGTTGTTACTGTTAGAATTCAATCCTACACAGTCAATTTCCTTGGGAAGAATTCAAACTAGGCTGCAAGGATGTTAGTGGAAAAAAGTTACTTAAACTTTAAAGATTTGTAAGAATTTGTAATTATTTCTTATATTTACATATAACAGTTAATGCTGGTTTTTAAAGTTACAGGTTCTATGTAGCTGCATGCAGGGCTATACTGCATAAAACTGGATGAAAAGAGTCATAGGCTTAAGAGCAATTTCTTTCCTGTTTTACTAGGGGGGTTTAGTACTTCAAAGTAATCATTTGTAAGTTGCTAGGTAGAAATGCCCATGCAATTGAAAGCAAGCAAAACACCTTTGGGAAAGCCTAATATTGCAGTATATGTGAAAACCCAGGACAAATTTTATCACACATTAGGATGGCACCATGCAGCATAAATTTAGGGAAATAATTTCTGAACCATCATCAGTTTCCTCAGGTGTGGCTGCTAAACTTCAGCTGGGCAAATAGTAGACTTATTGTTTCTCAATGACTTCAAAAAGTAAAAATTGTTTTGGGTTTTGTGTTTTTTCAAAAAACACAAACAATATGAATTGGCTTATGAATTTAAAGATTGATTTTTGACTTCGGCCCACTAAAATTCGAGCTTTTAAATGAAGCCATCCAAATCAAAAACAAAAACCCAACAACTTTTAGAACAGTGGAGGTGGGATTCAATTCATCATAGAAACACCTAAATTCTGGTGTCTGTTACATAACTGCCTAAGTCCTTGCTATGTCAGTGATGATACTGTCAGAGTATGGGCATGGCTGTCCAAGTGTAGGCATTTGCTTTAGGATGAGCTTGGCTGCCTTTCTCATTTAAAGGAGCTTAATCATATTATGATGGCTTGTACCATGTGGGGTGCCCAAAGGTATTCACTATCATATGGTAAATATGATGCAACCCTTCTGTGTTGTCAGAGACCAAGTGGGATGCCTTTGAGCAGCTCAGGTAGGACCATCCACTTCCACACAGACAGGTGAATCTGGACCTCTGCATCTATTTGTCTTAACAGAAGCTACACTCAGTGCACAAATATATAAATTAATTTTATTATTCTGCCAAATACCACCCGGATTTTTTGACTTCTATTTTATGTTTTGTTTTCAGATAAAACATTTACCCACTTTACCAAGGTTAAAAAAAAATTAAAAATTATAATATTTTTAGAGGAGTCCATGTGGCAGAGAATGGATGAAAATCTCTTCACTACTGATGTGCACAAAATTTGTTCAAATGTCTAATGGAAGACAGACTACACAAGACAGATCTGAGACATATTTTGTTAATATTTATTTATTTTAATTACAAGCAATAGCTTTGGAGTTCTGCTATTCCCTAAGTACATAAGATCATCACCCCAGAGGGAAAATATATCATTACTTCTTATGTGAAATATTGTTGGAACCTGCTGGCTTTGACTAAATTACTCTTGACTTATGATTTTTCATACCGTGTTAACATTTGCAGAATAAATGTTTCGATTTTTTTTAAATTTGAAAATTTTTCTTCCTTCCAAGTTCTCTGTGCTTTTATTATAAACATAATAAGATATGAAACTTAAAACAAAACATGCAGATGATCCAAAATTAACTCATAAAGTCATGTTTCAACTGGTCTCAAATCAAGCAGAGGAAAAATATTTTTTTCCATTTTAGACTCAAATATGAAACACAAGGCACTTAAGGTTTTCATTCAAATTAGAAAAAACACTTCTTTCAGGGACTAGTAAAAAAGGATTTGCCCTATATGTACCTTGTATACATAAAGTATGCAACTATATGACTTTATATTTGGGGGTTTATCTACTGCTGGTCTTACAGTAATATTATTATAATTATTTTCTAGTACAGGTTACTCTATTTTATTCTGTCATTAGCTTCAGATGCCATGAAATCCATGGTTTACAATAGTATCTTGACATTATTGACAATGTTGGTGCTTTGGAAGATCCTAAATTTCTATTACCTTGTTCTTGTTACTACTTAAATTGTTTTCTCAGTATCTGTTCTTAATCTTTCCTGGTGTCCTTTGTCTGTTACTCCTTAAGACAGACCTTCTCTTACTTCACTAAACTAAACAAATACACTGAAATATAATGGGTTAGCAAAAATAGTTAATATGCACCGAGGATGGCTTATTTAAGATGCAACACCTTACTACATTAACTTGCACTTTTCCTTCCAGTGTTACAGGTATTAAAATGACTCAAGCTTCAGGAGATTGACTGAATTGGCCTAGGTTACTAGGAGAAATGGAGTTTCTGCTAGGACTGTAGTACTGGATTAAAAGCTCTAGCCGCTTGCTTGTATTAAATGAATTGTATTATGCAGGAAGGTTTTTTGATAGAACAGGCTCTACGACTGAAAAAAAAAATGTCAGTGCAAAACAGTATAGAAGGAGCAACACCTCCTGACACTGCTGTCATAGATATTTTGTTTTGTAGATATAGGTTTCTAATACCCTTTAGATGTCTCAGGGTATTCCACCTGTCTCCCAGATGTTATTCCAGAGATAATGAGTCTCCTGATCCTTTATCATGTTTTCCACTATACTGAGGTCTAAAAGAGGCTAATGCATCTCAGCCAACATTAAACACCTATGTTTAAGGAGATAAATTGCTCCTGTGTGTATTAATACCCTGCTTCTTTCATATAGGCACCTAACCGCATAGCCAAATCTATAGCCATAGTCTCTCTAAACCCCCCCCATAAAACACATAGGTGACTTTGTCCTCCTGTCATCTTAGCTAGAGATGATGCTCCCCAAAACTGCAAAGACAAACTGTGACAAAATGGCTCATTTTTTTCTTTTCCAAGTCAAAAGATAACGCTGCAATAATCAGACTGTTCTTTCTATTCATGGGTTTAAACACCTTGGGGCATCATCTCTCACCACAGTTTGGTCTTCTGACAAAAGCTATTTTATTTCAAACCAAGAAGGCCAGTAAGATTTAGACACGTAAAGTAATCCCAAATTAGAACTTGCATCTCCTAAAGGCAATTTTCTCGTGTCTTCCTAATTAGTTTTCATAACAATCTCATTTAGGAATGATGAAATGTAACAATTAGAATGTGGTACATTATCCAAATCACCAAAGCTGAGAAGTGCTGGTATTTGGAGTTCCAATTTGCACTTGTCTCTGCATTAACTTTGAGTTACCACCCACTTCTGGAAAGAAGTATTTCCTGAAGCTCCTATGGTGAGGGTCTCCATAGCTGGTTAAATGTGGGTATAATAAATAAAATCTAAATAATTGCTAGTAATGAGGTACATTAACTATGCCTCCATTCTAATGCCTCCTTCCTCTTTAATTTGTTTTTTCACCAGGACTGGTCCCACATCTGCCTTTTGCTACTGAGGCCCTTCCCTTGCATATTCTCTGAACTTTAAATCTTGACAACTCTGTATATGATGTGCTAAAATGAAATCTTTTATTACACACATAGGAGGTCTAATGTCTTCTGGAAAAGATGACAGCCATCCACAGGACTGTCTGGTAAGATCATGAAGGCTTCCCAGATATACCCTTTACATTTTATCACACCCATTTTCAAATCTGTTACAACAAACTTGCCACCCATTGTGTTAGCTACTGCCTGGCTAACAGGAAAGAACTTGCCTCCCCATGTAATATTCAGATAAAACTCTATTGTTCTCTGAGAAGAGAAAGTAAATTAAGTCCTGTCACTGTGCTAGCAGCATCTTGGCTTCTACAGAGATGATTAGTGCACCAAATTCGAAAATGTCATGCATTTATTTCTGGGTGATTAGTGATACCTGTGTCAGCACTAACACTGCTGCAGCAGACAGCCTCATATTTCAGGAAAATTGGGCAAACAAGACTGCACAGCACTTTTCTCTATAAATTCTACTAAATGTGCAAGTGAGAACACTGCCTGCTTTTCTCCAAAATGTGTGTACTTGTCCCAGAACATAGCTTGGCAGAGCAGCTAAATACTAAATGTTAGTTCCTTATCTTTATAAATTCTTCTAATTTCCTTATCTTCAATGTAGCTATAATAATTTGCTAAGAATGTGCATCTTTGTGTACATATCTCTATGTATATATAACATACGTGCTGCAAGTCTAACAATGTTCAAGACTTACCAGGCTGCTTGGTTTTTTGTTTTTCCAGTTCAACGGGATAAAATTTTAAATACATGACTTCTAATATATTTTTCCTCTGTGCATTGTCCGGGACTTATTAGTTTTGCATTTCTGAGGTGCTTCCTGAGGAAACTGGTAGAGATCTGACACTGAAGAAACTTCTGTTTTATTTCTAGCTAAATATATACTACTTGTAAATAATTGTGATAGTACAGCAGAGAGCACTTTGACTTGAGAAAAGAACTATGAAGATTCTCATGGTTCTTATGGCATTTTAAGATACTTTTCAGTAGCAGTGCATTTTAACTAAGATGTCTGGGAAGTATGTTAATTTGCAACAATGGCTCAGACAAACATTCTCTGATTTCACTTTCAGGAGTTAAGTAGCCCAAATTGACTGCAAAACTTTCAGAAAATAGAAATTTTGTGAGGTGGTTTGGGATGTGACCTGCAAAATAATTTTATGTTCTTCTGCTCCTCTCCCCCCTGTAACTTCTCTGAATTCCTTTAACTCTACAGCTAAATGTATAATTGATTCCTTCCTGAGAATCTTTTATGGCAGTATTATTCCAGGGTTAGGATACCTGGAGATTTATTGACCATATCAGTCTAGAGCAACAGATTTCTCTTGGGTTGACTGAACATCGCTCTGCCAAGGATCTGTACCAGACAGAGACTCTGAGCCCTTCTGGGTTCCAGAGATCCTGCAGTAACCCCAGGAGCTGTGTTATGTCTGGAGGGCAGGAGCTGGGACCACATCACACCTTCTGAATCTAGGTACACGTGCTGTGTGTCCCAGGTTGATATGTGGGTTAGGCTTAAAGGCAGAGGAATCAGGGAACCTTGACTGAGAGCAGAGCACACCTACCCTTCTGTTCAGATGTTGCTGTGAATTTCTTTGTTTCTTCTGGCTTAGATTCAGCTCCAACAACTGCTGACTTTGCTGTCATGAAGCTGTTTTTACAGGGTTTCAGAAGATCTTTAATGTCCTCAAAAGCTATTGGGCTATGACATTTGTTCTTTTCAGAAGTCATTGGTTGTAGTCTGATGGATCTGGGGATGAGATTTGCACATCCATTAACAGAATCCTTTAGCTGCTCTTTATCTCTCTACATATAGATACTACTACTACTACTACTACTAAATAAAATATATATAGTCTATATTCCTCCTTAAACTAAAAGCACTCACTTTGCCCTGCACTTACACCTGTATGAAGGATTCTAGCAACTAACAATTTCTACTGCAAATACCCACTGTTGTTTCTGATATTTTTCTAGAGTTCCCAGTAAGTTACCTGTGGTCTGTATAAATTGAACTTTGCAGATTTTTCAGATTTATAAACTAGTCCCCACTGAATACAATCTATTTTGGTATAAAAATCATATGCTTTTCAAAATTAATTTGACTTGCTTCTGCTTCTTTCCACCACTTGTACCAATTTTCTGAACATTTGAATGTCCCAGAGACTGTTTTGCTGGCACTCATTTGCTCAGAGATGGTGAATTTTAGGTTCATCAGCTAAAATGTTACCACTGCAGTGTAACATGAAATACAATATTGTTTCCAATATTGTTTCCAACAGTTCTTCACCAGAGCCTCAAGCAGGAAAAAAAAAAAGATCTGGGCAAGGATTTGAAAATACCCATTATAGCCCGGACAATGTGTCCATAGGCAGTTGCTTTGTGTGAATGTGATCAGAGAAAATTAAATTCTGCACATAATAGAGCATAATAATTTGTACTCATGAATTTTTACCTAACAGCAAGTTCTTCATCATTCAGAACTGAGATGCTTCATGCTCTTTAAGATGTATTACTGTTCTAGAGCTGCTGCCTGACAAGACAGACTCAGAGCCCAAATGACTACTACTTACTCTAATTCTTACTCCTGTAATCACAGGAAAAAGAACTCCACGTAACCTATATGAACAGTCACATTTAACAAAGCAAGCTGAAATATTAAACATTTGATTGTTAGATGCTCATAAGTCCTTGTTTGCAGTCCAAAAGTTTAAAAAAAAAATAAAAAAAATGCCCACAGTCAAATTCGTGTAAGTTGAAAAATATTGCAAAACATTCTACTAACAGAATGAAGCCTTTAGTTTCAATCTTATGCATAACCATATGTGTATTGAGTAAGACTGAATCCACCTAAATACCAAAAAAAAAAGCAGCATTAGGAGCTTTGAGACAAAATTATGAGCCCATGTAAATATTTCTTTCAATTCTATATGCATAACATTTCAAGTCTATCCATAAAATTTATAGCATATACCCTGGTTTTAATTTATCTAAACACAAGGCCCGTTTCACAAACATCAAAGATAATGAAAATGCCCTTTTAATTAATCTTTTTAGAATCTACATATTTATTCCACACTAACTTCCTTTATTTGTCAACCTCATACATGAGAAATGGCTCCTCCTGTGCTGTCCCTGTTTAATGTCAAAGCTGTAGGGAAAAATGTTTGTAACATTAGCTGCATTCTTTCACTGAGGGCTGGCAATTAACATTGTGTCTGGAATCAGAAAACTTAAAAATGTCTTTCATTAGTTACCTGTCTGGGTGGCAAGGAGGAAATGAAAAGAAGTTTTCTATTCTTGTCACATCTAGTTGCAGGATTTACTAGAAGCGGACCTTGTTCCAGTTATAGGGAGTAAGATTATACTGAAGCTGCTGATCTGTTTTCAGAAGAATTGTTACAATCCTTGAGAGAAATAGCTGGGAGTAATAGAATTTTAGTAGAAATGAATCTGTTACCAGCTAGGAAAAAATTGCTACAGCCAGATAGACCTGAGGTGTCATACTTGCAATTTCAAGCATCGTAGATGAAATTATGACTAAGGGGAGGGAAAATATATTGAAAGAAAGTTCTTCTAATCCAAAAACTTAACCCCCCTGTGATTTGCCCCATCTTACTCTTTTACCAATAGTTCCCATCAAGTGCCTATTAGACCAGGCAATGAGTGTCTCTTTAAAATCACTTCATGCTCAAGCCTCAGTCTGGCTCAGCTAATCCATGCAATAAGGAAGAAGTTAGATATTTCATGCTTCCCTGCTACAGTTTGGCAGAAAGCATTTTACCCTCTGGGACCAAATCTGAAGACTTGAGGGCATTGAAGGCATTGGAAGAATTAAAACCACCAACCAACAAGAATAAAAACTCAGAAACACATCCCTTCCCCCTCAAACAAAACGATAAGCCCCCAAACAAAACCCAAAACATAACAGCCCTGCTTGGGTGTTACTTGGATGAACCACTTAGGTTCATCACTATCCAGATTATCAGGATTTTTTTGTTTTGTTTTTATCAGCACAGAAATAAGTAATTTCTATCAGAAAAACAAAGTGCCTTTTTTTGGGTTTACGCTAGTAGCCTTGGCATTTTGGGAGTTAAAACAATCCCTCTAATCCAAAAAGAGATGTCACTGCTGTGGTGACAGGAAGAATTAACATGCCTACAGGAGGTCAAGAGATTTTTCTACCTCTCAAATATTTCCAGTTGTAATTAGAGAAAAAAACATAAAGTACTTTTTCTGCATATAATCTAAAACCCACTTTTTTTTTTTTTTTTCTTTTTTTTTTTTTTTTTTCTTTTCCTTGTATTCCCCCAAAATGGGCCTCAATTATGCTGTCTGGTAAAAGGAAAAGAAAGTACAAGTTATTCTCCATGCTCTTGTGAAGTGGACATAGACATTTCCCTAAATGCCGTAGTTTATTGGCTTTATATAGAACAAAGCAGGCAATGAAGGAAGGTATGGGCTAAATCCCAAACCACAGGTGAGTTCATTGTGATGAGTACAGAAATTTCTCTTCAGCAGCCTGTGAGTCACGATGACTGATACTCCCACAAAGACATAAAATGCATAAAGCTAAGAGTATTGCCTCAAGACCCTATGCCAAAATGGATGTGCTGCCACAGTCTGTGCATACCAGACATAGTATTGACCAAGACACATTTGCAAACATGGCAGGACCTTAGCTTCTGGTATAGCTGGGGGGTACTGGAATGGGTTTATGGGCTGAGGACAGTCTGACAGTCTGACATTGCACAGTGTCAAACACTGCCTCAAGACAAAATCCAGATGAGCAAAGGCTATCACTTTAGGGAGAAAGAAACACTGATGGGGGAAAAGCATGTAATCAGCTCATGGTTATTTTATGGTTGGAGATATGCCTAAAATCACACATCCCAGTGCGATTCCCCTTTGATTTGAAAGCACTCTGTCCAATAATAACAGAATAGAAATAGTATGAGTTAATGACACGGTCTTGCTATCCTTGCTCAGGAGGGTCTACTCATCTTCCTTCTCCCGTGATTGCATCTAATGACACATCTAACATGTCATTGAATTGGTATAACTGAGAACAAGTAGCTTCACATCCCAGGAAAATTATCAGTCTTTACCTGAATGAAGTCCAGGTGTAGGAACAAGGAAACACTGCCAATTTTCAGAGAGTTACTTAGATATTTGGCAGAATTCAAGATGAAATCAGTAATATATGGCTGATGTCCACAAGAGCACCAATGATTCTGGAATCCAAAGCCATGTGGATCTTTAAAATTGTGGAGATTATTGGCACTTCCAATCAAAATGTTAAATCCAGAATTCTGGTTTCGGGAGGAAGTTTTTGTGGTTTTTTTTGTTTGTTTGTTTGTTTGTTTGTTTTTTCTTCTTTATCTTGTGTTTGAAATTGTGCTTGATTCACTATAACTTGATCTTTAAAAAAAATTTTAAAAACTGTTCAAGACTGATAGTTAAAACTTATATGCAGTACAAATGTTAAAGGGGAAAAAAAAGAAGACATATTTCTGGATTCCCAAGCAGCCCCAACCATTGTGTTGCTGATAAAATATCCACACCCTGTTGAGTGGACATCCGCTACACAAACAGATATTCTTAAAGAAAAAGGAAGTGTTGAATAGCTGACTTAGTCTGTTGCAATTCTGCTCAGACTGACAGTTATGGGTGTAAAGGATGGTTGCCATGACCAGCAAATCCAGCCAGGCTTTAAGTGCAGCTAAATCCAATATAAACTCTCAACTTTACAGCTTCGCCCTCAAGATGGCTACAGCTCGATAGTTATTTTCTGAGTTATTTGGGGCTAATCAGAAAAGCATGTGCAGATGTTGAAAGACTGGCTTTATACCTCTGGAACCAATTCAGGTGCTTTTTAAAATTCATTCTCATTAAAATTGTTTATTATTTAAAATGGCACTAAGATTGTGGCAAATCTGACTTCTGAATAAAATTTAACTGTGGACTTCTAGTGGGCTAAGCAGAAGTATCCTGAGGCATGAGGAGCAAAACAAGATGTTTATTATATAGCGAATCGATACTCCTGTACTTTTCTACAACTTTGTTGTAATAAAATAAGGTGTTGCCTTATAAATGTAACAGAC
>NW_020799099.1:35115782-35120815 GCF_003259725.1 Athene cunicularia
GGATGGGAGTGAGATAGACTACTGAGAGAAGCACTGCTGCCTTTCTTTGCACTAGAGTGATGTCAGGTTTATCAGGCTTCTCTTTAGTCCTTCCTGACAGGACTGGAGGCACTTCTCCAGTCTCCATACACTACATGTATGTCTCATGCATTCATGAGCGTCTTTGACACTATTGCATCTTTTGTTAGGAGCTGAAAATGCAGATCATTGCTCTACCCTTCCTTCAGCTGCCATATGGCATTGTGGAAAGGGGCCCACAAAGGAAGGAGAGGGAAATGAAGGAAAAAAAAAAAAAAAGGTGGGGAGGTGGAGAAGAAATGAAACTACCAGCAGATGAAATTGATTTATTTTCACCATTAGGGAGTAGGGAGTGGAAGCTTTTTGGAATATAAAACCTTCTTGCAGAGCAGGCAAACAGGCTGCCTGCATGACAGCTCTGGTACATGTTAAAAAATAACATGGCTTGAAAATAGAAGCACCATTGTTTTGCTTAACTACTGTAACAAATTTATATGAAATGGAATGCATCGTCTAAAGTGAAACAACTGCCAAGGTTGCAGACTTCTATTTTTCCCCCTTGTCTGCAAGAGGTAAAAACCATGAAACCCCAAATGCTACATAGGTGCAACAGTTTGGCATCACTGCATATTTTTCTAACATATCTCAAAATATCTTTGGTCTAGTCTGCATTTTTGCAGAGCTAAAACTTTCCTAGTAAGTAGCAATTAGAGCGCTTCATATAATTGCTTTAAAAACAAACCAAAAATGTATTTGAGAGAAAGAAGCTTGGTATGTCAATTCTGTGGGTGTTTTTCTGTGCGTCCTTGCTTTATGAAACACTAAATAAAATCTTTAAAAGAAACACAATGCAGCATGTGCTGTGTATTAGGTAAACTAGGTACTCTTACTTAATACACCAGGTTTACACTCCCCCCAATGTAAATAAGCACAACTCAATCTGGATTTAAGCAAATTCTGTTTTTTTAACTGTAGATTGTACAAAGTTGAAAAGATAAAGCATTACATTAACCACTTTAATGAATTCGCTTTCTCACTCCCATCTTTTAAGTGGATGTCAATGAAGACGTTGTATAGAGGAAGATTTGTCTATTTTCTGAGGTTTGTCCTTGAGATCCTGTTCAGGAAGGTATACAGTACATTATTAACTCTATGGAAGTAAATTTGACCCTTTAGTTTCAATAAATTCAAGACTGGGTAAGTGATCCAAAATCTTGCATAATCAAGAATTAGGTGCACAGATGTTCAGAACAGTGTTTTGGTATAACTGCTTTTAAGACGTTTTCTGACACGGTAGTTTATCTCTGCACTGAGTTTTGGTCTTCTGGATGTTTCGCATGTGCTGTTTCTCTAGCGATTTTTTTTTTTTTTTTTTTTTTTTTTAGGATGAATATTCCTGAGCAAAATAATACAACTTTCAAGCTCTTCCATTCACAAATGTTTAACCACAGACCTTTCAAGCAAACAAAGTCTAATACCTGTTAGACATTGTATTGGCAGTTGTACATGTCTACAGATGAACTTCCATGTTGTTATACTCCTGCACACTTGCAAGAGTGGGGATTAATTGCTGCCTCTACATTTCGGTGCTGAAAGTGTTAGTTTTCCTAGTCTCCATTTGCAGTACAGAGTCTTTCCCTTCCTTCTTTAATGAACTTATAAGGCATTTAGTCCTGTTGATGATGGGGAAAAAAAATAATGGCAGGAATCTGCCTTGCAGTTCTATACTGCAGTCTGTACCAGGTTTCTATTCCTCTCTTAAGTTTGAATATCTATCCAAAGCCCACTGTCCTTTCCTAGCTTACACAGCCAGACTTTTGTGTGAGAAGCCAATCAAAACCAGAATATAATGAAGAAGGAAGGTTATAGGGTATGAGTGAGCCAAATTCTGGACATGTGGGCTGGTAAGTCCATTTGGAGCTCCTGTACATGTGAAAGCCTTGTCTTTAAGTTTTATACCATGATTAGGTGAAGAGATCTTCCAGGAAGACTTCCACTTATCTCCTAGTGTTTCTTAGTTATCAAAAGAGTGCATCTTATAGATGCCTAAGAAGTGTGATGAGGAATAGACTTTGTTTCTGGCTAAGGAAATGACAAAAGTCACAGGTTCATGAAAACTTTATCACTTGGGCTGACACTAATGCAAAGACCTTCTTGCTGCCATAATATTTGCACTACAGTAGTGCCTAGTGTTGGACCAAGGTTTGATTGCTGTGATGCCTGGAGTTATTCGTAACTCACAAATACTGTCAGCTGCAAAGTACTTATGGACATTTTCGCTTACACATAGATTTTATTGCAAATTTCTAAAATTTCAGACAAGAACTGGCTTATGTTGTGGTTTGAGCTCAGAGGACAACTGAGCACCTGCAGTTGCTCACTCCCCCCTTCCCCTCCAGTGCTGAGAAGGAGGAAAGCAGAAGACCCAGAAACTTGAGATAAAGACAAGGAGGGATGACCTCATCCTTTAGGACACAGGCAAAAACCAGACTCCTTAGGAGAGGAAAAAACCCCATAAATTTAATACAGACACTAACAACAGCAGCCAGAGTAGGACTGTGAGAAGCATTGCTACATCTTGAAAGCACTTTCCCCCAACCTTTCCTTCTTCCTGGGCTCGGTTTTGCTCCCGATATCTCTACCTGCTCCTCCTTGGTGGTACAGGGGTCAGGGAATGGGGGGTGCAGTCAGTCCCGCTGCTGGTCAGGGGCAACTTCTCGCATTCCTCCCCTGTTCCAGTGCAGTCGTCCTCTCACAGGGAACAGCCCTCCACAAACTCTCTCAGACACGAGTCACTCCCATGGGTGTGTTGCAATCCTCCCAGTGCTGATCTACAACAGTGGGGCCTTCTTCCCGTGGGGTCCCAGCATTTTTGGGTGCAGGCACCTGGTGTGGTGTGGGACCCCCCACCCCCAACTGCAAATCAGTATCTGCTCCACTGTAGACCCCCATGGGGCAGCCCTGCTGTCTCACCGGGGGTTACAGGGCAGTCTCTACTCCAGTGCACCTCCCCCCCCTTCTCCTCCTTTCTCCCACTGACCTGAGTGTTTGCACAGATGTTCTCTTCACAACTCCTCCCAGGTTGCCCCTCTTAAATACATTATCACAGAGGCGCAGCTAACTGTTCAGGCATTAGTGCAAAGGCAGGTCTGACTTGGAGCTGGGGGAGCTTTGAGAAGCTTCTCCCAGGGGGCCACCACTGTAACCCTCTCCCCTGCTACCAAAAAGACCCCCACCACTCACTCAAACCAGGAGATCATCACACTCTTGTTTAATAATATTTTTGTCATTCATAGAACAAGGGACATACTGTGACCAGCAGAGAATAATCCATACCTTGAAAATTATGCATGGTAAGTATTCATCAGCTTTTGTTACCAATCGGAAAGCAACTCAGATGAAATCAGATGCCATTCATGAACAAAAGAACAAAATCTATGGCAAATAAAAATAGTCTATGACTAATAACATTTACAAGGCTTTGTGCATCATCAATAAAGAAAGGTTAGAAGTAATTTTGTTTATAGTCTTCATCCATTCAAAGTTTTATTTGATGTTCCCTATGCTTTAAGAAGCAGGAATGAAAGAGGAGATGGCATGATCAAGGTTGAACATATGTTTATAATGTTCTGTATGGGAAGACTGGGCATGGCCCCAGCCCTAAACCACTTGTTTTGATTCTGTTAAAACTTTTTTTCTGTGTCAGCTTTCTTCAAAAACAACAAAGCTGTCAGCTCCAAAGGTGAAACACAAAAGAGTAGGAGATAATTTTGTGAGCATCTTCCTTCAGACTACAGAATTGCCTTCTGAATGAATGACTATCGATTTCACTGTTTTCAAAACAGAACATAAAGCTCATGTCTCCAGTTTAATCTTCATTTTAATATCATATTAAAAACAACAATGAAAAGGAAAGAGCATGAAAACAAGTCCCACCAGCTATTTTGGAGAAAGAAGGAAGCACACCAAATCCTACCTGGCGCTCTCTAGTATGGAAATGATCAGTTGTAGTATACTTAAGTATTACTAGTGTGGTTAATCCCAAACACCAATTCTCAAAATGCTTTTCAGATGCTCTCTAATTCTGAAACTGTCCCATTGTAGATCCTTTGATTTCAGACATTAAAGGTCCTCAGACTCTGTTGCTTGCACAACTTGACACCTCAGGATAAAATGTTAGGTATTGTGCCTATCTGAAGACCACACATTGACTAGAAGCAAACTTTCAGGGTTTTTCTGGGGAAAGTTAAAACTCACACTCGCTGCCTGGAGGGAAAATTCTCACAAATTAATTTTAGACTAAGCAAAAAAACAAGCAGTCAAAACTTCTGCATTGGGCACATAAAATTAATACTTTGGGCTGTCAAGAAAACAAAATAGGTTGATCACAACTATCTGGTTAAAGTGTTCCAGACAAGAGGAAGGGGGAGAGGGTAAGGATTTTAAGAAACCCAGACTCTCTTTCTTGGATGCTTTTTACATTAATCACTGTAAGAAACACAGAACCTGCACTAAGGAGAAAGGGGAATGTAAGACCTGCTCTCAAAAGAGTTTCCTAGACATTCATGCTCCTGTTAATTATTTGTCTTATGCAAAGTGTGACAGTCTCAACAGGAGAAATAGAGAGTGCTTCTTTG
This sequence comes from Athene cunicularia, assembly GCF_003259725.1. NCBI lineage: Eukaryota > Metazoa > Chordata > Aves > Strigiformes > Strigidae > Athene > Athene cunicularia. The sequence continues at coordinate 35,120,438 of NW_020799099.1, forward strand.
TAGCAGTTATAGCCGTTTCTTGGTCGTGTGGGTTTGAGTTCTGTGATTGCAAAGAGAACATTGTACATGGGGCTCCTGACCCCACTGGAATGCTTTAGCAAATGAAAAAAAACAGAAGTTGATATAAGTGTGGGAACAGGAAAAACACCACCACTACAGTTTCTGACTGTGATATTTGAAAGAAAATGGCTCCTGGTTTTTGAACAGAAGACTACAGGCACTACAGCAGAAGCAGTACAATATTCCTTAATCTATGTATAACCACTTTTTGTTTGGTAGAGCTCAACACAAAAAAAAACCAAACCCTTAAAGGTACGATTAGAAAAACTGGGCTTTGGCGCAGCTGTCTTGAATTAACCACTCTTCTTCCCCCCCCCC
>NW_020799099.1:35120865-35187491 GCF_003259725.1 Athene cunicularia
CTTTATTTTTTTCCCCCTAATTCTGCAAATTTTTCAAGGTTAAAATGGAAGCCAAAACAAAAAAATACTGCAGGAAAATTTAAAAACTGTAATCACTTAACACACCTCAATCCAGGAGCAGTTATTCTACCTTGGCAGGACTCTGGGGGAGCTGTTGAACACTGAATAGTGAGATACAGGCTCCAGCCTCAACCTCAGTAGTGACCCAGAAGGGCTAATCTAATCACACTCTACAACTCCCTGTTCTGTATCTCATACAGGGATTTATCTGAGAGTTGTGGCCTCCATGCTGGACTTCAGATGACAGGAGATCAGATGCCTATTGGTATTGCAATAGCTAAACCTTCACTTGGAAGTTATTTTCAAGAGTGAGATAATAAGAGAAAGAATATTGAGGCATTGCCCTTCCAGTGTCATATCAACCCACATAAATTTGCTGTCATCTAGGCCTTTTCATCTAGCTTAATCTCACTACTTTGTTGGTTTCTAATTTTACAGAAACATTATCACCAAAAAATGAAACAATAGGACTGATTACACTGCTGATAAACATTTAATGCCCCTGTCTACAAAAAGAGAAATATTCTAAATCCTCCCACATGCCTTTATATTTTATCAAAGTATCACATCTTTTTTATGTCTGTTTTAGTGAGCTGAAGGACTGATGTGCAAATTCCAGATGTCTAATAAAACTAGAGCTCTAAGGACAGACAAGTTCTGAATAGGTAAAATGAACAGGTTATATAGAACTATTTAGGCTTATTCAAGTAAAACTAGAGTTTCAGAAGGAGTTAACAAGCAAGATCTAAAAAAACCCATACAATTTTCTCCTTGTAAATGTTAGAAAATATGCATGTAAAAGATTAATTTGAAATCCTAATATATCTCGATGGGATTAAGAAAAATGGATCCAGGAATTATTGTGTCTGGTTTATTGTAAATCTGTCTAGTGTGCACAGAAAGGGAAAAAGGTGTGTGTGTGTAGGAGTGAGATTAAATGAGTGTTGGCTGACTAAACTTTTGGACAGATCCTGCAGTAGATAAGAATAGCATGGATGGAAAACCTGAATGACTACGCCAGCAATGTCCCAGGTAGATATGACTGCTTTTATTTATTTTTTCACTTTTAATGGCTCTTGTACCACTTTGCATGGAGGGTGATTTGATCAGTGAACAGCTCTCATCTTCTTTCCTCACTTCTGCTAATTGTTTGTTTGGTTTTTTTTTTAACCTTGGTATATTGAGTCAACATAGAAAGTACTTTGGAAGTGGAGGTCTAGTGGAACCACAGGGATATTTTTCACTAGACTTTAGTTGCTTATGTTTACCCACTGCACTGCTTTTACTGGATGTTAACAGGAAATCTATTGCTGTGTACATGGTGAGGGAAGGAAACGGTGTCAATATCACTTAAGCAAATGGCCCAAGACACTCAACCCCCCTACCATTTTAGCTGAAGTTGTAGGGATTTCATGTTGCTGTTTACTGTAAAGTCCCAAAAAATCCCACAAAATGTAAAATTTAAGAGTGTTATGAAAGGGTAGTTTTGAAGAAGCTTAGATGTTCAAATGCGTATTATAATGCAGTTGCATTATATTTTGCATTTTGAATATCTTCTTCTCCTTGTGTTGAATGAGAAGATAAAAATTTCCTGAGCTCTTCCTCTTACAGGCCTAGAGCTAGGGCACAGGATGTGTCTGGGGAGGTGGCGTGTCTGGCCTGCTGACAGATGATCTGCCAGTATCAGCAAGCAGAAACATGATTTGTCCTTCACTTCTGATGAAACTGTCACATCTAAAGATTAACCAGAAATGGACCTGACCATCCAAGGCAGGTTTCTGAATTAGCTTCAAGTTTATCCCCTTTTCTCCTTCACTGACAGAGGGATTTATGGTCATAACTGAAGCCTGCTTTAAAAGTCTTTTCTTTTTAATCTTTTGAGAATACTGATGTTTAACGGACCTGGAAAATTTAAATGAATGGAGGATGTGAATAGTTCCTGTACCAGCTGAACCTCTGGGAGGTGTTAGATCACAAAGTATTAGGAGAAATGTAAAAAAAAATCATTTTCTTGTCTTTTATGATCTGTAAATGCTCAACAGTGGAGCCTGTTGAAAATAAGAGGAAGATAAGACATCGGGCAATAGAGGGAATCAATGTTAAAAAAAGTAGATGTTCTTATTGCAATAAATGAAAGTCATACAAACAAAACCAATGAACTTTCCAACCTCTAAGCCAATAATTAAACCTTAAAGTAGGCTACAAGACTCTACCACTGAAATCACAACCTGTTGCTGACAGCAGTAGGGTTCATGTCTTTTTTCACTCTCTCTATTGTTCCAGTCACTAGAAGTGTCATTCAGGATGAACCAGTGGGTTGCACAAGGAATCTATAATAAGAATAATGTCCTCACACCATTTATTTGTCTACCCCAGTTATGAAATTCCTTACCTTCATTCTAGTGACTAGCCACGGTATGTGTGAAATTACTGGCATATCTTTTACTTCTGTTCATAGAGTATCTCTCACTGAGATTATGCCACATATTTACTTGAGTTTGCTGTATTTTCAACATAACAAATACTGCTAAAAATATTGCCAGTAACACTGGGAGATTAGAAGAGTGAATACACAGCTCAGTCATGCAGGTGCTCCTATCTTTGAAGATCAAAACCCCTCTATAGTAGAGTGTCTAGAAAAAAATAATGAAAGTCTATCAAGAACTCTTAGTGAATATATGACTACAACTCAAATTTAGAAAGTCCACAGACTCTCTAGAAAAGGGGATCGTATCTTAAGGGAGCATCATTCTAGTATTTGACAAGCATCTACTACTGGCCACTGCCAGAGACATGGCACTAAGTCAAATACATACATGTTCCAATTGAGCTTTGAGTAACTAATATTTTTTATGATTTATTTACAGACAGCTATAAAATATTCGAGTTGGTGTTTTGTTGTTGAGGCTTTTTCCTGAGACTTTAATAACCTATAATACTGCTCAGTAACTTGTAATATTCTTCAATAACTAAAGTGAGCTCATATACCAGCACATCCAAAATTCTACCGCTGGAAAGCACACAGAAAGAGACAACTGTTTCATACATAGCAAGGGGATTACATTCACTGTCAAAAGAGCCTTTTGTTTTAGAGCTCTGTTAGAAATACAAAACACAGCCGCCAAGGTACTAGAAATGTCAAAAATGATCTTTAAAAAAAGTTTCACAATATAGTTTTATAGGCCTACAACACCAGGTGGCATCTGTGTATTTTTAAGGCAGATCATTTGTGCATGTGGCATCATCATAGTTACATATACAGAATGATAATAAAAGAAAATTAACATTTTTTAAAGGATAAACAAAAGTTTAGCTGCATCATCTGAACAAAAGGCTGGATCAACTATTTACAATCACAGAGTTCGTGAAACAACTGAAAAAAGAAAATATATTTCATGTGTTTTAAGGAAAAAAAACTACTAAAAATTATCTTTCTTTTTTTCCTTCTTTCTTGCATGAGTATCCTTCTCTTTTCAATCTTATTCCTTTAAAATGTTTTTCCATTGAATATTAGCAACTGAATATTTGTACTTGGTCTCAGGTCCCTTCCTTGTGTTGAAACAACACCCTTTAGCTTTAGCTTTGACCATACATGTATATAGGATAAATATGTTTTTCTACAAGAAAAAGGGAGGAAAATGGGAGATTAAATCATTATAAATTAATGCTTTATACAGCCTAGAGAAAGTAAGTACTCAAAAGAACAACACTTCTAAAGTTAGCTTTGCTTTATGTACATACCAGTGGTGGCTTTATTGTGATCCTGCTGTAATGTCTTGTGAGAAATCATGTGAGAAAATGCAACAACCATGAAATTAAAATGGACTACTTCTGTAGAGGAGACCATTATTACGTGGTGTCTTATTTCTCAGAGGGTCCATTATCTCTTCATCACCAGAAAAATCAGGCTCTGTAATGAAGTGCCACAGATTGAGCCAGAGAGGAGGCAGAACAGTAGAGGAAAGGCCATGGGAAGACAGAATGTACCAGTGTCACATCTCACCAGCCTTTATTTAGTGATCAGAATTTTGGAATTCGTTAGTTTTAAAAATTGTTTCATTTATAAGTGCCAGCTGCTGAAGAAGATAAGGGAAGGAAGGTAGCCTGTTTAAAACTAAAAAAAAAAACCCCAACCCAAACCTAAAGCTCTATACCTGAAAAGTACTTCAGTTTGTTTTCCAGCACAGCCTTTGAATTTTAATGAAACATTTGGGGAAACCTGTAAATGAAAATGGAAATGTTGCTTTCTGAGAAGCTGGGCCCAGCACCACATGTGAATTATTTAGAGACAACTTGTATTGTTTCTACTTTTAAAGAGCAAAGAAAATGCTTGTTTTGTTTTGTTTTGTTTTTTTCTGTTGCCTGAGTCTTAATGTTTTCATTTCCTCATCGGTGTTTTTACTTCCAAAATGTCTTCAAACCAAAATAGCTATGCCTTATAGTAATTAAAGGAAAGTACCTGACATAATAGTAGTAATGAATTTTTAGCTGCTCATCTGCAACTAAAAGGGGAAAAAAACGCTACTTGATAACCCTGACTGATTGCATTACAGAGATGTGAAAGAGCCCTAATTACAGTGAAGTGTCAGTTCTAAAATCTTGCCTCAGAATTAACCTTAAATACCCCAAATGCCCTCAAAAGACAGTATCCAACATGGAAAACTAAAGAGCTGTTAGTCCAAGAAGGAAAGTCTATAACTGCAACTGAATCTAGAATATTTTTTGATTTACCTAATTTATGGTTTTCTTTTCCTCTCTCCCTCTGTTCTTCTATTTTTTTAATTCCCATCTTTCAAACATTTTCATCTCTTAGTCATATTCCTTGGCTGCTGCATTCATATATTCACACACAGCTTCACTGTTTCCCTGAGCTTCAGCCATCTCTTCCATATCTGTATCAAAGGAGATGAAGCTTCATCTTAATCCTGTTTCTTTTTATGCAAGCAGAGATACTGGGTTTTTGGCCCAGTTCTACTCACTGACTTCATTAATGATGTTTTAAAAATTAAGTAGAAAAATGTGTACATGTCTGGGGTATAACTGTCCAATTTTAAAAAATTTCTACTGGATTGAAATCAGGCTTTATCTCTTGTTGCTTTTCAGACATTTAAAATAAATGGATAAAAGGATTTAGCTTTTCTTAAAAAAATAAATTAATATTAATATTTTAATGAAACAGAAGAGATGGCACTGACTCACACCTCTATGTCCCAATTTCCCTGAACATTTTTGGCGGTACTTGTATAGAAAAATACAAGGCTATGAAAAAATCTGTAAAATGATTTTGCTGTGACCAAGTTCAGGAGAGCTTTGTTGTCTTAGAATTGGGATACTAAAATTCACTCTCACATGTTCACTTTTAAAGCATTATATGAAAATAATGTGATTGATTCTACTTCTATAAGTACTCGTATTGCATGTCAGAGATTAAATTTTAGAATTACGTGATCATAATCTGTGCATCAGGGGGTAGACATTCTCCTATTTCTGTGAAAGATTTTGACAATTAATTCTATATTTGTCTGATTTCCAACCTGCTTCTCTTCTACTTCATCTGGCATTCCTGAAGGAGTCATGATTTGAAGATGAGACACTTTTGGTATAATATTCCTCAGGTATAAAAACTGATGTATAATTTCTTAGTAAATAAATCAGCCAGCAAGAAATCAGCCTGTGAGGAGGGAGACAGTGCAATAACTGCAGAATGTATAATTTAGAGGAGAACAAATGATAGGAACAGATAGCAAAATTATTACAGTTCCTTATAATTTATGTTGAACATTTCTCCATCTGCTCTGTTTTCTTAGGTGTTGGGAGAAAAAACCCCACAATTTTAGGTCTAGGAAACCTCTAACCACTAATTCTGTTCACTAGCTGACAGTGAGATCAGATTGGAGTCTAATGTGTTTGTGTAGTTTCATGTGCTTATGTATATATACATATATACATACATGCACACACCATAAATGGATGGAGTTTCTTCAAACGCTGGAGATACCTAAGCATGTTATGGCCAAGAGTTAAATTACAAAATACACTTAGAATTTGAAGTATTTTGCAAAAAATGAGTGCTTCATCAGTAAAATCAAAGAAATCACAGATATAAATGTACCTTCTACTTGTTCCATTGGTGGAAAAGGCTTGGGACAAAGGTTTCAAATCTGTCTGTTTAAACTCTATCTACAAAGTCTACAGGGAACTCCTGACTGCACAAAAGCATTATTTGACTTTTGTAAAGAAATACTATATTCACATTTTGTCCTCACAGAGTGCTTTCATTGTGATATATGTTGAAGTCTAGACTAGACTACGCTAGACTAGACTGTTTGACTAGAGGCTGAATGCTGTGGATGTCTGAGTCTTAAATTCTGTGTGTCCATACATATAATGCACTTTTCTCCTGTTTGGTAATGCATACAGCTGGATATTTTCAATAATTAAATTTCTCATATTCATGTGTTTTATCTCTGACATTAAAAGTGTGAGGTTTTGTGTCTTCTTTTATTTATTTATTTATTTATTTATTAATTATTTGATGTTGGATGTTTATTCCCTCAAAGTTAATGTTCTGAAGAACTTCCAGGGCTGTGTCTAGTTGAGCTGTGCTTAAAGGAAGACAGAAGAAACTTGAGTAGAGGAGACTTCTCTGGGTGCCTCCCATGGCTTTATTCAGTTGTCCACACCTAGCGAAATCTGAGACCAAAAGGACACCAGTCATCTGTACACCCTGTATCGTCTCTGCCAACAAAGACCACCCTGGCTGAACAGGGAGCTTTGGTTGCAACTCAGAGAGAAAAGGAGAGTTTACAGCCTTTGGAGGAAGGGGCTAGCCACAGTGATTACAAAGATGCTATGGAGGCTATGCAGGGTGGAAATCAGGAGGTCTAAAGACCAGCTGGAAATTAATCTGGCTTCAGCAATCAAGAACAAGAAATGTTTCTATAAGTATGTGAGCAGCAAAAGAAAGACCAGAGAGAGCCTCCATCCCTGGCTAGATGCAGGAGGAAACATGGTAACAAGTGATGAGGAGAAGGCTGAGGTGCTTAATGCCTTCTTTGTCTCAGTCTTTAATAGCATGACTAGTTGTACTGAGGGAATCCAGCCTCCACAGCCAGAAGACAGACACTGGGAGAACGACCCCCCCCACAATCCAGGAGACAGTCAGTGACCTGCTGCATCACACAGACACACACCAGCCTATGGGACCGGATGGGATACACCCGAGGGTGCTGAAGGAGCTGGCTGGGGTGCTCGCCAAGCTGCTTTCCATCATTTACCAGCAGTCCTGGCTGACTGGGAAGATCCTGACTGAATAGAAATGGGCCAGTGTGACACCCAAATATGAGAAGTGTCAGAGAGATGATCTGGGAAATTACAGGCCTGTCAGCTTGACTTCGGTGTCTGGGAAGCTGATGGAGCAGCTCATCCTGAGTGCCATCACACAACACATGAGGGACAACCAGATGCTCAGGCCCAGTCAGCATGGGTTTGTGAAAGGCAGGTCCTGCCTGACAAACCTGATCTCCTTCTACAACAGGGCGACCTGCTGATTTGATGAGGGAAAGGCTGTGAATGTTGTTTACCTTGACTTCAGTAAGGCCTTTGACACCATTTCCCACAGCATTCTCCTGGTGAAACTGGCTGCTCCCAGCTTGGATGGGCACACGCTTTGCTGGGTAAAAAACTGTCTGGATGGCCGGGCCCAGAGAGCTGTGGTGAACGGAGTTAAATCCAGTTGGGGGCCGGTCACGAGTGGTGTCCCCCAGGGCTGGGTGTTGGGACCACTCCTGTTTAACATCCTTATTGATGATCTAGAGGGGATCGAGTGCACCCTCAGTCAGTTTGCAGATGACACCCAGTTGGGTGGGAGTGTTGATCTGCTCGAGGGTAGGGAGGCTCTGCAGAGAGACCTGGACAGGCTGGAGCCATGGGCTGAGCCCAACTGGAGGAGTTTCAATCAGGCCAAGTGCCGGGGGCTGCCCTTGGGCCACAACAACCCCCAGCAGCGCTACAGGCTTGGGGAGGAGTGGCTGGAGAGCTGCCAGTCAGAGAGGGACCTGGGGGGGTTGACTGACAGCCGGCTGAACAGGAGCCAGCAGTGTGCCCAGGGGGCCAAGAAGGCCAATGGCATCCTGGCTTGTGTCAGCAATAGCGTGGCCAGCAGGGACAGGGAAGGGATCTCACCCCTGTACTCGGCACTGGTGAGGCCACCCCTCGATTCCTGGGTTCAGTTTTGGGCCCCTCACTACAGAAAGGACATTGAATGACTCGAGCGTGTCCAGAGAAGGGCAACAGAGCTGGTGCAGGGTCTGGAGCACAGGTCGTACGGGGAGCGGCTGAGGGAACTGGGGGTGTTTAGTCTGGAGAAGAGGAGGCTGAGGGGAGACCTCATCGCCCTCTACAGCCACCTGAAAGGAGGGTGCAGAGAGCTGGGGATGAGTCTCTTTAACCAAGTAACAAGTGACAGGACAAGAGGGAATGGCCTCAAGTTGCACCAGGGAAGGTTTAGACTGGCTATCAGGAAGCATTTCTTTCCAGAAGGGGTTGTTGGGTGTTGGAATGGGCTGCCCAGGGAGGTGATGGAGTCCCCATCCCTGGAGGTGTTTAAGAGTAGGGTCGATATAGTGCTGAAGGATCTGGTGTAATTGGAAACTATCAACGTTGGGTTAATGGTTGGACTGGATGATCTTCAAGGTCTTTTCCAACCTCAATGATTCTGTGATTCTGCCAGTTCCATGCAGAAGTCTTAGGCACCTTGAAATACCTCAGATGGTGTTAGGCACCCATGTTTAGGCAAATGAATTGAGTTCTCAGTTTAAATCGAAAGCTTTTTTCACTGATGTAACTTCTCACCGGATCAAGCAAGTACTGTGAAGTATAGCTTTTAATGCAATAGCACTTGGAAGAATCCTCAAGTGGCCTGGCAATCAGGACTCCATGACCTTCTGCAGTGACAGATGGAGCTGAAGAAATGCCCTATATAACCCCAGGTTTATAGATTCCCCTAGATTCCTATAAACACTGGTTGGTATCCTGTCATTTTTGTAGCTATAAAATTATAGTGAGAGTATCAATTTATATTATTTTTTTAGTAATTTAGCATAAAACTGTTTTTAAGTGTCATTTGCTTTCTGTCTTATAAATCAATTATGTCAAGACAAGATAGAGACACAAATGCCCATTCTTTAGAGTTTATATAATAAGAAAAAAATAAAAGTGCACTCATATGGGATTTTGGTAAATACAGTTTTCTGGCAGAATAAAATTGTTCTAATATTCTTACCTAGAGATCAAAAGCTTCATGTTTTATGCTTTGGTAAAAGTATGTCCTGATAAGATTATCTATTGCACATATTGAAAGATCAGTCTCTCTCATTTTACCGAGTAAAGTGCCTTATATCACCTGCACACCCCACAGCTTTCTGTTTCATGTTTCCTTTCTATTTTCATATCTATGAGAATGGAATTTGCTCTTCAGTATTCAGCTAATATGCCTCCTGCTGCTGCCACTGCTGCCTTTGACTTAGGCCTGAGTTACCATGTCTTCTTCAATGATGCTGAACCATCATGAGTGTGTTGTGCAGTGGGGAGATTCCAGCACATTTCTCCCTAAATTGGGTCATCTTGCTGTCGTCTTTCCAACTCATTTCTCACTGAATTTTCAGGTTCACATAGGACCGTCCAAATATATTTATGGTAGAATACACCAGAATAACTCTGCTCAGCTCAGTGCAGTTTATATTCATGCAAAGATGAGCAGAATAGGGCTCAGTAAGTTCTTCTGAGGAAATCACAAGCTGAAGCCAAGTTGGAAGGATTTTTTTCCTATGTCTGACAAGGATGCTCTACTTCTATGACATCTCATGCTAATTATTCTTATTATAACACAGATAACATTATTCCTTCATTTTACTTTTCATAGGTCAGAGGTACTTTTGTTTATCCTCAGTACCTTCCGATAATGTGTGCAGAATAACGGTCTATTTGATTCTTAATGCACTCAGTAGTTACAGTGTCACTAAGGACTAAATCCCACATACAGAAGATCAGAACAAAGCCTGAATTTTCAGTGAATCAGAGTTATGCTTTGCTAATGTCAAGGAAGATAAATGATTGCTCTGTTTCAGATATACTCAAGGAAGATTATAGTTTCAGAATTGCTGTCTCCAGCTGTCTTCCGTTTATAGTCTGGTTTGTTCTTTATTATCTGTATTTTCTGAATGTTTTGCTCCCTTGTTTTCAATTTTAAACATGGTGCAGACAGCTTACAGCACAGTGTTGGATGTGGGGCTTTAAACTGACAAATTTGTTCTTTTTACATCCTCTCCAACCCTTTCATTGGGTTTCATGCTTTACCTTTGCAAATATTTGTGAAGATCATAAAGAGATCAGGGAGAGAAGTGTTCCAGACAAATGAGATCAGTAAATTTTTCAGTGTATGATTTGTTCTTCATGTAGTCACTGTGTATTTCACAAAAAGCCAGGAAGTCTGGACATTATGAAGCTTACATAGAAACCATGATATACAATATTAAGGAACTTGGTACTGACTGAAGTTACCAAACAATGAGTCTGATGAAAAGCAACCACCAGGGAAAGGATCATCGGGTGATAGAGGGCAGAAAATGAAAACCATTGGTACACTAATTGGAAGCTGTTAGTGCTAAATGATAAGGACACTTCAGTATGACACTGTGAATAGGTCTGGTGTGACAACACATGAAAATCTGCATGATCATTAGGTTTGAATCCAAACCTATCTCTGCATCTTGGACAAGTTTTTACTAAATGTTTTCTTTTGTGAAACATATTGATGAGATATGATGCTTAATGCAGAAGACTATATACCTCTGCTCCTTATAAAGCTTACAGACACAGCTACTGAAAGGAAAGGATACTATATCAGAAAATGGAGTTATGTGGGAACTTTAGAAATAGGATGTATAGACTGGATTCTTTAGTATAACCAATTCATTTAGCACAAAATTTTCTGTAATGTGGAATCAAAGCAGACAGGGAGCAGTTCTGCAAAACTCCTGGTGGTGGGAATGATTACAAAGCTGGTGATGGTGACTGTGTCAGAAGCCCTTGTATCTCAGGGATGAGAAGAGATCACAAAAGAAAAAAAAAAAACAAGGAGAATGGTACATCATGGAAGATTCAGGGCTGTGTGGCAAGAGATGTCCTCAGATAACAAACAGCATAAGAGTTACAGATTCAAATTCATACTCCTTCCTTTCTTTTCCTCATTGTTGTACTAAGGAAGGCCAAACAATCTCTAGAAAAAAAAAAAAAAAAAGGATATTGCATGTTTTGGGGGATTTCTTTTAAGCTGAAAATTATTTAAAGTCCAAAAGCACTAAAAAAAAGGTTTATTAAAATCAATGTACATTTAAAAAAACCTCATGTTCATTCCAGCCCTGAAATGTAAATATAAATCTATGAAAATAAAAAAGGCCACCAACAGAGGTTAGTCAGAATGGGGATTCAGGTAAAAGTTTCTGTATTCTACAGTATATGAGAAAGTGCATAGGCAGATAATAAGCTGCTAGACAGGAAAACACAAATGAACTTAGATTTAAAACCCCTAGGCATAAAAAATGTTCTTGAAGCACTTCTTTGCGCTAAGAATCATGAATGTGTGGAGAAAGTAAAACCCACCCTTATAGTTGCAGCAAATCTGACACACGACACTTATCACAGAATTTCAGAAATACACACCATTTTTGCAGTTTAAATAGAGATAATTCACTTTAACCGAGGAAAAGAAGAAGAGAAGTAGTTCAGCTGCTGTCTCAAAAACTGTAAGAAACTGGCAGCTGAAAAGAGAGGATCTATTTAACAGTTACACCATTGAACAGTAAATTAATCAATCATGGTCAGACCGCTTGCAGCAGTCTGCAAAATGCCTTTGGCCCATCACTTATGTAGCCATGTCAAGATATGTATTGTCATATATTGACCAACCGTAGGCTTACATGAAATTGTATTATATTGGAAAAAAAAAAAAAAAAGAAACATGCATGTATTGGCTCAGATGACTACCTCTTAATATGAAGGAAAAACCAATCAGAGGTCTGAAACTAAAAGCCTGTGTGTCTTTGTGTAGAGACCTCTTGAATTAAAAAAAACAAAAACAAAAAACAACAAGCAGATAAATCTAAATTAACAAAACAAAAAAGGAGGATGGATTGAAGTTATGTTTTTTGTATTCTTTTATGGTTCATGCACAGATTTCATGGGGCTACTAGTCTTGTGAATCCTTACTGTACTAACAAATGTCCATAACTATTAAGAACACTTGTAGTGTAAAAATAATAAGAAAGAGTATTTCTCAGTTTAAACCTCTTTTAGTTACAAACAGGTAGCAGCTCATTCCTTTCAGGAAAACACACTTATGTGGAAAAAATACCAAAGTAGTAATACTGCTACATACTTATACTGTGTTTGTACATGTATGCATTCATGTTCTGAAGAACCTGACAAATTTTTATTTAAAGAAGGACTATCTTTGGAACAAGAAATATGTGACCCTATTTTCTAAACTGTTTAACTTTTTGTGACAAAAAGGTGCGGTGTGTTGGGTGGTGGGTTTTTTTTTTGTTGTTTTTTTTTTTTTTTGTTTTTTTTTTGTCTTCTCCTGTGTAAATGTGGCTTTTAAGGACCATGACTCCAATCAGAGACCATGAATATCTGTGGCCAGAAAATAGGACCAGCTGGTGCCATTGCCTGGTACTTTTTACATTTTCTTTAGGATGCTGGTTGCAGAGGGGGGGAGCGGAGAACTACGCATAGAAGACAAGAAACAGAAGTTTGACTGGAAAAAGACTCAGAATTGGCTACAGCGGCACTCCACCAGCTGCCATTACAATGTGTATTGTGTACATTTGCACGGTGTAGAATCTAATTCAGTTTTACAGTCGAAAAAGAATAGGAGGCAATCACCAAGCATCCATCACCAAACAGCATGATAAATAAGCTGTTATTTGGATCATGTATTTAACCCAGTCAAGAGATTTGGACTGGAAAAAAAGCAGACAGAAAAGACAGGATCAAAAAACTCTCCTGTGAAATAAAACAGAAAAACAAAGAAGTATCTTCCCTGCCTCTTTGGGCCACGCACACTACAGGAGTAATAAATAATATTGTTTATGAGTTTAATCTGAGATTTAAAATTGCAGTAGTGTGGAGTTAAAGAAAAAAGCCACTTGTTTTGTGAGGGTTCTTTGACAAGTTTCCAGGAAAGTTCTTAATGTTTGGAATAGTGAAATATTTGCATATTGTCAATACTTTGAGAATCATCCTGCATTTAAGCAAAGATACAGGGGGATACAAATGTTTAAACAAAATAAGTCTATTTTTCAAAAGTAACTTCTGCACTTATGGACAATTTTTAATGATGTTCAGCCCTTGACAGATTCAGAGAGGTTGCTGGGCAAGTGTTTCAAAACCATCTATAAAGCTAGGTCCTAAAGGATATAAGGTGCTTAGGCATTTTTTTGTTGTTGTTGTTTTGTGGTATATCTTCATTTGCAGACATTTAAACAAAACTTTACTAATCCAGTCCTATGTGTGCATATAGAAGTCAAGCTGTTTTATAAATGGCTAAACATTGCACTCCTCTAATATACCCTTACGGAATTTTCAAATGATCCATTTGCTCTTATGGCACACCAATGCTTTTTAGTATCTTCCACTTGATAGCCCAGCTGAGGGTTCAGTCCCAAATCCAATTAAATCAAACCCCGCTATATGTGATTTACTCTTAGCATGCCACAAATTTTAAGTAAGAAACATTAGTCTGTTTTATTTAAGTTGGCACACATTATATTACACGTGCTGTATGCTAGAAAAAAAAAAAAAAAAAAGCAGGACTGTGATTAATGACAGCTCCTGTGTTGTGTAATACTGTCAGGGCGCAGAGGGTGCTAAGTGGCCTTCCTGGGCCTGGCCAGCCTCCCCTGGGATGCCTGCTCACTCCTAAATCTCTCCAGAACTGGTTTTGGTTGGGGTTTTGGTTTTTGTTTTTGTTTGTGGGTTGTTTTTTTTTTTTGGTTGGTTTTGTTGGTTTTTTTTTTTTGGTGTGTGTGTGAGTATAAGGGCTGAGAAGGCTGGGGGTTGGTGGCGGGGGGAGGTGCGTTAAACTTTTCCTAAAGCATATGGCTTTGCTATCAACTATTTCATCTATACATTTGCAAATCCTGGCATTTGTAGTTCAGTCGTCAAGTCAAAAGAAATCTCAAGCCTTTTGAAGGGTGGAGGGAAGATAGCCGATTCTTCAACTTGGAGTGTTTAAGAACTGTTTCAGAAAGAGTTATATTTTTTTTGAAAAATAGCGCAACTTAAAACTGCAAATAAAAATATTCTTGAGTTTCCGTACACATATTTTTGAACTGAAGTACTTCTCTGATCTGAACTTTTTTAATAGCGATTTTGCTTTTTCTGAAGTTGCACTCTTCAGCGAACTTGCAATATTTACTGTCACTTTTAGCTGTCTCCCTGACACTCTGCTGGGTGTGGTTAGGATGTGTCCTTTTCACTTTCAAAAGAAACCACAGAACACCAAGAGATAATTCTCCATTATCATCAATCCAGAACAAAATAATCAGATGCTTTCTGCTTTGTGGGGTTTTTTTATAAGCCGTTATAGCAAGATTATGCTGATGGTGAATGCGGCTCTGAGGTTTACAATGGAGGTTGTGTATCCTAAGCAATAATTCAAATATAGTTCTTCAGGTGCAAGGTCTCATGGTTTTGACTTCAAGAATCTATCTCCAGCTATCCCATTGCAGACTCTATAAACACATTTATATAGAGGTTCTATATAAGGCTAAAATAATTACTTAAATTTCAATACCAAAAAGGAGAGACTGAGGTAGTGGAACAGCCTTAGTCTCATCCTGTTTGTGTTCCAAATCCCAATCCTTTCCCTTTAGCTCAGCACTTAAATGCTCCAGCATTTCCTGTCCTACCTGTCCCCTGTTTTGCCCCTTCTCACCCTCATTCCATTACCTTCCCACACAAATTTTCCCATCTCAGACTTCCTTCTCACAGCCCACTTGTGAGCTCTTAAAGCTCCCCTCACTCTTCAGCACTTCCTTCCCATATATTTGTCCCGCATTTCCTCCCACGCTAATCACATCCTTTCTCAGTTTACAGTTTCCACACCTGCTACAGTTATTTGTTTCCCCCTGTTCTTGCTGGCTGTGCGTAGCTGTTCTTTCTTCAGCCTTTCTCTAGCAATACTCTCTGCCTGGGTACTTCTTCCCATGGGCTTTGCAGCCAGCCAAATTCTCATTTTTGGTTGGCGCTCAGAAAGCACACTCATCTTCTGCTCTCCTGGGTTTTCAGAAATCCAAATTGTCCCAATCCAGTGTCAGGGTAGGTTTTTATATGATCCAAGAGCAAGATTAAGACACAAATGAGGTCAAATGACATACACCCAAAGCAGTTTTTATTATTAGAAGTGGAGTGGTAGCGGTAGGACAGAACAGAAGGAAAAGACAGAAATCAAGCAAACATCTGGGATGGAGTCACAAGAATAGTCGCCGCTATGAATCCAGCAGCGTGCCATTGGTCCTCACTCTTCAGTGGTGGGTGCACCCAGATCTAGCAGCATCCCATTGATCCTCTTTGGTGGTGGGTACAGATTGAGCAAAATTCTCTGTTGCCATTTAAGCTCGTTTTATCAGCTGATTAGCATATCTGTCCACCTGCAGTTTTTCCTCTGTTCCTACAGGTTTCTGCTGACTTCGTGCTTCTTGAGCAATCATCTGGCTTTTGGGACAGAAAGCTCACCCCTTATCAGTTCACTGGCAAAGGGGCAAAACCTATAGCAATACAATAGAGCCACAAAGTATCAGGCTTATACAATGGCCAGTGATGAGCCTTCTTTATGCTTGATGAGAAGCACTCGGTATCACTCAGTTCACCTCTTTAAGGCTTACCTAACGAGCTTGTCAATATAACTGCAAGGGAGTGGGGGGTGCATCCTTCGATACACTCCTGCTTCCTTAGGTGATATTCCTTAGATTAATTACAAAGGCCACAGCTGGTCCTTGATGAATGGTCTGGGCGTTACTGATGACACCCCATGACTCAAAGCACACACACAAGCAAGCTTTGAGACAATCATTTGACATTTCAGTCTCATGCATGTGTATTTGATTACATACACGAAGCTCAGGACGGGATTGTGAGGGCAGTAATGGGGAAAGTGTCAATCAGAAGTGGATCTGTGAAGGTCTTAAAGCGAGAGAAGCTTTAATTTTTATTGTATAACATTTGTGAATGAGGCGGGGTTTATGTTTTAACAATAATTTGGAAACAAGATAAAACTTCAGGTTGTTAATGGTAAATTACTTGTAATCAAAGACACACTGCTTTTTGTAGCCTGTTTGCCATTCTGTTGAATATTGCTGCTGTCAAACATGTTTAATAGAATGGATTTATTAAATAAAAAATTAAGATTCATGGGAATGTGAAAACTTTTAATAGAAAATATTCTGAAGTATTTCTCCGTCTAGTTCTAGCTATTGGTTATTAGTGATATGACAGACAGGATGGGGCTATCTCAGCCTTGCTGGCTTCTACTTGTTCTAGGGCCTAACTATTGCACTACACGCTCAGCAAAAATCCATGAATATACTCTATGGAGGGTAAGAATAACTCTGGAAAAATACTTTCTTTCCGCAAACTTTCTGCTATGACAGGAAGCATTTTGAAAGGGCTTGGGAAACTTTGTTTAAATTGTATTAGGTTACATTATATTACCCCCTATTTCTAGCTGTTCAGGAATGCAGCACACGGTGTCAGTGTCTTTCTCCCCTCCTCCCCACACAAAAATGGGTGTTGACACAGAGGAATGTCCATCCAGCCAAGCCGAGGTAATTCCCGTGGGGGTGTTGGGAGGCACCTGCTGGATGCCTGGCCTGGGAGGCCTTGGGGTGCTGCCTCACGCACAGGGTTTTTCTGAAGTGCAGCTACCGACTAGGAAAACACAAAATCAAGATGAGGAGTTCATGGGAATCAGTCCCTCAGTTTATTTCCAACAGCTGTAGAGTAATATGTAGCACAAATTAGCCTGCAAAATGTTTTTTAACACCTTTTTACTATCATGAATTACTGAATTTGTGAGTAGGACGGGTGCTGAGAACAAGTCTGTTATTTTTGTTTGGGGGAGACAACCTCTCAGGCATTTGATATAATAAAATCACAAATTTATCTTAATTATGTGATGGACGAAGAATTAAACGGAAATGAAGTGTGCAGTCAGGGAAGTCAAATGTACATAAACGTATGTTTTAAAGGCAAATGTCAAACCCGCAGGAAAAGGCATAAGACTGACAAAAACTGAAGCAAAGAAAAAGACACTTAGCTGAAAATCGTTCTTAGGAAAATAGATATATTTGTTCAGAATTAGAAATAACATAAAAGCCGACTGTGCTTTCTCTGAGAAACATTGTTTTCAAATTTTTGGAAGTCTGATATTTTGAAATTTCTCCAGATTCAGATTCTAAAGAAGAAAAAAGAAATACCTGAAACCACTAAAGGATTCCACTTCAGGAACTGGAAGATTGAAAAATATGGTAAATATAAAAGTATTAGATACTTTATTAAATGCAAGGTAAAACTGGAATATTCAAAAGTGAAAAAATTAAACTACAAAGCATATACTTTGTCTCCAATTTCAGATGTTTCAATTCCTTCAGTTTGTTACCTATTCAATTATTTGCTGAATTGATTGGAAACACCTGTTTATGTGCTACAATACTTAAATGCTGATAAGTCAAATGTACAGAGGTATGTGACCTTAAGTATACTCAATACCTACCTGGCTGTGCTCCAAACTCTAAATTTATCTGTATGGAAGTCACTGGTATGTTAGAAATAACACAGACACTAATAGGGCTGATCAGATAATACCCAATTCACTTAATGATTTTTTTGTAGTCTCATTCAGCTGGCTATATAGCTGATTTGTTAGTATTTCATTGATACTTTATTTTGCTGAGGACATTACCATCTGATAGTGTATTTCCTGTATGGTTTTGGGGATTTCTGGGTAGCAGGTTTTTGTTATCACTTTCTAATAGTAGATAAATTGCTAGCCAAAGGGCAGTATGCATCATAGATTTACAGTATGTTTATTTCTCTATATTGAGGGCTAGTTATACGACATAATTATCTACATTAGGTGTTCGGAGGACGGTGTCTTTACATTCCCAATGGAGTAGCCCTAATCTCTTAAATTCATATGTTGTATCTGTTACCTTCCCTATACTTAGCCACTGACTCTGTTTCTGTTTCTATAGTGAAAACTCCAGTTTATGTTTAAAGAATGTATGGGCAACCAAGTGCAAATATCAGGCCTCATGTTCTGAGGACAAGTCCTATATAGTCTTAAATTCTGTATATAGTTCTAAGTGTTCTTTAGATTTGATTCATTGACAGATGTTGTAATACAGAACTTGATTTGGCACAAATGGAAGCAACCCCATTTCTCTTGACTACTAACACTGCAGGATGAAAGAACAGCACCACCTTGGCCTGTAGAGGATGGCATGCAGTTGTTTTCCCTCTGCCTACTTGTTTAATCCTGAGTCACAAAATTGATTTTTGATGTCTCCTTATAGTGGGGAAATACATTTCTGTATCCTCAGTCATAATCTCTAACATTTTCAGCAACTTTTATGGGAAAGGTATCAGTCCAAATGTTGTTGACGTTCCCAAATCATATTAATAAACATTAAATACTAGTAGCCAGTATTGGTACTTATGCAAAGTAGCACTACACACAAATTGCTCTGAAGCAAGCTAATGAACTAGTTCAGCCAGGAAATACTTTTTAATCTCTTTAATGAGATGTAAAAATAAATATTTTTGGAGTATTTAACATATGATTGAGAAATAAAAATAGGAATGGTATTTGGAAAGGAATTTTCATTAATCTTAGTTTTGAAGGAGCTCCTTGACAAGTTCAAACACACACACACAAAAAAAAAAGCCTGTAGAGGGTGGAAGCAAGGACAGGTAGCCTGGGTGGAATACAGAGAAACTGTCCAAGCAGCCGGGGATCCAGTTAGGAAGGCCAAAGCCCTCATATAATTAAATCTGGCCAGGGACATCAAGGGCAATGAGCAAAGCTTCTGTAGGGATGTTGATGATGAAAGGAAGACAAGGGAAAATGTGGGCCTTCTCTAGGAGGAAACAGGACACTTGGTTATCTGACATGGAGAAGGCTGAAGTACTCAATGACTTTTTACTTCAATCTTCACCAGCAAGTGCCCCAGCCACACTACCCAAGATACAGAAGGCAAAGGTGGGGTCTGGGAGAAGGAATAACTGCCCACTGTAGGAGAAGATCATGTCCAAGACCATTTAAGGAACCTGAAGTTGCACGAGTCCATGGGACCAGATGAGATGCATCTGCGGGTCTTGAGGGAACTGTTGGATGAAGTAGCTAAACCACTATCAATCATATTTGAAAAGTCATGGTAGTCCAGTGAAGTCCCCACTGACTGGAAAAGGGGAAACAAACCCTCCATTTTTAAAAATAGAAAAAAGGAAAACCCAGGGAACTACAGGCCAGTCAGTCTTGCCTCTGTGCCCAGCAGAATCATGGATCAGATCCTCCTGGAAGCTGTTCTAGGGCCATGGAAAATAAAGAGGTGATTGGTGACAGCCAGCATGGCTTCACTAAGGGTAAATTATGCCTGAGCAATTTGGTGGCCTTCTACAATGGAGTTACAGTACTGATGACTAAGGGAAGAGCAAGTGACATCATCTACCTGGACTTGTACAAAGCATTTGACACTGTCCCATACATAATCCTTGTCTCTAAACTGGAGAGACGTGGGCTTGACAGATGGATCCCTTGGTAGATAAGGAATTGGCTGGATGGTCACACTCATAGAGTTGTGGTCAAAAGCTCGATGTCCAAGTGCAGAGCAGTGACGAGTGGTGTTCCTCAGGGGTCGGTGTTGGGCCCAGCGCTGTTTAAGATCTTTGTTGGTGACATAGGCAGTGGGATTGAGTGCACCCTCAGCAAGTTTGATGATGACACCAAGCTGTGTGGTGTGGTCAACACACTGGAGGGAAGGGATGTGCCATCCAGAGGGACCTGGACAGGCTGGAGAGGTGGGCCCGTGTGAACCTCATGAAGTTCAACAAGGCCAAATGCAAGGTCCTGCACACAGGTCAAAGCAATCCCAAGCACAAATACAGGCTGGGTGATGAATGGATTGAGATCAGCCCTGTGGAGAAGGACTTGGGTGTGTTAGTGGGTAGAAAACTGACTGTGAGCCAGCAGTGAGTGCTCACAGCCCAGAAAGCCAACCGCGTCCTGGGCTGCATCAAGAGAAGTGTGGCCAGCAGGTTGAGGAAGGGGATTCTCCCCCTCTGCTATTTTGAGACCCCACCTGGAATGCTATGTCCAGTTCTGGGACCCCCAACATCAGAAGGACATGGACCTGTTGGAGTGAGCCCAGAGGAGGGTCATGAGGATGATCAGGGGTCCCTTCTGAGGACAGGCTTAGAGAGTTGGGGTTGTTCAGCCTGGAGAAGAGAAGGCTCCAGGGAGACCTTATAACAACCTTCTAGTACTTAAAGGGGCCTACAGGAAAGCTGGGGAGGGACTCTATCAGGGAGTGTAGGATAGGACAAGGGGTAATGGTTTTAAACTGAAAGAGGGCAGATTTAGGTGAGATATAACTAAGATGTTCTTCACTGTGAGTGTGGTGAGACACTGGCACAGGTTTCCCAGAGCAGCTGTGGCTGCCCCCTCCCTGGCAGTGTTCCAGGCCGGGTTGGACGGGGCTTTGAGCAACCTGGTCTAGTGGAAGGTGTCCCTGCCCATGGCAGGGGGGTTGGAACTAGATGGTCTTTAAGGTCCCTTCCTACCCCAAACCATTCTGTCATTCTATGATTGTTACTGCAGTTTTCTCTAAAGTATATTGATCCAATACATCAGTCAGATTGATTAGTATGTGAATATATTTAGCTGAAGTGATTTTGTAGAAATAGTGCACCATACCCTCATAGCTTTTACAAATTTTTATCTCTGGAGCTTCAGCAAATTCAAATTGTAATTTATGGTATACTGGGAACTTGAAACTCCCAGGAAAATACTAATCTGGTGATGAACTGAATGCTAAAAGAGTAACTGAGTATATAGAGGCACAATCTTGTACAGAAAAATGAAGGTGTGCTGAGGTGCACAAAATCCTTCCTAGTGGAAAGTTACTAGCCAAAAGAGCTTAACTGAATCTGAAAAATTACCATTTATTTCTCTCTTTCAACACTTTTATGTAGATCACTTCTATTTGTGAAGGGAAGACCTACAACATTCTCTAGTCTGTAGAGTTCTTACCTGCCTGGTGGATGGACTGGCAGTGCTTTGATGACCTTTTTACATACAAAGACATCCTAAGGTCATACATGTCTCCTGTATGTATGTCCCACTCCTAAACTTCTATCCTTTGAGCTGCTATCCAATCACCACCCAAAAGTTGAAACTCCTTATCTGTGTAGTTGTCTGAGTCTTGCTACCCAATATCACCAGGTTCTGAACAATACCTCCTTTCTGATTGACCTAAACAACTTGCAGTTTGGCCATTCACAAATGTAACTTCCCCCATCTATCACAAAAATGTTCTTTACATTGCAGTTAGCACTTATGGGAGCTGGAATGTAATCAAGTTCCCATAGCCATGGTAGCTGAAGAAAGATAGGTTTAAAGATCCTACAGGGTATGTCTGTGAGCTAGCTGCATTGATTGTAAATGTTAACAAAAATTAAGTAGTGCTGAAGGCACTGAGAAATGAGGCAAACACAAAATCAGACATTTAAGAACATGCCGTAGATAAACATTATTTGAGAACGTTTTTAGACTTAAATCTTATGGTGATAGTCCAATAACTTAGTTTTCATACCCACTCTTCTCAGTCTAAAATGATAACCCAAATACTATGAGGTCTGAAAAACTTACCAAGCAAGATTAAAAAGTACATAAAGAGAAAAGACCAAATATACTCTTATATTCTTTTATTTAAGAGGGAGATGTAGAAAGCAAGGTGGAAAAATGGAAGCACTTTTTCTAATTCCAAATATCAATACATCCAAGAAAGTTGGTGGAAGAAAATAAGATTCTATTCATCAGACATGAAATATGAAGCATAGATCACTTTGAAAGAAGAATTGTATTTTATCTTTAAAAAAACCCAAACAACAACAGAACCAAAAAGAAAAACAAAACCCAAAACCCCACCCTAACAAAACCAGAGGGCTATATTTATCATATCATTAAAGTGCTACAAAAATCACTTCAGATTGGAATGTCATGCCCTGGGAGGGTGGGAAATAGCATTGTGGCTTTCCAGCTAGTTTTATAAGTACTGAAAACTATGGAAAATCCGTGAAAAATTCTGCTATATTATTACCATATAAAAGGTGACTTCAGCTGAGTGTGAGTAGACCTGGACAGTGTTAGGAAAGACTACAATACATAGGCTAAGACTTTTATGTATCATAAACTTGTATGTTAGGAGCAACTAATGAGAGTATTCAAATGCAGGAAAGCATTTCTAGTTTAAGCCCTGGATGAGGATATACTACCTAAAAAGCACTCTAGCGTGGTTGTAAAGTATTCAAATTCAACACTTTCATAGAAGCAGAAGAGTCCACCTAATAATGATTCCACGTAAAAATAGAAACTACATCAAAATAAGGGTATTTATGAATAGAAAATTAAGGATAAGCTAAAGCAGTTAATTTTTGCAGGTGTCATACAGACTGTTGAGGGGGATGCAACAAGTGGATGACTGGGGAGACAGGGAGGTAATTAAATTGTCACTGGCAAAGACTGCGGCGGTCACCAAAAATATAAGTGTATTCAAACAGTGCCTAGTCAAAATTCATGGGAAAACATGCTAATCAAGGGCTATTAAACAGTCATCTGTATATAGCATCTGTCTAAAAAAAAAATCAGAATCATTATTTCTCAGCAGTATGATTAGAAACAGGAGAAACTGATAAACGATTAGTTACAAATTGCTAGACCTGACTGGTGTTCACACAGAAGTTCTACAGCTGATGATATATCCTGAAGCAAGTACACTTATTTTGTCCTAATACAAGGTCCTCTCTCATTACAGAACTGTCTGTATAGCAGCATGCGTGGTTAAAGGCAGTTTAAGGTCAAACCTGCCTCCTGTGGGCTTCTAGGATATGCCTAGAAAATGAATTCAGCTATATGCTTCTGTCTTTACTTAGCATGTGGGGGCAAGATACTTATTTTCCCACCTTCACCTCCATACACACTCATTTAGTAAAATGTTTCCTTTGTAGAAAAATCATCATAAATGAACAACACTTAAATTAGACTGGACTGAAAGTATTAGAGCAGACCATAGGTGTTCTGTATCCCTTCTTGCATGTAATCTTAAGAATAAGATTTAGAGGTACATGAAGCTTTGTTTATGAAATTACTATGCAGATTAGCATTTCTCAAAATCACTAAGTTGCTTATATATATGTAATGGATTGTGCTAAGCATCTTTCAACAATAATTATTTTTGTTACTTAATATTTGTTTTAATGTGTCATGCAAATCACACAGTGAATGTTTATCACTGGTAATAGAGCCTTTACACTTTACTAAAACACATTTTGACCTGTGAATAAGACAAAGAAAATCTAAGCCAAGTGACAGGCAAGTTCTCCTTTTACCCAGCCAGGAATATATGTACTGCTTAGTAAATTATTGCAGACTCACTTTTTTCCTTGAAGTACTAGTTAATAAGTGCCAATGTTTTATAGAAAAAAGCATACAGCAGTAACTATGAAAGCCCAGAAGAGGCATGACTGCTGGAAGCCCAAATAAAAAGGACAATGTCATGAAAACACATCTCCTTAGTTCTCCAGGTGGTGGCAGAACCTTTAGAAGTACTTTTGTTTTGCAGAGCAGCTCTGTCCCCTCAAATTATAAATATATTCACTGAAAAGATCATTTCTCAAACTTGAAAATACATCTACCATTCCCTTCCTAAAAACCACTAAGAATATAATGAGTGCTCATTATCACAGAAGCTGTGTCAAGTCCCCTGACTTTACTTACTCTTCATTTTAAACCATCTTATTTTTGAAGAATTGTAACATTTTAGATTAATTCAGCTTTGAACTAAAGGAATTTGATTATGAATGGTTTGGAATGGGGAAGAGAAGGAATAAGGAAGAGGAGGGAAATTAATTTCTGTGGTAAAGGATATATTTATCAGTTACAGTTTTGTCTTTTTATGTTAGGAGATGTAATAACTTTATGGCAAAAATTACTTCAGGGGGATATATAAAACAGTTTCAAGATAAACCTTGTGTTATTAAATTTTGTTCAATGTTTTAAAGGCAGGATTTTCTAAAATATGCAATGTATGCATAACATGCAGACAAGGTTTTGCTGATTACAGATATTTGGAAAGACTTTAAAAGGCACACAGGTCTGCACCAGCTCCTATTGACTTTTAGTACAATTTAACATACTGTAAGTCTCTACAAGAAGCAAGGATTTTTGAGGTTAAAGAGATATTTCAAAGAACTGTTCACATCTGGGGACTTTGCTGAATTTTGAGGCAGCTAAAAAACTTGGGCATCACTTCCAGAGCTCTTCATATATCTCTTACCAGTGCTGCATGGCTCTTAATCTGAGTCGTAGAAATTCCCCTTTTCTAAGGGAAACCCATTATGTTTTTTTCAGGCACAAAAATAAATACACAAATTTGCCTATTAATAAATTTGTATCGATATTACTCTTCTCTGTATGAAAATATTATTCTCTTTTACTGTGAACTTTTTATTGTTGATATGTGTTTCCAGCTGTGTAAATGTAAATTCCAGTTTGGGGCCCAGTAGTTCAAGGAGCATGAGTTCAGCTTTAATCATCTCCCTGTTTTCACTCTGCTACAGTATATAAATGTTAGCTATTTCAGCATTATTTAAGATAATTAAGTAGGAAGGTTATGCTGGATATTTGAGCTAGTTTCAAATAACCATGGTAAAAGGCATTTATCAGACTTGGACAACAAATCACACATCTTAGATTTGTTTATCCCAGGGATTAATTTTAAAAAGAAAATGACCCAAATCAAAAAAGCAAACTAATTTCCTTCCTTTTATGCTAGACATAAAGACTAAATCAGTTTTTTGTTGTGGATTTCCCTTGTAACTCTTAACACTATTTTAAAAGTGTTCTTCAATTATAGACTTCACAGTACTGCCAGAAGTGATGTTGACAGCTGGATAGCTTTGCAGTGGTATCACAAAGTGTATGTCACTAAGTAATAGGCTATAAAAATAAATTACTATTAATTTTGCAAAAAGATCAGACACCAGTGAAGATTTCTATACTATGTACTGTAGAAATTTTACTTATTTATTGTAGACATTATACCATAGAAGAACATGAAGTAAATATAAAAGGGACAACTCTGTGCATATTTAGGAGTATTCTAACATGCTCCCAGGAACAAGCTAGAATATAACATCCATTCTTTTTGAATTGCTATAAGCAGCTTTTCATCTAAGTCAGAAAAGAGAAAATCTAATGAATAGAAATTCAAAATGAAGCAGATCTGAAAGATTATTACCTATATGAATAAGGTGAAATGTGTTATTTAAGTATAAAAAGTACTTTCCTCCGTTTTTCTAATACTTCTGACTGCAAAATGTATTTTCATAGGATTTTTTTCCTTATATTGATTCGTATTTAATCTGTATTCAGTTTTCCAGCAATAGAAAGATTGTGGTAAAAGTGCAAAATTTTTATAACACCATTTCTGCCCTGACAGGTGTTCTGTGATCATTAATTGCATGCCTTTGAAGCAAGTTCTAGTCTGATGGGTGCATTTGAAGAGTTAACTGCAGAAATGCAGGAAGTAATTTTTGTTGTCCTTTTTTTTTGGTTGCAAAAATGCCAGAACTCGCTCAGAGAAAAACAATTAGTGTGAATAGGAACAGGAAACGAGGACGTTTTGTTGCTATAGAAACGTTACCTTTTCTTGTAGTTCCTTTTTCTTTAAATATCATGTGAGCACTATTTTGTTTTGAAATAAGAGAAATTTTCATCTGAATACATCAAAAATATATCCCTGCATTGCCACCCATTTGTGCAGAAAGTTTCTAGTTACAGAAATTATAAACTTTAAACTAGTTTTATTGTAAACGTAATGTTTGTATTCTCTTTAAATAACCTTATCTTTTTATGCCACCCAAGAAGAGAAGTTTTTCATATGATATACTAAAAATTAGGTTGGTTACTTTATTACAGACATCAGTAGGCTTAGGATCTAAAATCTTGAATCAGTTCACAAGCCTTTTATAAAATCCTGCTCAGATTCAGAACTACAATATGAATGGCATTTATATTCCTACCTGGGACAGTTTTTAGAAAAGCAACAACATATTTGGTTACTACAAGACAACTATTTTTAGTGTATAATGGAACCAAAAATATGACCATTGTTATCTATCTTGAGTAAGGGCATCTATACAGCACTGTAATGAGACTGGAAAGAGCAGATTACATTTAACAGTATCTATTGTTGGCATACATGGTCACTTTTCCTTATGTAAAAAACTGCAGGAATATGACATTTTGTCAGTTTTGCATGAGATGAAGAAAGTGATAAAAACATTAATAGCATTTTTCTACTGAAAAGGTGGAAAAAAAAAAGTCGTCAGCATTTGGATTCAACTAATATAATCAAGTTACTCTATTCTTAATATATACAACCTGGTATCTATGTCCTAGACTGACCTGTTGCTTAAGAAGATCTTTACAAGAAAGTGAGTATGTCTTTTTTTTTTTTTTTTTTTTTTTTTTTTTTTTTTTTTTCATTATTCCAGAACTCTGTCCTGACTTCTCAGCTCTTAATTCTTTCCCTATGCCCTTTATTCAGATGCTGGTTGCTAAAGGGCACAAGAGCTTTAATTAAATAACTCTCGCCCACAAGATTTTAATGTTGCTGTTTGTCTTTTGACTTTTGAGAGCAGTGCCATAAGATCTTTATCAGAAGGGCCTCATTTTTTTCTGCTGTAAAATACCAGTTCGAAATAGACGTTTCCCAGGAGGATGTTCATGGCAGTGAAGGTTTACTTGTAAAATAAAGACCACGATAACCCATGGGACTGTGGCCCTACTCTTCCGTGGGGAACTGTACTGTGAAGTGGGAGTTATCAGAGCCTGTGACTCTGTTGGTAGTGCCACCACTGCTGTGCTTCTTGGAAGAATGTGAAAACTGCTTTTTGGAGCGTAAATCAAAGGGCTGTGTATTCTTAGGCTTGAAAGTGTAGTTTCCTCAAGAGTTTCGAAGGACAATTGCTGTGTCTCCCTCTTCACAATTCACCTGCCATTTCTAGGGTTTGGGGAAACTGTGATAGGCCAGGGACTGCTAGCTAACAGCAAATGAAGAAAATTAATGACCCCAGTTTTCCTGGCTCCTCCTTTTTTCATTCTTTCTTCCTAAATTTAAAGCATGTTTTTTGTTCTGCTGCTAAGTTGGTACAGTTTCCACAGGTACTAGACAAATACTGAACCTGCCAGGGCCACAGGGCTGCTCTATGAGGGAGGATGAACTGGGAAATGAGGCCAGCCCCAGGGCAGGCCATGCCCTCACCTGCTCTCCCACAGCTTCCACACACAGTGGGCAGAGACAGGGGCTGGTAATGGGGCCCGCGATGGCCCCCAGCACTGTGAGGGGATGGGCCAGGCCGGCAGTCCTGCCGGGGACTCCAGGCCCGTGGAAGCAGCGGGGAGGCCTCCTGTGCGGCTGGGCGCCCGTACGGCCTGCTGGCGCCCACAGGGCCCTGACCTGCCTTTCCCTATGTCATTGCGAAGTAGGGAAAAAGCAGACCATTGGTCTCATTATAGTAGAAAGGAAATAAGAACCAAATGGTAAATAAGGTCTTTTGGCTTATGGTGCTCCATGAAGTCACTGCCCAGCTAGCAGTTCTGGCGCTCATCATCCCTGTGCTGCCATTTAAACTTCCATGCAGACATTTGCTCTGAAACAGAGCCCTGTAATTCATAATACTAACCAGACATTTATCAGCCAGCCAGACAACGTGACCTAATCAAACTTTCAGGCTAGCATGGAAAAGTCAGAGTGAAATTTAATTATTCTAAACATTGCACACGGTATGGGTGTTCTTCCTGAAATAATGGAAGTTATTTTTCTTCAGGAAATGAAAAGACACTGGGCTCCTTCAGACTTCAGCAGCAATGGATTGAAATAGCGAACATGGTGTTCAGTGATGAACAGAGTTATAAGATCTCTTTCTATCTACTGCCTGAAGAGAGAAGTAACTATAAATCTTTCCAATATCAAAACGAAGAGAAGGCAAGGAATGTATCAAGACTACAAAAGACATGTTGCAGTCTCTTTTAGTCATAATCTAAGTATGTTATTTGTCTTCATTATACAGCTACAAATATTTAGGTACATATTATATTGAAAAAGTTTTGAATGTTTTTTTTTCACCTTTCACTTCTGCTAAACACTTGCAGAATTCTCAGATTAGTCTGTGTTCGCTGAAAGATTTTTGACTATGACCTACATATTATTTTCAGTAAACTTACGAAGCTTTGAAAACTAGAAGTTTCAATGCTGCAATTGGTAAGCAAAATTATACAAGGCAAAATTCTAGGGATGTTGCATCAAAACATAAAAAAAAGTAAGACCTTAAATAAATAAAATAGCATAAATAATGAATTTTTAAAAAAACCTCCCCCAAAGCCTATCAAGATGTCAAAAAATGGATGTCAAATAAAAATTTTATTAAAAAAAAAAATCACTTATGAAGAAAAATGAAAATAATTTGTTTAAATTCTTAAGGGAAATATTCTTACTTTTCAAGATTTCAGGAGCATAAATCCCTTTGTATCGGTTCATCTGTATCATAGTAATAATAAGGCATATTTTAAATTGCAGAAAATGTTCAGGTTTTAATTTTGTTCAAGGAAGAACAATGTTCATGCATTATGTTAGGAGGATAAGTAATGATTACAATATAATTGAGATTATCTTTATTATAGAGATTCATGGTTTCTATGACTATTTTCATTACTATATCCCACATCAAAAGTATGCAATCTCTTGCATACTAAACAGCTAATGTGAGACTTCAGTGTTTACATACAGAATATTCTTCCTTTTTGGCATTTTACACTAATAAGGAGGAAAATGTATAAGAATTCTAGTTTCAAAACAAAACATTATTCTCATAATATATATATTTTGGCTATGACCATGAAATAAACCCATGCAAAATAATGCAGTGTTTTCAAGAGGAATAGCCCTCAAGCCCATGTGTGAGACTGAGATAACTCCAGTATTTCTAGCACCTGAAGGTACAAATTAGATTTGCTTTCTGCTTACCCTTTTACCCAGTATTTTATACTGCCTAATGGTCACATGAAAATAACTTATGTTTATGCTTGGAATTATGGAAGAGATGATATTTAGAATGAAACTATACCCTGTATGACAACTTGTTTAAGTAACAGAATTTACTATGCTTGTAAAGTTAGATATCTCATGGGAATGCACATTGCCACTGCCTCAAACTATTGCTGGAATCAAGCATTTTGTAATGCATCTGCTTTTGAACATGCTTTCTCTTTGGTTTGGGCAGTCTGAAATATTTTACACCATTGTTGCCTGCAAATTTAAAACTGCCTCACTCATACTCCCACGTCCCAGTTTTGTTATCTAATTTCACTGAGTGATATGAGACCAAAACGAGAGGGAAGATTAATGTCTGTCAACTTTATAATCAGATCCAGTTACTAAGAAGACATCTTTATTCTCTTGGACAGATGTAAGTGGCATACTAGCAATCTCTTTCACCAGTTCAGGACAGGCTCTAAAAACTTTGACTGGGCTGGTGGTTTATTTGTATCTTTCACTGTAAAAGTGGTGCTGTTCCAGATAAAGCAATTTTTGCCTAGTCCAGCAGCTCTCATGACAGCCATCATTGCTAATATAGCAAGACAATATAGGGTAAAGCCTTAATTGATGGGGTTCCCTCTCTTGCTTAAGGACAAAAAATATTTAATTTCAAGGACTGCAATGAGTTTTGTTTGATATTGTATGACTTTTGTAGAGCCTTCAGCAATGGTTTTCATTAACATTTCATGCCTTGCCATAAAAACAAGTATTATGTGCTCCTCTCAAAAGCAATTCTCAGTCTGCTGCCTACCAACCTGTTCCAAGAGAACTCTACAATATTTCTTGCTCTCTCAGCATGACCACTGCTATAGACCCAAATGTCCCCGAGTGCAACATCTTTGAGTTGCACACGCTGATGTGGGCATGATATATTCCCCTGTCTCTACCTCTCTGCATATGAATGACCGCCTTGTTTCTTCTCCCTGTTAAAGACACATGCCAGTGGTGGCTTCTGTGTACCAAAAGTGGTTGTCTAGCTAAGAGAGTAAGGGGAAGCTCAGTGCACAGTTTGCTCGGTCCACCAGTAGCTTTAACCACTTTACATTGTCCAGGAAATTAATTTCAACTAAATATGTGTCCATAGTGTGAGACTTTTTCTCCATCTTCCTCTACTTTCCTGGAACAGAGATGTTCTGCAAACTTGAGGCAAGACCCTTTTCTTTCACTTACAACACATTTGCAGTATTGTTAATAGGTCTAATTGTCATCTGGATTAATCTTTAATGCTGAAACTTGATGCAGGACATCAAGCATGTTTTTAATCCCAGGATATTAAGATTATTTGTATAACCAAGATATTTATGCACAGCTGCTATTGACTAAAAAGGAAATCAGAAAGAAGGTGCTTGTGTATTCTGGCACAAGCAGAATATCTTCATATTTTGTGAGTATGAGTAGGTTGGTGTCTTGAATTGCTAAAAAATGTCAGCAGGATGTAAGCGGGAGTCTTGCATTTTGGGAATTATTTTTGTTAGAATTGGAGTGTGATGTTAGAATAATAGACGATTTATGAGCTTTTGAGGGGGGAGGAAAGAGGTGAAATCAAACAATTTCTGTGGCAATTGTGGAATGTAGGAAAGGAAATGTAGAAATGACAGAAGAGTCAAGTGCAGCTACATAAAATTTGGAACATATCTTTTGTACACAGTATACGTATGCAGGTTTGAAAATATTTAGCAACTTGCAGAAGACATTTACCCTCACCAGCATAGCTAACTTTGAAACCAAGGAAGATTTTGACTCCAATATATGGTATCATGCATGTTTCAGGGAGACAGTTAAGCAATGTGTTATTTGACTGTTTTATAAAGGATTCAGTACTTGCAATATATGATTGCAGATGTGCATATTTGATAGTGTCTGCCCTTAATTGAAAGTGTCCTAAACTACAAATGGTGACTCAAGATGCCTTTAGTTTTGGGTAAGATGTATCATCAAGGCACCAGGAGATTGTGAAGTGTAGCATATGAGTAGGAAGAAACTTAAATGCCAGAGTGTGTCTAGTCTTGAGCTTTTAAAGGATTTGGAGTGTAAACTGGCATCGTTGGAGTGTTTTTTATTTTTGTGCATTGGGAACATGTTTGGGATACACTGTGACTTGGACCTACCTTGCAGACTATATGCTCTAGGTCAGGGCAGTTCCCCCAA
This sequence comes from Athene cunicularia, assembly GCF_003259725.1. Lineage (NCBI taxonomy): Eukaryota > Metazoa > Chordata > Aves > Strigiformes > Strigidae > Athene > Athene cunicularia. Next base: position 35,152,572 of record NW_020799099.1, read on the forward strand.
GGCTAACTCTTGCAAATGCTGCATCTTGAATCAAGAGGAAACCATAGCTAGTGTGTCCTTTTTGCTCTTCCACTGCAAGAACAGACAGCATAAGAATAGTTCTGAAATTTGGTATTAATAGCATTATGTAAGTGACTTTCAAAAGCCAACAAAAACAGGCATCTAGAGAGACATTTTTTGTGATACATTTTGCAAGATGTTTTTTAATCAATAGTATTAAGCATGGAAAATACAAATACTTGATTTCTACACCTGCAATGAACTGTACGCTCTACATATACAGTATACCACATACTATATTAATACACTGACACCAAAAGTAGAAGTAGAGCAGAAAGGTATGACAAGCAAGCAGAACACCTATTCTGGGATTTATTCCCTTGTCTAACATTTTCTCATTTCTAGCACGAGATGTTAAATATATAAAACCATCACACATATGATTAATAGCACACTATCTGCTTTCCACACAGGGATTATTAAATATATAAAACAAAGAACCATCTATCTTAACCATTGTTAGAAAAATCACCCTCTGGTACTAAACACTTTGAGCAGTATTTAGAAAAAAAAAAGTTAGAACTTTGTTCAGTCATCAAAATTGGATGTTTTTATGACAGTGATACCACTGAAGTAACAGCAAAAGCTAGGCAGGGTTACATCATAATGTGCTTGTGAATAAAGAGGTTTCTGGCTTCATGCCTGACTGTCTTTTTAGGCTCTTTGCCTAATTCTCTCTGACTTTTTAAAGAAAACGCTTTCAATGTTTTCTCTTACTCCATGATTTACAGAGCAGTTTCTCAGATTAAGAACATTAGGAAATCCAGGGCCTCAGGATCCATAATTTTAGGAAAACTTAGAAGTCAAGGCTGGATGTTCAGATTCTCTTCATGAAAAATGTGTTTTGTCCTAGGGCAAATGGTTGAAAGCTCCAGTGGTCCTCTGACCTATTTCCTGAACTGAATAAAAGCAAAATCCTAACTCTGTGAGAAACAGCATACTTTCTTCTACATGAGTTTTACAGCACTGTACATGCCAATAAAGAAAAGACTTCAGTAACTAGAGTATTCCACATAACTGAACCTTAAGTGAGTAATTTAAGTGTTGTATTCCTTTAAGTATAAGAATTCCTTTAATTTATATATGGCCTATTGCGGGGGAGCTGAGCACTCACACGACCAATGTGATCAAGCAATGCCCGTTTATTGCAACTAAGAAAGCCCTTTTATAATGTTCTTCCGCACACATGAGTAATATGCTGTACTAGTTTGAAAACAAACTAGTGGGAGACACCAAGTCAGAATAACAATTTAATAGGGAAATAAAAGGAGGAAATAAAAAATATACAGGCAGATAACACTGGGTTAAATTGACATAGTCAGGATACAACCTGACACCCTGTTAATCAGGGTGGTGGTAGCAGTCCGGTAGAATGGTGGCTGCAGTCCCCCTGAAGCAGTGATCCTGTAGAAGAAGGTCTGCTCTTCCTCAGAAAAGTCCAGTGGTGGCTATGTAGCTCCTGTCCTCTAGAAATCCAGTGCAAAGGACATCTCTGGTATTCAGAATCTCAGATTATATCCAGGGTGAAAAGCTTGGTTCCTTCCTCTGGGTGGAGCATCTCACAATGGGATAATGAGTCATGAGGCCAAGTGTTGATTAAACTCATTATCAGAAGATGGTCCAGAGGGAGTTATATCTGAGTCATGCTGCATGGCATTGATGGGCCATTATCAGAAAGAGAGTCAGGAGAGGAGGCAAGGGAACACCGCCCCACCTGATTTCAACAGCTCATGAGGATGGTAATAGAATACACAGCAACCCAGGACACATGCAGTACAAGTCCTCAAGACTGGACAGTTAACTTAGCCCGCGCTTTAAACCTTCTTATAATTGGATGAAAAGTGCCACATCAGCCGCGCCAGGTACCTGCCTTGTGTAACTTCCTCTTCCGTCCCAACCCCTTCCGGGGGCTGGTTGTCTCGTCGAGTTTCTTCCCGCCTCAGTCAGGGTTAAGTCCTTGTCGCATTCTTGCTCAGCTGAGTTCTCACGCAGGATTGCTCACATGGCCATTCTCTCACCGAAAGTCCTCTTGAATCCCAACAGCCCATTTATTTTTTTTTTTTTTTCTTAGCGTCTCTTATTTTGTTTGTAAGCTATAAACAGAAGAGAGAAGTGTGATTCGCATGTATTGTAGGAGTAAAAAGAGGATGCTTCAGGAGAGTTGATCAGGTGTTTACATGCTCAGTATTTTGTGTCGAAATATATGTCTAGTTAATCCAATCCTGAGATAAGGTTATACTCCACATGCAGCCACTGTATTTTTTAGTCTGGCCAGTTTAAAAATTCAGGGAAATAAAGTATCTGCCTCTGGCCACCATACTGAACAAAAGAGGGGTTTTGACTTTATATCAGCTACATCTCCTGTGAGACCAATGGCAAATCCTTTGAAAACTCTTATACTTGAGACATGATATTATAATGATTTTCCTACAAGTTTTTGAGTTATTATGCTCATTTATGTTGGGACTCCATAAACAGCAGCCAGTAATTCATGCTAAGGGTCAGTAAGACCTTTTCAGATGTTCCAAAATCTCCATGGAATGAGAGGCGTGACCAAATGCTCATTATTACTTCTGCTTCTGGCCTGCCTATATTCAAGTTACTCTGCTTCAACTGTTCCTTCCTCAAAAGACTCATTAAAAGTGTTGTTGTTAGTCATTAGGTTTCTAATGTGACATCTGAGATTAATGCTTGGCACATATGGTACTTGAAAGCATTTACACGTTTTAAGTATGTGTGCATTCCTTTTAAATTTTTTTTTAATAGCTGTCACTATCAACATTTCATGACAAAGAAAAATATGAAAACCTACTATATTGAATGCATCTGGCTTGTTCCTTGTGAGAGGTCAAAACCAGCAAAAAGAATTGTGTATGAAAGTTTTTTTTTTCCTTCATAAAACAAGCAAATAAAGAAAGCTGCTTTCTCTGTGAAAGCTTTTCTTCTATAAATGTTTTTGAAAGAAAGTCATGTTTTTCCTCCTATAGGCAGGGCACTAGCACCAGTTTGATCTGTTATAAAAGCAAATAAACAGAGGATTACTTGTTCCTAAAGAGTAATTTCTCTACCCCTCCAGCTATTTCAAAGTTAGCAACATCTTTCCTGCTTATATGCCAGATCTCTGGGCAGCACTTGCAGGTGCCCTGGAGATGGCACTTCCCAGCTTGCAACACTGCTTCACCTGTGGTATCCTACAGACAACAACATCTGGTCTTGGTCCCTAACCTAGAGGGACTGGTTTTCATAACCCTCCAGAACAGACGCTGCTACAGTGAAAAAACAACTTTCTCCAAGTGGTTATTTTCTTTCTCCTCCCTGTTTTTTTTTTTGGTTGTTTGTTTTTTGTTTTGGTTTTTTGTTTTTTTTTTTTTTTTCAGGATTAGACATCTGTTGTCTTTTACATCACTGGAGATGGTGTTTCCTAATGTAGCCTGCAGTTACACATGGCATCTCAAGCATCATTTCAAAAATGTAGCCATCGTGCTGATGGGGCTGACCTGGAGCCTGTGCAGTCACCAGTGGCCCCATCCTGCCACTACCCCTGGGCAGAGCATGCCTGTCATAGTGCCGAGGCTTCAGCATGGGGGCACTGCCAGGCCACAGGGCTGCTTTTGGGTGTGCTGCAGCCCACCAATGGCCCTCACCTCTGAACTGGCTCCAGAGCCCAGTACCAGCCCCTCAGCCATGGGGTGAATGGGCTGCCCAGCCCCATGGTCCTGCCCTGTGGAGGTCTATGTAGCCCTGGCCACTGCGCCTAGTACTGCAGGCACTGTCAGCCCCCCCACCATGCCTGGACAAGTAAGTACATCATGGAGGTACCCTTACTGCTAATGGCTGATGACCTGTCATCATCATCTGTGCACCAATTACAGCCATAATTTTAGTAAAAACCTCATAAAAAGCAATTTCTGTAGCTGCATGTGCACATGGCGGCATGATTAGGTGCCATTCCTGTTGTGCTAACAAGTTTTATTAGCTCTGTTATGTGTTTGAGAATGCACAGTGGGATCCTGAAAACACTCAGCATTCACAATTTGCTGTCCCCATTTTAAATTCTTCATGTCAGTGTCAGCAATTTTTAGTGGTCTTATCCTGGAGCAGTGGAGCAATTCCAGAGCTGAACAATCCCTGTACATTAAAATTAAAGTGGTGTACTGGCATGATAAGAAAAACATTGCCATTACACCATGCTATGCACTTTGTTCAAAAAGCTATTTAGACAGAATATTTCCAGAGTCTGCTCTTTAAGCAGTGTATTTTGGGGACACATGTTGAAGACTTCTTTCAAGTTGTGAATCTGGCCTGAATTTTATGGTGTATCAAGAGGAATTATAGAAGAGATAACAAAAGGTAGGAAGGTTATCTTTCAGAAGTCAATCTTGGTATCTTGAAAGCTCAAGGGCTAGCTGAAGACACGATGCATTTGTCTACCAGTGCTCCACATTTCAAAACTCTTTTGTGCCTGGGGACCTGAAGTAGTGAAACATGGACTGCTTGTAGACCTAAAGCATCACATTCCACCCTGTTTCTTCTTTCAGACTCTAAGCTTATACCCAGAAGTTTACTGCAAAATTTCACCTCAATGTTTTCCACTCTTTTCACCAACCATCTTACCAGAAGCTCTCAATAGCTCTCAAATTCCTCATCATTAGGAAACTGTTCTAATTCATCAGTGGTAAAAGATGAGTGTGTATTTATGGGGAGATACTGAGGTTAAATAGTCCCCAAGAAATGCAGTTATAGTACGCAGAGTTCAGTGGACACTAATGCTTCCTTTAACTTAAGTTCTCCAATGCCTTTCATGTCTTAAAGCTATCAGTGATTTACTAGCAACAGGGGAAAAAAAAAAAAAGGAATATCAGTCTATAAAATCAAAAGACGTGTCTAAAGTAGAAAACAGAAAAAACTCTAGACTCCTTAGATCTCATTATAGACATTATTATACTTGATTTTACTTGAAAGTCCCTAAAATACTATGGTGAAGGATGGTAGTATAAAACTGAGTGTAACAGGAAGATAGTTTAGATGTCTCCAACTCCAGATAAATTTGGATTAAATGTTGTTTCAGGTCTCAGTTTTCTTTTAAACAATGGGAAAGAAAAGGCAATGCAAATTTCTAATCCCAAAAATTTCTAATCCCAAGAATTTCTAAGAATTCAACTTAAAAATAATAATAACATTTCTCAGGAAATCTTATTAAATTTTTTGGTTTTATGATTTCTAACATACCTTCAAAGAGTTGCATTTACTTTACAACAAAATATTTGTATTCAGATGGAGCATTTTTTCAAGATACATTGCTGAATTCAATGCTCATGGTGAAAGCAAAATTGAGCTCTTGACTCTGGCTGCTAGGCTGAAGGCTGTAGGAGTTAACTCTGCTGATGATAATGAGACTGAGCAGGCAGCAGATGCTCACGTGCCTTTACAATCCAAATCTACCAAAAAATTCCTCTCACAGAAAATTTGAGGAATGTCTGGCACCCTGGAGATAGCCACAGACTTCGTATTAGCCATATGCCACCTGCTAGAGCCATTGTTAAACCACAGGATTTTACAGCACTATGTGAAGTTGCTTACCCACAATGAGACTTTGTCCCATTGCAAATTTTATCATCTTCACTTACAACTTTTTAAACCACAAGTCATGCTAACCTGTAAAAATAATGACTTTATTACAAAAATATTAAAGAAATTAATTTAAGAATCTTTTATAAGATGCACTATTTACAAACATCCATGTATTGGAACATAGTGTTTGCTATGCTGTGTTACTTTTCTTTTAAAAGCTAAAATACTATACACCTACGGTTTCACATTTACAGTTTTCACATCTATTTCCTTAAAGGTTTTGCAAGGGTCTCTTTCTGTTTTCATCCATAAGCATATCTGATGTGATTCTAAGCCAAAAATCTAATCTGTAAAATATGCAAAGTTCTTCATTTATAAAACCTGTAAAATAATGATACCTCACTGTAAAGAGGAACACTTCTGAGAGCTACAGAATGTATCGTGCTTGTCTCTGATTCTTTGCATGGTAAAAAGAAAAAAAAAAAAAAAGGCATATTTTTCATCTAGTTTGCAATTCTGGAATAAGTAGATAAAGGAAAAAAAAAATCACTGTCCAAGATGCTCAGAAATAACTGATCCTTTCTGAAAAAAGACATTTTCAGTTGTGAGCTTGGGAGCTCATATCTCAGAGACTAAGTTATTGAAAATTTGGCCAAAAATGTTCTTGAATAATTGGTACATATTCCTGGACATATGTGTGAGTGTTTGTTTTGAAAATATCACAGGAAAAAATACTAGGTGAAGGAAATAAATACCATTCATATAAAAAAGGAAAAAAAAATCTCTCTTTACATGTAAGACTTTCTGCCTGTGGCATAAGCTAAGAAACCCTTTCTGTTTCTGTTGGGCAAGTGTAGGGATCTTCAAAGATGCACTCATAGTCACCGTATAGGGCAGTATTTAGAGAGAATCCAAGAATGATATGGAGAATGAAAAATTTAAGATAGAATTTAACAGTTTACAATAAAGAATCTCATGACACACATGGCTACAAATGATCCAACAGCCCCATTAGATTCAGAGGTAGAAAAGGTTTGAATCTGAGAATTGTGCAGCAAAGACCCATTGAAAAAATGGGAGAAAATTTTGTCATTCAAAACCACTATGAGAGTCTGGGATGGTGAAAATTTGGTTTTACTTCCAAATGGCTGAAAGTTCCTTATAGCCTAACATGTTGAATATTTCACTCAAAAGCTGAATTTGGCCTTATGTCTTTGGTTAGTCTTTGTTTTACTGTCTTGTAATGTTAACACCTGTTGATGCTCAGAATGAATCAGTTGAAGTTGAAGCTCAGAATGTCTCTGATTTAAATATGGGAATGCAGGTGAGGGCTAGGATTTAGTGCCATGGGCAGTTTAGCATTAGTGGAGAATTCATAAGGTCTTTTGAAGGACTAAAGTACATATAGCTGTTTATTTTAGATTTAAAGCTTCATCCAATTCTGAGTTACCTTAACTAAAGGAATAAACAAAATGTTTTGCGATGCAACCACTGTAATTCTTACCTCAGAGAGTCATGAAATGCAGTTGTAGCACTTGGTAAATACAGACATTTTATTTCTCCTCATTTCCTTACTGTTTACTGTATTAACCTCCCTTTCTATAGATGAGATAATGAAGTTTGTTGGAATATATTTTGAGGGATTTTTTGCCCTGGAGTAACTCCTTCCAATTCAGGCTCAAATTCATTTCAGTAGGAAAAGATTAAGGCTTACATATTTTAGTTTTAGCTCCAGCATGTAAAACAACCTGTTTGTTTTATAGATATGTTCCAGTCTCAGGGATTTTTTTTAGTGGTGAGCAGAGAGAAAATGGGAATGAATGAAAATTGGAAAAAAAAATGCACTTATTCATCTCTGGATTCATTCTCGTTTTTAATACTCTGTCAATTTACTATACAAACATCCTAAGAAGTTCCAGCCTTTGCAAGAGGGTAATTTTTTTCTCTGTGCATGCTTTTTTTTTGTGAATAAAAATGGTTGCAATTCTTCTGTTAGAGAAGTTTATTTTGAAAAATGCCAAAGTAGAAAAATAATTATTCTTAGTACTGTCTCTATTTCTGAAACATATATTCATGACTATTACCAACTCCATCTCCAGTTGCACAGTTCAGCAAAATGATAACTAAGAAGAGAGACTGGCTCACTGTAAATATGCCATAGAGTTTACATCCAGGAAGCACAGTCTTGTCAGAAATATGTGTGGATATTTTTTGAACATATTTAGGCTGGCAATTAGAAGGTACTATAATAATATTCCTAACCATCAGTACAATCAGGTACAATGCAGTCTTCCAGTAGAGTAGTTAGGGGAAAATCTCCACTTACTAGTTTTAAGATAAAGTTGATGTGTTTTTGAAAAGGTTTACACGGTGCATTACCTGAGATAATAAGGTTCTGTTCATCAAGAGACAGAAAGCTCATGCTAATCCTATATTTCTAAATATACTTGTAATTCTCTGTACTCATTCTCTGATTATGCTAAATAGCGACTACAAAGAATGCATTTTGCCTTTTGAGTATTGAGGTAGCTGCTGCTCCAGAAGCTTATTATATTCTCTTCAGAACATGCAAAGTGATATACATAACACAGAACTGCAGATCCTGTATATGCATTATTTGGAAAGCAGTGAGTGCTTCTGTTGTTAAAAAATCTTGAGAGACCCATTTTCTCAGGTTTGCTCAGCTGCAAGACAGCCAGATAGGTGCTGACACAGCTCTCTAGTTTTACTCTAATGGAGATGTTCCACTCTGCAAAGCATCATTATTGCTTCCATTATATCTCTTCACCTTATACCTACTGTGCAGAATGACTGATTCAGGAAAATCGTACTGTTGCATGAACAGGAAAATTTTTCACTTGTTACCTTCACATCTGGTCATTCACTATAATACCTACATAAAAGAATGTAGAGTTAAGATTACGACTTACGACAGGGATTCAGTACTGATCTGGGTTGGTATTTTATTCTGAATACTCATTCCACTATGCAGAAAACTATTTCTGACCTCATTCCAGAAAGGTGATATTCACCACATTGGTCCTTGTCTTGGGGACTGCAACAAGCCCATTACTTCAGGGAGAAGAGAATCTTTGGTTAACAAGGTAGCCTCATAAATTATTTTCCTCCCATTTTCTTTTCTTTATTCTCTCACTGTTGTTTCAATGCATTCCCTCGGTTCTTCAACTGTGGTATCTAGACCCTTTGCTTCTGTGACCACAAGCAGTTCTTCCTTTCTGGAGGTCCACATGGGACTAAATAAGATAAATATAATTAAGTGGGAAAAGTAACACAAGAAATTTTTCTACTCAAGATGTCCTTTATACATGGTATTTTAAATAGATGTGCCAAACATTTTTTTGAATTAGATTTTATAACAACCAGACACTGGATGTTCGTTTGACTATGATGAATCTATTCACCTTAATTCTGGAGTGTGTGAGCTGTAATGAAATATTAAATGTTGAATATTTCCTTTTAGTATTCTAAATGATTTCATAAAATAGCTAAAAAAAGACAAGATTATTATTAAAATGTCTCAACTTTTGGGTGGCTTCTGTAATTTCTCCTTGATTTATATCTTTTTAGCTTAATATGCTTTCATTCTGAGTTGTTCACTCCTTCAGAGGCTGACAATGAAATTAATATAAATATTTTTTTCTTTCAGTTGAAACTATAACAGTATAAAAACTCTTTAAATCAATTGCACTTTTTAAACTTTTTCTTCCATTTGCAATTATGAGAATGATAGATTTCTTTTAGGCGTGGGTATCGTGAGGGGACATATATTACAGCTTTAAGAAAAGCTCTGAGTGATAGAATAGAATTGTATTATCTTTGAAATATCTCTTCAGATAGCTACTAACTCCCTTTTTTATTTTCTTGATCTTTGCAAAGTTTCACTGAGAGTACTGAATTGATAATATTGCCTCAGATTGCCTACAACTGATAGGTACCGCTTTCAAAAGCCCCCATTTTTCATGTCAGCTTTTCTGTTTGCATTTTGAATTGCAGGATCAGGAACAGAAACGTGCCAGAAAAAATAATATTCATAGCACAGGTCTAATTTTATTTTTTTTGGGGGGGGAGGGTGGGAGGTAGCAGTCAACATTTTAACTGACTAGGGGACTACTCTTGCTATCTTACATGGCTTATAAATGGATTCTGGTTCAACTTAATAAAAAAAACATGTTTATATGTTTTATTTCTTTTGAAGATGACTAATTAATTGCTTTAATTCTAAATCATAGTCTGTACAATAGCCCTTAAAAGCTTAGTAATTTAAGGCCTTGAATCTAGCTATTCAATGTGTTTGTTGTGGCTGTCATAACACATCCCATGAGTGACAGATACATCGCACAAGTTCTCTGGCTTTCCTGCTTTTTGGCAGACTGTCTGTGTAGGAACCAGGAAAATAGTGAGACAGAGATATTAGATTCCACAGGACATCATGCAGCAAATAAAAAGTGTCAAATTCTACTCTACTTTACGGAAACCTGCAGAATGATACCCAAGAAGACATAAAGAGTCTGTGTATGTGTCTATACATGAGCAGGGGAGAGAGTTGACAGTACTGAAATAGGAATTACATGTTCCAGCACACCTAAGCTGATGTTGTGAAATTATATAAATAGTTTATTAAAGGAACAACACATCTGTCTGAAACTATAATATAAAGGAAACAAAACCAGAAATTTTTTTTTCATAATTCTGATACTAAGTTGATTTAGCAACGTAATAATTATTTTCTTCCAGTTGAAATTTCTGTTTTTCTTTTGTTGCAATCATGCTTTTCTTATTAGATTATAGTTATATGTCATTCTATAGTTAGAATGGTGAGTCTGAGTCCCTCCTCTGAATTGTAAGTAGTCATTTCAGCTGCTTCAGCTATTTCAGATAGGCACAGTGTGTCATCTACAGAACATCATGACTATTGTCTTTCCCTGAAGATCTATGCTTCCACAAAATTTGCAGTAAAAGCATGTTGAAAATGGATGGGTACATATTTTCAAAGATAATGAATTCTTACTGACCCCAAAATACTGTTTTCAGTAAAAGGAATTGAGGATTAATGTTCTTACTGATAAAGATAAGAGGCACAAAAGGTTTAGTTTGCATATTGCACTGATTAATCTTTGCAACATCATTTTCATTCTTTAGACAAAACCATGAGTTGATGGAAAGATATTTTTTTTTCTGTCATCACTGTGCTCTTGTGCTCATAATTTAAAATTTAAACACTTTTTAAACCTACTTATACTGTTTATTTTAAACATAAAATGTAATTTTGTTTCTCAGTAACATTACCCTCAAAAGACCAACTATATAGTGATAAGAAGATTGACAGGGAAAAATGTCAGCCCTACAGATTATATATACTTAATAACTGAGAAGAAAAAAGTTTGCAAGAAGCACAATGAAAGCTTAAGGAAACATGACTGCTCTATAATTATTTTATTTGTATTTCAAATTTTATTGTAAGAATTGCTGAAAGTAAGCAGATATTCTAGAAAAATTATCTAGGATGTTACTATTCACCTTCAGGCAGAGCTAGACATAGATGATTTTAGTTCAAGGTTTAAAGATAAAACAAAGTTGGAAGTTCTTGCTAGTGCATGAATTCAAAGGCACAAAAAGCTTTTATACATTATGACCACACATAGCTGATGGCAACCAGTTTGCTTTTACACATTTCTGCCATCATTACAGCCCTGTTCAGCTAAGAAATGAATCGTATTTGTCTTCAGAAGTATATTCCCAGTGGATAAACTGGGGCAGAACAGTGAGGCTAAGGTCATTGATGTTAATCCTAAATACAAGAGGACTAAAATTTCTTATGTCAGAAGGTATGCTATGGTTCCTCTTACTATGAAGGTAGGTCTAGAAAACAATATTTCTATGTTACTTAGAAAATGAGGGTTCCGGCCTCCATGTATCCTTATGAAAACATTGAAACATCCTTTGTACAAGCAAACATACTATGACTTGATTTTAAACTACTTAGGTGTTTCAAGGACTGTAGTATCCTTTCTCCCTTGCCTTTTTATGTGCACACAAACATAAACACATATCTAAAGAATCTTTGGTGCTGTTCAAAAGAAGCACTGAGAACCACAATTGGACAGAGATAGACAAACAGCTTTTTCTGCCGCAAGGGCATATTGTTGGCTCACGTTCACTTGATATATCAGCCTTTAGATTAAATGCTTATTTGTTCCTTGTTCTGGTTGATATGGTTCTGCATAAAATATAGAAGGGGTGAAGAGAGTTCAGCTGACTGAGCAGAGCCATAAGCAGTTTCTGTGAAAAGTAGCATTGCTAAAACAGGTTTACACGGGCATTTTAAGACAGTTTTTAAAGTTGATGGTGGAATATAGATTGCCAGGGGACATTTGGAACTGGGAAAACCTTTAGAGGATGCTGCTAATGAGTTAACATCATGTGATTCTTTCACTTAGTCTTTTACTGCTCACCAGAAGATTATATGGTGTTGCATGAGACCAGTCCTAAAGGTGATGTTTTGATTTCTAACTTCTCATTCTGTCCTTTGTTTCTGTATCAAATATAATCCATTATGCCATAAAAGGCAGGTCTAGATATCACAAACAGGACCAAACTTAGAAATTAGCTTCAAATGCAGGGGGGAGTTAGGGGTCTGAGTTTTCATGGATGGCTGACTTCCTCCATGTATCTAATACATGCCACTATCACCACCAAGAGTCAAAAGATTAATTGGATTGTAAAATGAAAATCTGGAAAGTTAGGAGATGCCATATTTCATTCAAAATCTTCTATCACCATGCACATGCTTTATTTTGTTTACTATAAAATGCCATAAGCGTGTGTTTGATGTTGTCACTGCACCATGTGGGTGCTGGTTTTACTGCCGAAGGTCTGACTTCCAGCTGCTGCAGCAGTAAGTGGCCGTATGATCCCTTACTGACTGTTCTGACACCGGGGTAGGTTTTTACTGAAGATCATGAACAACAAAAGAAGTACATGTTCTAATCTCAGGAAAGTCTGGTCAGAAGCGGTGTTTCTGTAACTCGAAGGCATTCCCAGCTGCTACTACTTGCTACGAACAGCAGAGTTCTCAAAGCTTTTCCAGGGAACGGGGTAATCTTTCCTAAAGGAAAGCAGAAGGCAGATTACATCAAGGGATTGCAGCCCAGGCTCCTGGTATGTTTTGGAATATTATGTAGTGGAATCATAAATTGCAGTTGTTACAAATTGAGCGTCAATGTTAAGAGGACATGATTTTAGACCACAGGAGGCCTGGATTAAAACTGTTTTGTCAGATATCAAATCAGATATCTAATTTTTGTCAGTCATGGCAAAAGTGTCACCCAAAACATGAAGTAATACTTCATTAACATTCATGCTTGTTCATGACTGTACCTAAATGGATATCTGAATGCCTTTGTTTTAGAGTGATTTAATAGCAGTATTCTTGGCAAATAATATATACGACACTTATTTCTTGAGCAAACATGACATTATGTAACAGTATGCAGTAATAAATAACTGTCTAGTTACATTTCATAGGAATTTATTTTCTATAGTAAGCATGCAGGAAAAGCTTAGAATTTTGACATGCAAGGTAAAAATATCACAATAGGTTCTTAATCCTGCTAGCCAATGAGCTATTAATTAATTTGAAACTAGAGAGGAGTAGTAATACTTATTTCTTTATATTGAGAAATAACGATTTCTGTGGAGAAGTGTTACTCAATAAAGACATGATCAATAAAAGCAAGGAAGCCTAATTTTCTGTTTATTATTATGGCCCCAGTTATCCACTGTTGTTCTTCTCCTGTTCCTTATTTGTATGTCTAGGCAAGCACATACTTTGTGTGGTTCACAGCTATGCAAATATTGACTTGCTAGTCAGATCAAGCATGCAGAAATGAAATGTAAGACCACTTTAGAACATGTTTTTGTATTTGCCTGCCAAATTACAGTTTTTACATTTAATGAGCATGTGTTCTGCTCTCCTGCAAGTTAACCTTGTGAAAGGACAGATTCTCCAAGTTGCTGAGTTATGCTGTTTTATTTTTCTTTTTAACTTTACCTTTTCTGAAGGTCAAAAATGAAACGTACATTCTTTTCAGATCACTTTGATTACAGCTTATCAGTAAGACCTGAGAATGCTGAATGGCTTTAAAAAGGCCTCTTTAGCTCATATCCATCCTTTTTTACTTACCTTGGGTTTGAAAGACCAGCCAGCAATTTTGTTCAGGACAGCCTAGGAAAGAACATCAGAAAATAACGCTCCATAACCTCAGATTGTATTACACACACAATTTTCTTATATTTTTATGCGTTTTAATAATCAAGCCTATCTTTACTCTTTTTCTTGCTGGTGGAATTCTGAAACTTTAGAAAGAGATATCGAATGCCATTTTTAAGGAAACATATCATAGGTAAACATTCTTTTAGCTGAGGGATCTTTTTTTCCTTTTCTGTGGTAGAAGTTTCTAGTTAAGTAGTTTGTGTTTCTTACAGCTTTGAGGTTTGATTGCATAGCTTGCTGATTCACCAACGTATCATTTACTAGTACTTCTTTTCAAAATGGCTTGTTGTGTGTAGTAACTTTTTGATGAGACTGAGCATTTTTGTTAACTAACTAGGTATAAGTTTTATCTTTTCAGTGTACTTTGCTGATTTAGCTCAATTTTTTAAGGCTTGGTTTTCATTCTTGCAAACTAATCTCTTTATTTATGGTTTTGACTCTCAGTTATTTAAAAAGCAACTAGAATATTTCAACAGCTGAATTTTCAGATGCTTCTCTGATAATATCACATACTTAACGGATTAAGAGGCTAGTCTGAAGTATTTGGCTGCTGCTTTTTTACAACTTGTTAATTGAGGTATATATTTAAGCTGAAGACTTTGACATTTCAATAGTTGAGCATCTAGGAAAAAAAATTTATGAATCAAGACTCAAGTACTTGAGTGAAACCTCTTTTGTGTAATGATTATGCATTGTGTTAAGTGTTCAGAAATGCAGCAGTACAGTTTAATAACACATTAAAATACAAATAACACCTTGTAAAAGTACATTTTATAAATTAATTTTCCTATATTAATAGAATTTTAGAAACAGCCAGAATGGAGGTTGTGTGATAAAATAATGACAGGACACTTGTTCCTGGGGAGGCAGGTAAGATTTCATTCTATTGAAACATATTGCCCAAACCTGGGGCCAATGCAACTAAATGTAAAGAAATAATTTTCTTCAAAAGATTTTCTCCAAACAGCTGGTTGCTGGGGTTTTTTTTGCTTCTTTCATCCTGCTTGTTTTTAACAATATTTATTTATTGTCTTTATGATTTCTTTAACTGCTAAGTCATCTGCATCTCACCAATTTGGCTATAAAGATAGTACGGAAGACAGTGGCAAAGGCCTCACTCTTGCCATGGTGAACAATATATATATGTTTCATGTACCATATCCACAAAACCACTTGTCTCCTTACAGGGGTTAGGCAACATTTGTCCTTGATAAATCCATGTTGGTTGTTCTGAACCATCATTTTGTCCAGTATTTGCTTGGAAATTACTTTCACATTTGCCCTGTAAATACTCAGGGAGCTAAGGTGAGTCTGAACTACCTGTAGATCTCTGAATCCTCTTTCTTGTCCTTCTCTGAAATGAGCATAATGTTTGCCCTTCCCCCATCCTCAGGAGTCCTCATCACATGATTTTTTGAAAATGATGGAGAAAAGCAATACAGTAACATCAGCCAGCTCTTAAAATATTGACATGCATCCCATCTGGCCCCATGGGCTCATGTATTTTATGTTACCTCTGATGTCATCTGTAATGGTAGGATACAACATCCCTAGAACACGATTATCGTACTCTAAGGGACTGGATTTTTGACAAGGCTACAGCAAATCTTTTGCTCTAAATATGTGATAGCACCTTACTATCTCTTCACCTTTTGGAAGAAGTGTACGGTATTTTTGTGTTAAATACTGTAGAATGGCATCATGTAATAACATCATTTCTGTCAGTGGATAGTCTGGTATTATGATTGAATTTGGAAATAAAATTATCAATATAGGGTATGCAATGATAGCTTTCTACTTCTTTTACTGAGTGATGAACTGGCAATATTCCTAAATTCAGTGAAAATGTGAGGCATTATAGGTATACAGGCTATGACATGGAAATTGATTTTCAATTCTTTGTCTTTTCATCATTATTTGTTAAAACTGCTACCACTCAGTTCCAAATAAATCCTTATTTTCTAGGAATATTTTAAGAACTATAGATTAGTTCATTTCACATATTGGATATATAATTATATACAGATACAGAGCATTTTTAGGATTAATGCTTTCTATTAAAAGTTTTTTTTTGTTTTGAGACAAATGTTCTGACTGGGCATTCTCTCAGCAGTTATGCAGCTATGGCCATATGTAGTTATATGCCATAATTACAGTGGGCAGAGTACTGAATATGGTAATGAGGCAAACTTGTGAAAAGCTGTTTTTATGAAAAGTTCAACAGAATAAGTATACAGTAGGACTGAACCTAGTGTGCAGTGGACTAGAGTTAACTGGGATGTAGAGCAAACCAACTAGTGGGACAGAACGGCCGTGCCAAATCATGTGCAGGAAGATGAGCTGTGGGGAGGTTAGTTTGATATAAACTTGACTCTTAGCTACTTGGTTTGATACATTTTCACTTCATAATTCCTGGGCTTTTTAGAAATGTAAATATTTTTTATTTTGCCATTCTAGAAACTCTAAAAAAAAAAATCTATCTCTTATTATTATCGAATCTTTATAAACATGTCTAATATCAATATTTTCAGTGTAACTGTAAACTACATGAAATTCCTAGATAAAAGATCTAATAGTATGCCATAAATTAGGCTTACATTGATGCACATAGCTTTTATGATTACAGAAGCTACAGAGTTGGAGAATGTAGAGTACTGATGCTTCTTTAAAACCAGGAAGCTTACATACACATACACATGCAAATTACATTTTCCTTATGTATTTTTGAGATTTTTGTCTTCATATCAGACACTGTTTGCACAGTAGTGTGCCTTGACATACTGGGACAAAAGAGGAATCTGATTCGGTTCACTTTTCTAGTTTGATATCAAATCTGCAGAATGAATACATGAATTATTTATTCAGCAGAGAATTCTGATTTATTTTGATGGGATGTTTCAGGATGTTGAAGAAGGATGTAGGGGACTGATACACAGCAATTATGATTTTTAATGTAATGTGCCAGGATATGTACAGGTAGGGCAAATAAATACTGAAATGGTAGTACAATCACACGGTGCATATTGCAAATGGGAAATACGACATTCAGCTGGCCTGAATAATTTGAGTGCACAGTGAACGATAGTATCATCTGGTATCTTCATAGTAAAGATGCAATAATTCAGCCTTGGCTGCACTGTGCTTACTGATAACATTTTAAATCAGATACTGTGTGGCATTTAAGTATGAACTGGCTGGGATTTTCCATCAAGGATTGAAGACAAGCAGAGAAAATCTATAGAAATCTTGCACTGATATAATGGGAACTATTCAGCACAAGAGTTCTATAGATTTTTCTATAAAAAGCATTTATATTCTATTTTGTCCTATATCTGTATTTTTAAATGTCCAGATTTCATGTTTTCAAAATAAACCAAGAGTTGAAATACCTGAAACATGTTGGCGTATACTGCTTGAAGAATACAGGACTTTTATGTATAGAGCCCCTTGGAATCATTACTGGGATTGGGAAAGAGAAGAATATATAATAATTCCAGTACAATTGTGGTTGACAGTATCACCTGGATTCCTATTGTATGTAGGTAAAGGTGCTTAGTAGAAGCATACCACAATTTCCAGCCAATTAAATATTAATAATAATATGAACAAAATATTAAAATATTTTAGATCTCAAATACCATACTCCTTGCCAAAGGCCCATTGTGAGAGGGTTAAGTACACATTTCCAGGAAAGGAGGCTGGGGGTTACTTGCCATGTTAGTGCCAGCTGGGGTGGTCTGTACTTGCTGTTAAATCACACTGAATAGTAAATTTTCTGAAGCACCTGGCTTTTAAAATATGTCTGTCATATTGTCACTGTCACAGGTATGAGAATTATAGCTTACATTAAGATTGTTGTTGACAAATAAACAGTCAACATTGTCACTGATTTATGGTCTTAAATAATGTAAAAACCTAGAACATTGAAAAACACGTTCTCTCACAAGTAAAATCTGTTCTAGCTGTGCTTCAGACTCATAAAAATTAAGCACCTTGTTCTCCTTCAGGCAAATTATTTCTCTTGTCTCGTTCTTTTCAAGTGAGTTAGAAGAATAGCTCATTTATTAATTATTAAAACAGTCATTGAGTCCAGGCTGGGGTACCAGCAAGGTCTGTTCAAAAGATATAAGTGAGTAGAGGTTAAGAATCAGGATGGAATGAAGGGGCCATCTGAGGATGGGAAATTGAAAAGAATTAGAGAGAGAGGAAAAGCCAGAACCTGTACTTTCATTCATATAAATGTATCTACCTTATAGGTACATTGAAGTCTCTGATCATTTTCACTACAATTATTTCTTAACCTTATAGCTTTAAGGGATGTGTAAAAATGTTGTGGAAATGTAGACGTTGGACTTAGTATTAGAATTCTTTGTAGGGGAAGAAGAGTGTTTTTACTGAAAGCCTTCAATCTACACAGTTCTTGCCATACAGTTATGCTATTTTCCATCCACACTTACTTACAAGTAAGTATCTGTTTAAGAGGTACTCCATATGTAAATTTTCCAGACTTCAACTTCCGGAATCAGTAGATACATCTTCGTACTTTTCGGGTGTTTTTCTTGCTTAAGAGTTTGAGGAAAGGGAATAGAAAACAGAACCACGGGAAAAAAATGTTATGTGTATTATCTGTTATTTTCCTTTTTTTGTGTGTGTATGTTTTGTTGTTGTTTTTTGTTGCTGGTTTTTTTTATATATTTTCTTCTTTTTAAAATGTATTTGACATTACAGAATTGAGAATTTGGAAAGCAGAAACAGGGCAAAGGGAAGAGCTGATATATATTTGTCTTTTAGTAAATTTGTTAAGATTTCAAGCCAAATAAAAATACCATTGGCAGGTTAGTTTGAGAAAGTTGTACTTCAGTACTAAACATAATGTTTTTATCAGTCCATTACTAATTCTCTCTTTTTTTTTTTTTTTTTTTTTTGTGCATACTTGTGCCTGAGGCTTATCTCCTTTTTATCTTATGCCTGCTGCAACTGTCAACACTGATTCTTAAGTTTCCTAAATACATGTGAAAATTGACTTGTTCTCAACTCCACCATTATTGCTTTTCAATACTTATGTATTGTCTCTTTGCTCAGTTACAAGTGCTTCGTCTTCATGGCAGTTTTTGCAAATCCAAGTTGAGTCCACCAAACTTGTAAGGTAGAAAAGTGTATCATCATTCGTTCAAGCTTGCCTAGCCAGTTGTGCGAGGCCATCTGCATAAACTGTGGAGCTTAACTCCACATCCAATGTCACGCCCTCCAGCTCATCTCTCCTTATGTCCAGTTTCAGAGCATGATGGAAAGTGACATTGATTCTGTGTCCCTTTGTGATCCACCAAACCCTGACTTGAACCAGCTGCTTGATTTTCCAGCAATGACGTGGTGTGGAAAGCTTCTTCCTGTATCGCTTTTACAATTGCAACTGGGGTAAATTACGGGCCTCCCCACCGTGTCTCCCCCTGCCCTGGTACATAAGATGCGTTAAGTATTTTCCCCTATTCTATTCAGGTTCTCAGCCTGTTCCATTACCATAGAATCCAAACACCTAAGCCACTTAATACTATAATACCTTCAAATGGAGTCTTTCTAAGGGTTTTTCTGCTAATGCTTGTGTAGCAATAGAAATTCTTATGCTCCATGGAAAATAACTGTGACATATGTGCAGGAAAGGAGGGGAGAAGGTACCAGACACCATGAGAAGTAACAAATAAAATGCACTTGGAACTCCCTGGTTATATGTAATATGGCAACAATTTTTTTCTTTAGCTGCACAAAAGAATTCTTACAAGCACAGCAGTGTGAATCTTTCAAATGCAAAATTATTTTATGGAAAGAAAATGAGCAGCAGTGTAGTAACAGAATCTTTTGCTAAGGGCTACAAAGTACAACTGCATTACATGCTATATCTATATTTGGTATTAAAAAGAACTCAAAGATTCCCCTTAAAGCCTTTTTTTCTGACAAGATTTTCATTAAAACCCAGTTCTTGTTATTAAGCACATTATTACATAATTAAAATTAAATAAGTCTTGGGGGAAAGTAATAATTTGAAAAAAAATACCCACCCTCTATTAAATTTCTTTTTTTGCTTTGAATGAGTACGTTCAAAAGAGAAATTCATTCTGAGAAATAACATTAGAAGTTAAGCATGTTTTCATTATCTTACTTTTTAAATTTATATACTCAGAGGTATCACATGGATATAGCAGTTTGAAAAATCTTTAAATTATTAAAGAAACCATTTGCCCAAAGCTTGTATGCCTTCATATAACCACAGTGTGTTGTCATGTAATATTCAAGGATTAGATTATAGCAATTGGTCTTTGGCTTGCTAGCATTGCCTTTGCTGATAGTTGTATTGACATTTAAAAAAATAGCAGACATTAAGATTTAATTAACTTTTTTAAAAATGTCTTCAAATATCACATACTGTTAGAAAACCAGGTACAGTGGACTTCAAAGCTTTTTCTTCACTACACACAGCTCTAAAATATTAGACTTGGGGAGTGGAAACCAATTGACTATACACTGTACTTTAGGGTGTTGGATACACCCCTAAGGCCATGGGTTCAGGACTACATGTGAGATAAGATGGGTCTTCCTTCATATTGTGGTTTCCACTGTGTTTAAGGCCACCCTAACTCAGGATAGCTAGAAGTTACATGGGCTGTCTCCAGCGGGCAAAGTTGTTATAAACATGTTCTTAATCTCAAATGCAGTTGACTGCTTTGGAATATATAATAACTGAAATGGTTGGTAGATGTGCCTTTTGTGGCATAGGGAAGAAGGTTGACCTCAGTGCAGTCTGGCATGGGATGGGTGATAGCACTACATGTCATTATGATGAGTCTCTAGAATATCAAATTCATTTGAGAGGGTTTACCTGATGGGTGAGAACCTGATGGTTCTTTCAGAAGGGCTCACCTGCCTCCTCAAAATGTTAGTCATGATTGCTTTGTGTGTCAGTATTTCCACTGGTGATTTATTAAAAATAATTTTGTCAGCCTAAATAGCTTTTGCATTATTGTAGTACAAAGCAAATAAATGAAATTTTTAAATCTGTATGTTTTTCTAGATCTAATAAGATAAGTAGTCCTCATTTATAAGGTACATCCCTTTATAGGCATTCAAAAGACCTCTCAAAGATATATCAGGCTGCGTTTGATGTGAGGTTCTACATTCAAAAACCATACAGCACTTTGCAAATCAATGTTTTTGATTTACAGTTACCTCAGTTGTTTCTTGGGAAATTTATACAAGGTCAGATGTGTATACACAACCTTACTCATCAGGATTAGGTAGGTTATTTGTTTTCCAAACAGTTGGTCTACAGCTTTTTTTAGTCTTTCTTAATTATGTCTTTTTTTTTTTTTTTTTTTTTTTTTTTTTTTTTTGATACTTTTTGTGAAATGAAACAAAAATTCATAGTCTGAATTAGTTCAGGAATTAGATTGTGAATGTAATCCTTTTTGAAGAGAGAGTGTAATAATGACTGTAAACTTCTCAGAAAATTAGATGAATATGCAATGATGATTTTCCTCCAACACAGCTTTATTAGTTATCTTGCCAAACAGAAAATGTGTTTTGTCCTACACATAGAACAATACCATTATATTAATGTTGTGCTGCAGTGTTGTTCTGGTTTTGTTGTTCTGTTCATTATTCTGCGGAATAATGGAACTTTGTTGCAGAAAACTTGTGTGACAGATGACAATCCTGGTTAGATCACTCACTGCCTTAATTTGAATTTTCATTCTTACTATTGGTTGTCTGTTAATCTACCTGATTGGAAAACCCCCTTCCCTATTTTGATTAAAAGTTTATGTAGAGTCAAAAAAATTAAGAATAAAAGTAGGTGTAGCTCAAGTGATCCAGATGCTACATGGACATACTGCATCATTCATATTAGTCATTGAGGGTAGTCACTGATCACATGGGACCAATGTTTTGCCATTTTTCTTTACCACTGTGGTTGGAAAATTTTTTGTGTTCAGAGAAAAGATTGGTAGGTAGTACCTGTACCAAGCTTCATTCCGGAAGTGTGTTCTTTTGTAGAAACCACAAAAAGATCTTGGTCTTTATCCTGAAGATTCTCACAGTTTTGGAAGATTCTTATGGAGTGCCTTGTAGGAGATTTTCAAGTTCCATATGAACAAAATAACAAAACAGAAAAGTTGGGTTGCCTAAATACATAATTCTGATGTAGTGAAAGACAGCTAAATTGCTTTTGCTGTATTGCACAACTCATTTTCTGTACTCTGTGGAGCATGTTAGTTCATAGACCAGAAAAAACAAAAACAAACCGAACAAAACCAAAAAAAAAACCAAAAAAACCCCCAAACAATGAGAATATGAAATATTTGGAACAAGAGAGCTTAAACCCAATTGTTTTTTCTGCTTTGCAT
The DNA here is from genome assembly GCF_003259725.1 of Athene cunicularia. Classification (NCBI taxonomy): domain Eukaryota; kingdom Metazoa; phylum Chordata; class Aves; order Strigiformes; family Strigidae; genus Athene; species Athene cunicularia. Next base: position 35,174,889 of record NW_020799099.1, read on the forward strand.
GATTCTTTTTGCAGCAGGTGTGTGGGGTGCAGACTCACCTGTGGTGTTTACTGTTCCATACTCAAATGTTCCATCATCATCAACACTCAAATGTTCCATCATCAGAGAACAAAAAACCCTTTTCTCCTAGTTATGACTAGTATGACAATCAAGTATATATACAGTTTATGGCAGGATACTGTTACATCAATGAGGCCATGACAACTGCAGACATAAATTATTAGAAAAAATATGCTTGTTCTGCAGATAAAGTTACTTCTGGAGACTCTATAGCAATTTAATAATTTCATCTGATTTGGGAAGGGAAATTTAATTCAAAATGGATAGAAATAGGATGCTTGATAGTCAAGTATCAGACTAACGTGAAGGTTTGTGCTGAAAATTAGTAATACTTTGCATACTGTATTCAAGTTAAAAGCTGTTTTTTTGTGTCATCTTTACAGATTAGCAGTGAAATAAAAACGTACTGATCAACATGATTGTCATAGTTAAAAATTACAGGAAGGTCTTGAGATGTGTGAGATCTGAAAAGAATCAGGAATAATATAAGTAAATAAGCATAAGCTTTTTCCCATATTGGTCTCAGTCTCAGGGAGAGGAAATCAATGGATGAAATTTATCCTAGTCAGATTGCAGCTCTGGTAAACTGTGTGCAGTGTTTTGCACAACTACAATGAAAATGGTGTGAAGGAAGTTCACAGTGTGAAGTGTGAGTATTGCTAACAGACGTGCTTCTGGCAAGCATTAAAGCACTCCTGACCAGCAATGGTGGAAATTAAACATTTGGTCTTTAACAATTTTCCTGACAAGAGCTTATAACCTCTTCACTTCTTCCAAGATGAGCAAATGATTTTCTGCAGAGAATCTGTTTACTTTATCTTCAAAAGTGTCTCTTTCACAGTTGAAGTCAATGACAGCAGATGTTTGTAATTTTATTATATTAAACATGGAGAAAAAAAGCAGTCATTTATTATAATTTTGCTAACAGAAGAACTGACGAAATGCTACTTCTCCAATTTCATTTGAAATATCATAGGGTTAGTTTGATTCCATCTAAAATACCTTTTCAGTAACTCCAACTCTACAGAATTCTGTAAAGTGGTATGTTTTACACAGAGTAGGACTCTGGATTAGTCTGTGGCTAGTCTACCTAAGATATGGACTTTGGAGCTTGGCTGTATGTCTGGAAAATCTGTCCCTGGAGCAAACAAACTGCAAGAGCTCTATAGAAACATGTCTCGTGTGACTCAGAGGTCAGCAGATCTGTAGCAGACCCAGCATGTCACACAGAAGTTCCAAAATCCTTACCTCAGAGCCCTTTGTAACCCTATTTTTAAACCGAGCCTTGTTGGACGGATCTCTGGAAACCGGAGCGCAGCTAGAGCCAAGCTTCTGCATGCGTCTAGGCGGATGGATGCAAACCGGAGGGCTTGACTTTTGAGGCAGACTTCTAGGAGCCATGGCCAAAGGGCAGTCCATGTGTGGTAGCTCTGAGAAATGCAGGATCCAGGAAAGTTCCTGGAAAACATGAGTGATAATGTGCAATACCAGTACAATAGTATCTCTCTTCAGCATAACTGTGGCCATATACACTTTGTGTTTTTTAAGTGAGTTGTGCATGTGTTGTTTAATTTGAAAAGCTTAAAAGACATGTATATGAAAACAGAAATAGAAATAAACTCATTGGAACATCTTCTGAAACCTGAGACTTCATAATCCTAATGCTTCTTCATTCTTCAGCTGATAGACTAGGCCACATATACGTGATCTTGGAGGAGAAAGAAATCATAGCATTGCATTGAATAGACATGAATTTGCAATATTATAGTAAAGTTTGAAGCAGAGAGAAGTAAGAGCTTCTTTCCTACAAGCAAGTGCCTCTTAGAGCAAGTGAAGGGGTTATTAGGTCAACATAAATGATATTAGGCTACATAAGACTACTTTACAACCCAGTGACAACAACTATTTCACTACAAAGCTACAGAATCAATCCTGGTTTCAATCACCCTTCAAAAATCTTAATTTTTACAGAAGGATTAAGCAAACAAACAAAAAACCCCAGCTCAGTTCCCACCAGTGCAGATTTTAGGAAGGTAACAATCTATGGCAATCAGATCTTTTCATTAAGAACAGTCACATTTTGACATTGTCATTATGCTTTTTCAGTGATTATCTCGCTGTACAGGTACAGGCATAGATACACACCCACATAGTTCATGCAGATAAGAAATGAAGTAACAGGCATTCAGACAGGATAGAAGGAGAGGCTTTCTCACCTTGGGTACAGCCAAGCAGTAACAGGCTGCCCAGAGAGCTTCTGCAGTCTCCATCCTTTGGGGCTTTCAAGATAAAGAAAACAGAAAGTCCGAGCAACCTAGTGTGACCTCAAATGTGCCCCTGTTGTGAACAGGTTGGAGTAGCCAACACCTAAGGTCCCTTCCAAGTTGAATAATCCTGTGATACTAGGTTTTTTTTAGAAAGTCAGATGGGTTGAATGCTGAGAATATGACACCCAAAAATTTTCAGTCCTAAACTTCCTTTGCTAAATCTCCCTATTTAAGCTACATCTTTAAATGAGGATTCTGAAAAAGTGATACCTGATGAAAAGCAGACACAGTATTATAAACACTCTTGCATGTGTTTGTAGTTTGCATATTGCGTACCTCAAATCATGTCAAGGACAGCAAGTCTACTCCCACAGATGTCTTCTGTGAGAAGACACACAGACTTTGCTGGCAAGTTAGGCACAGTGACTAATAGTTTAGCTTCTTAGAATATACTGTTGACTTAACATATAAAATATATGTGTTATTTTCTTCTGTACCATTAAGCCTGGAGTGCTACAAGAGAATAGTCATCACCTGATTGCACTGAAGCTCTCTACTACAAACTACCCTTATAATTCTGGGATCACCAACAATTGCAACCAGAAGTTTCAGTTTTTACTCCCTTTACTAACTAGAATACCCCTGATTTTCCAAACAGCAAGAAAACTACAAAAGTAATGAAATAAGCATAATCCGTGTTGGTCTACTTTTCAGGGAAGCTGATGCATCCAGCCCAGAACTTCACTGGATCTATTCAGCAAGAAGAAAAAGGACTCCTTCCAGAATGGAGGGATTTTGGCTGAGGTAAGCCCAGTTTGAGTCATCTGAGACTTTGTAATGTTGCTATAATGATAACTTGGTGACATAGGAAATAAACTATAGATCATGGTAATTCACATTGTGTTGGAATTATGATGCAACAATAGCATGGCTATCATCATAGGAATACCATCCCAAGTTACCTTGGGACAGGTGTAAGGGTGTGAGTACCTCATACCAATTTTCTACACTTTTCTGACTTTTCAAGACGCCCAGAAATGTTACGGAGGCTTTAATCTTCCCTATATCTCTATATGCAAGCACAAGACAGGCTATAATCTAACCTTCTGTGAACAGAAAGCACTTTAAAAATAAAAAAAGCTGTGAAAGTCATACAGAGTTATTTTGAGTTATAGAGGATAAATATTTACAAGGTGGAATATGAAGTCAATTAATTTATTTTCCCTTTATGGTTCTGACTAGTGTTTCTCTCAACAATTTAATTTTATTTAGAGCAAAGCCTTGTTAGTTCTTATATTAATTTATCTTCTGTTTTTCCTGGCTTTAACTATGTGGTGGTTAGATGTAAGTGAAATTACACTCTAAGACAAAAAATAAAGCATTTCTAAATGTTGGATATGGGCATTATGAGTTCTCTATTGATCTTATTTGCAACAGTTCAGAACCTAGAATTTATTTGAAGGTACAGCCAATACTGTTGTCTCTTGTTCCATATCTCTGGGTAACCATACGAAAGGTAAAATCTTGGTTCATACAGCATCTTGGTGCACAACAAAAACATTTAAAAATCCAAATACAACAGGTTTCTGTATTACTTTCTTCCTACTTCTCTTAACTGTAGAGTTAAATAAGATGGTGAGGCAGAATGTGGTTTTATTTCAAAACTTCTCAAAACATTTAATTAGTATGTAACATATACATCTGATGTCTTACTTTAAAAAAATAAAGTGCATATGTGACAGCTTTATAAAGTAAACTTATGGCTCATTATAAAATCTTCAAAATAAGCACCAAATATAGTTTGCTCTAAGCTTAAAACATGTTTTTTAACATTTCAATATAAGGGTAGCTAGACTGTATCATAAGGAATAGGCCATTCTTTTTTAGAATTCGTCTTTATTATAAGAAGTGGGGAGTGCTACAGCATTTCAGTATACGATTCAACTACTGCAATACTGAAAAAGTTGACTTCTTCAAACCGGAGACTTATGAATTTCTGAACAAGTGCTGTTGGCTCCCTCCAATGGTAGGAGGTTACTATTGCTGGGGCCACGGTTTTTCTAGAGAAAAACCTGTTACAGATGGAAACAGCTATTCTGAAATACCAACAATTTTATAACTCTGGGAAATGCTTCATGGGCTTCCTTAGTATGTACTACTTAAAAGAAAAAATAATCTTGTGGGATTCATGACTTGAACAGTAAAAAAGGTAATGAAGAAGGGATTCTTTTTCTATCATAAATTAAATCTGACTTCATCAATGTATTTCTCCACCGAAGAAATGTATTTTTCTGCCATCAGAGGTGAAGAATTTCGAAAATGTTTAGATGATGAAGTTTGAGATTATGGCTGTTCTACAGTAGATCAGTACTAAAAAGATAATTTTAAAATATGTTTTATTTTATTACTTATGATAGGACAGTTATTAGTGACCTGTGTGAGAGAAAACTTGAAGAGCAACTTCTCAGATAATTTTATTGCATACTAAGCACGTTGTACAAACAAAAGCAAATGTTCTTCGCTACTGTTGAGACAAATTTTTCAATGCAGTTCACACTATAGAGATAGAGGATTTTCCTCATCTCTAAATTTAGCCTCTGGTCAAAGACTGAGAATATCAGGCAACATAATGCTATTGTAAAATGTTAGAACTAAAAACTATTTACAGTTTTCAAAGAACCACCTCTTTGGCAATAGAGGACATCACTTTACAATACTGAAAGTAAATGATGCTACTAATACCAGGTAAAATGAGGAAAAGCATCACAAACTCAATCAGACAAATAAAGAATAATTTTAGGTAAAGATGATTTTATCTTTCTTCAGGAGAGCCTTGCACTACTTACAATGCATTCATCTTCTTCAGATCTAAACATAGTAACTTCCCAACTCCTGAATAGTATTGTGGCACATTCTTGGTGAATAGCTAAAATGTGCATTTATTCATGTGAAGGTCTGTGGAACAAAAGATTACTGAATTGAGAGTATAGCTGATTTCTACTTATCGATATGTATAAATAGTCATATAATCAATTTCTTAATCCCAATGCCCTTACTACTACTTTTTTTTTTTTTTTTTTTTTTTTTTTTTTTCCTTTAACTATAATTTTCTTATGGTCAAATAAGAGCTAATATTTGACCGGGTTAAATGGACCACGGTACTCTCGCAGATGATCTTTCTCAGACACACAAGCATTGATTACTTCTGTGTATGATGTTTTTTGAAGGTTGCAATGCTATCTTCTGGCCCTCGCTGCTCTATTCCAAACTTTTATCCTGTATATCCTGGAGTTACTACTCTCTGTTTCATCTCCTGACCTCTGAAGGATAACTACCAACAGATTTTTTGCAGGATTGTCAAAAGAAGGCTTTATAATAAATGCTAAAGTTTTTTGACTGTTAAGTAATTAATTGTAAAATTACTTGATTCCCCTGGCCCTTCAATATTTATTTTAGAAGTTAGACTTCTCATGCATATTGCATTTTTCATCTCCTTTTTTTAAACTTGCTCAGTTACCCACAAAATCATGGCAGCTATTGTATTGCCAACTCATCCAAATGAAGAGACTGAATAAACTGATTCTTGACCCTTGTTCCACAGCCCCTTCTCTGCAGCAGATAGTCATTTTTCTGGCCAGTGTGTTGGGTTAGGGACTTTTTTTTTTGCTTTTCTATTGCACAAATATATTAATGAATTAAGTTTGCACATATTAAGTCTCACTTCTGCTCTTCAGATCTCAGCTCTTCAGTTCAGACTATACCACAAGAGCCTTAACATTTGTTTCCCAGGCTACACCTTCCTTAAGAACTTTAGTAGTTGTTTGTTTGTTTTTTTCCTACTAGTTTTTAATGATTGGATTTTCCTTTTCTTCTATACTGGGAGAGCATTAAAATATTTTACTTCCTTCGACTAGGGAAGAAATACACTGTCATTACTGATGGCTTTATTGACTTCTTCCTTTTCACGATTGGTATTGCATGTTTACTGAGGAGAGGAATATATGGGATTTGGTATGGTTAAGGGAACAAAAATAGTTAACTATTCAGAGAATCCCTCCAGGAAATATCTATCTCTCCAGAAGTTGGACAGCACATAAAATTGATAGCCTTGGACCTGTTGAATTACTTCCTCAGCCAAATAATAAAGCTCATAATCCAAATACTGCTGATTACCTCTCTACTACAAGTTCAAATTTACTTCAGTTTATGTATTATAATTTACAAAGCATTTCTGAATGTAGGGAAAAACATTAACAAATTACTAATGAAGACTTTACAATTTTGTGGTAATTAAAGCATTCCTACAATAGAAAGTGTAAGAATTCTTTCTACTGGTTTAAATTTCCAAAGGCTTATACCACTAATCACTCATCAATCATACAGTAACAGGCAATCCTTGCTCAAAGAAACAACAGACCAATGTTCCAACAGTGTGGAGATGGACAATATGTCTTAAAACATATCAGTTCTCCTGATCTCTTCAAGCAACTAGGTATTGCCTTCATACTCAAGCTGTTCCTGATGTCAACATCATCACTTATTCCATATATTCTAGACTAAGTATATCTGTTTAAAAATAAAAGTGATTGATGATCTCTTTGCTCTTAATGGATCACAATGCCTTTCTGAAATAGTTGATATCAGATTTCTGGGTACTGTATCTGCATTTGCCTTCCTTTTTAAAGAAGATTGCTGGGTTTTTCTACTCTACTGCTGCCGCCAGATTTGCTACTGCTTCCTAAAATGCACTTGAGTCTCCTTCATTGTTGCCTTCTGTTTTGGGAATTCCCTGAAAGAAATCCAAAGGCAAATCTTCTCCTCTGCTCTCAAATCATAATTCAAGACAAATCACAGTGTAATTCAATTATTAAAAATAAGTATATCCCACCCACTTTCCTCCCCACAAACCAGCTGATGGTCTATTCAGAGGGTCAATACAAATATCAACCTGGAATCTGCCTTGGAAACCGTTGAGCAAGGATTATTGGCAGAGTTGTATATGCTCACAGTGTCTATCACAATGAGAAGGAATGATTGCACATAAATAAAAAAAAATCATGAAGTCTTGTTATACAATGCAATACTTTTTAGATTCTTCTGATGATGTCTTTGATGGAACAATCACTTTACTGCAGATTGAATTGCTTAAAAATTGCACAATATGAACATACCTGGGCAGCTGAAAACCCTGACACAACCTAAAAGTGGTAGTGTTGATAACTTCTTAAAACTGTTGCAAAAAATATGTGTGCTATTACACAAGTCCCTACACGGCATTAAGAATTCTTGGTTTCGGTATTTTAATTTTCATCAATTCACATAACAAGGTGAACATAAGATTACCTTTTTTGAATACTTAGTTACTTAATTCCTAAATTCTTCCGTTTTCACTATGATACGAGAAAATTTATTATTTATTATCATACTGGATAACCTGCTTATAGCTGCAAGTTTTTTGTAAGAGGTGTATACATTCATTAAAGGCAGAGTTTTCTAGATACCAGTAAATGTTATAATTCTGCACAATGTATTAGTACTATGAATATTTTAAATTTTTTTATAAATATATATTTATTTTTAACAAACATGAGGTTGGTTATTAATGGAAATTGGTTAAGTTTTTCTCCTATATGTCTGAAATCATGGAGACTCCTGGCAGGCTTTTGGAAACAAACAAGAATGGTTTTCTGCATAGGTGTAATGTTCCACACACTATAAAAGGCTGAGTTGAGATACACCAAGATTCATTTCTGCCCTTGGCAGTTTCCCAACTTTCTTGGAAAAGCATGATCAGACAATTAAAGAAATTGAAAGACAGGTCTATCAAAATTTACTTAATGTTTTAGAAGATAAAACAGTTTAGTGTTTTCTAGTGAAATTTGATGCTGAAAAGTGAAAAGCTACAAACATTAGATGTTCTGTATGTTCTAAAGGCACATCATTGGAAAACTGAATTACATGGGAGGAAAAACGGTGTTTTAAATGTTGTGTACAGTTTATTTTGACATTTTAAGCAACAAAAATCCATGGAGTGCCTATACAATGTACATCTAAGACAAGCAGAACTAATGCTTCTGAAACATCAACAGGCTTTTTGTGGCTCAGTTTACTTCTGCTTAAAAAAAAAAAAAAAAGCAACAAAACAACAGAGTTTTGAGAAGCAAATGTCAAGGCTTAATGTTTGTGCAGAATTCATGAGGAATAACTGCCTTAGATTAAAAAGGGGCTTAGAAGACATTGTAATCTATATATTCAAGAAGACTTTTTATGTGGGGAAATTAAAAAGTTTTGAAGGTTCAGGATTGGCAAATTATTATGGATTATTATGGAGGAAATGTGATGCTCTGGATATAAGCAGGGCAACTCTTGGTTCCTTCTGTAAAAACTACAGCACCTATTTCCATGTTATTGTATTACCTATTATTCATTAAAGTAGACGCACAATTCTCAGAGTAAAGAATTTCTATGTGTCAGAAAACTACAGCTACTGAAAGATGTGTCTTTCTCTCCTCTTCAATGTGTCATTGTAACCCTCTCTTGCCTCCTAGCACCAAAAGGGAATCTGAGAGAAGAGGCACACACAGTTTACTGAGAAAATGCAATCTACTGCATGTAGCTCAGTAAGGAATAGAATTAGGGTCTAAACAGCAATATAGAGTTGACAAGACACCTCAGAGAATACTGTTACTTTATCTTAAATACATTATAAATCTATTAAAAATGTTTAAGCTACAATATGAGTGGGCTTGCCTAATTTTTCTGTATCTTTGTAATTGTTATGGTAGCCTACATGAAAAATAATAAAATCAAATGCCACCTTCTATTCTTATCTTTGGAGAAGCTGTGTCTGCAACAAAGTTGGGTTTGCTATTCTCTGCTATTCTTTGAATTTGGCTGCCTTAGCAAATACCTGTTCTGCCAAGTTACGTGTGTTGGAGATGTGGAGTGGTTGCTGAAGACCACAGTGCCTTAAAAAGGTCTTGCAAATGAGAAATGCCTTTGTGTAGCTGCAGATTATCTTTTAATTTATTTTTTTATTTTAATCTGTCCATATGTAAAGACTTGATCCTGAATGTGAAGTTCGTGTGAGGTATTGAGTAGGCTCTAAGATCCTTTCAAGTAAAGAAAGCAACTAATTTCTTTTTAACTGCCTTGGAAGTTGTTTATTATTATTTTCAGAATTTATTCCTTATATATATATATATATATATATGACATTTTTTTATATATTCAATACATTATAGATAATACTAATAGTACGGAATCCATCAGGAAAGGCATACTCAACAACCACTGAGCAGGCTCCTAGACAAGAGATGAGAGCAAAGGTACAGGTGGAAGGCAGATGTGACCTATCTAGAAACAGCATCTACATTCAAATTATAGGAAACAAATTCTTCTACAGTTAGCTACATTTTAATCATTTAAATCAGACTTATTTATGTATGTATGTATGTATGTATTTATTTATTTATTTTTAGGGAAAAAAATAATTAACCGTGAAAGGAAACAAAAAAAGAAACCAGTCCAGGAGTGGAAAATATCAGAGTATAAAAGGTAATATTTCTGGCAGCTGGCATTAGCAACCATCCTTGTACATGACCAAATTCAACCATTTTTAGCTGAATGTTAAGAGCTACGTTTATCTGAATTCTCAGGACAAAATGTACCTACTTGTGCAATGCTGGTGTTAGCTAATGCTACAGTATAAATCTCTCTCCTTTTCTCTGGCTTCTATAAATTACTAGGAGAACTAAATTCTCATGACAGCACTGTCAGAGTCGTACCTGGTGCCAGCAGACCTTTCTCATGCAGTTCTTCAGTCTCACCTTCAAAATCCAATTCCTGCAGAGATGTCACTGCGCTAAAATGCGATATGCAGAGACCTCTAGAGACTGGAAAGCTAAACTACACCTAATGACATGCAGGTATATAGTTCAGTGGTGTGTAGTAATGAAATCACTTGGGGAGCTATAAAGCAGACTATAAAGAGAACAAGGTAACATTCAGACTGTTTTAATCTGTGTGGTAAAAGTTGTGTTTTTGAAAGAGATGTAGCTTATCTTATTTCGTTCAAAGGTAGTCAACAAAGGTAAAATATAACTAATTTTTACCATATAAAAACCCCACAAACCCTAAATGCATTAGATGCTTTCCTTATGTAAAAATACAACGTTAAATAACAGAATCTTCAAAATAGCTGTGACTTCAATTACTATTCTGCAAGCTCCTGAAATCTGGAATTCATTTGTGAACCCATTGATACAGACTGTGCTTGGTTTTCATTTGCCTGAGGTCCGTTTAGAGGCTGCGTCTCTTAACATTGTCTGAGAGATGCCACGAGGTTCTGGTTGAGTTCAGAGCTAATTACAACTCTGAAAGAGACCTTAGCAGGAGTGTCATTAGTGATGCTTATAATTCAGACCAAGGTGTTACCTCATTTATTTTCCCAGTGAGCAGTTCCTGTTATGTTTGACCATGGAAAAATGTGCTCACCTTGAAGTACACTGAAGCTTGCAACTATAGCTACAGATTAACCTTTGTGTTGCTGCTTCTGTACTTTGTAGTGCTATTCAATTTCTCCAAGTCCTCATCTACGTGCTGTATAGAAGCCATCACTTCCTTTTTTTTTTAGGTATTTTTTAATGTCTGTTTGAGCACAGAGAATTTGACTTAGAAAAAGGGAATGTATCTTTGGCAATAATCTTGGCCTGAAGTAGTCTTTCACACAGTTTTGACAATGTATCCTCTAGTTTTTTTTCTTAGGTCTTGATTGTGGATGTACCTCTAATACCAAGTGTTGGGCATTTCAAAGTTCTGAATCTGTAGAGACAGGGAACAGAGAAAATAGTGGTTTTGCTGGTTGTTGAAAGATCCAAGACCAGATCCTAATTATTTCAACATAAAGTGTAGCTGCAGTCGATTTTTTAAATTGCCCCAAATCGGAAATGACTAAGCCAATTTACCAACTCTCTAGAAAGTATGCAGAAAAGCAGAGTTACTTCTAGAATTAAATGATAGCCAGATGCAGGTAGGCATCTGTGTCTGGCTTTTCAGGTCTAAAATACTTGATAAGCTTATGTTTTGCGAATGTTACTTCATGGAGCTGTCCCTGTGTCAAGCAGTTTTGATTGTTAGCATGGAAAACTGGTGACTGCGTCAAAGTAAACAAAGATAACAGTTGACAACATGAAAGCAAAGTAATATTAGCCTAAATTCCAACTGTGGAAATTAGTTTTCGTTTGGGATCTGCAGGTTTTTCCACATTGTGGCTCCTTTTTTGCAATTTTCACTATATGCATTAAAGGTATCATGTGCATGTCCAATGTCTGTAATGTCTGTGATTGCATTTTACCCACAATGAAACATTAAAAGTGTATTCCTTGAAACTCTTTGTCCTTCAGGCTATTACATGGGTTCTTAAACCAAGGATTCTACATTCATTTAAGAAGGCAGTATGAATGTCTAATGAATGTCCAAGAGAGCTTGGGAAATTAGAGGTGTTGCTCTTAAAATTGTATAACTAAAGCAGAATTTCACTTTTTGATATTTAGTGCTCTGTGAATTGGACTCTCTCTCTTTTTTTTTTTGTCTAGAAAACTAGAAGAAATCAGAAGTAGACCTATTAACCTGTCCTCAAATTCCCCTATAAACAGAATTTCTAAAACTGCTCCTAAATAAACTACCTAAAAAATTAACTTGCCAAATAAATGTTGACGATAAAATACAATGTGTGGGAGGGATACTAATCTGCTGGACTATGTCTAAAATAGTTCATTAGAGTTCAGTGGACCTTTTTCTCCCAGAAGATTTAAGCCTTGCCAAGGGCAGGCTGGAAGGTACTTTGTGGAGGCAGTCTGCCTTGAGATGTGTGTATATAGACACTGCAAAGGTAGAGGTAATTTTCATACACTTTCAAATTCATCGTGTGTGTACCGACATCCAAACTTTCAGGGTCAATTCTCTGAGAACACTCATTTCATGCTACCAGTCTTCATGAACAGCACACCGTCCTTCAGGAGAAAACCTGGTGCGTTTAATACGTGCTTGTAGTGATTAATTGTAAGGTGCATTGACTTTAGCTTTGCTTTGAGCATCCAACTAGAGGTACTGAAAAATGTACTCATTAGATTGCACATTTTCATGTAAGTACTGATCTAGTGGTTGGTGCATCACTACCTGTCAGTTCCTGTGTTCATCCACAGTTTCACCTGTAATGAACTTTAATTAGATGCACTGGGGCTTAAATTTTTTTTTTTTTTTTTTTTTTTTTTTT
>NW_020799099.1:35187541-35207760 GCF_003259725.1 Athene cunicularia
TTAAAAAAAAAAAAAAAAAAAAAAGATTGTGGAGTTCTTTTTGTTTTATTTCAGTGGATTCTTCAGAGTTAATAACTATCAGGAATATATATTGAGTTAAAAAGATGAGTTTAAAAAAATTAACTAGTGAGAAAGTTAGAAAAAATCTAAATACTCATCATCCTGAAAAAAAAAAAAAAGTAAAATAAAATCAAATTAATAAACCAAATGAATTTTTGAAAGATTTTAGTTCAGGATCAGTTACTGTCTATGTCAAGGCTTTACAATAGTTACACTGGGGATATCCTGCTGGGTGCTCTGAACATTTCATCTGGCAGATGAGAATGTCCCAAGTAGATAAAAATTTTGCAACCAAAGATTAAAAAAAAAAGAAGAAGAAATTGAGCTCTTCTGTCCCATTTTCTCCAGGTTTCTGGAGGTCACTGTTTTAAAGTATTTTAAGACAATATATTTTCTTCTTCCTTCTCAAAAATGCAGTGCTGAAGTTGAAAGTCTCGTTTGCACTTTGTGAAGGGACTAAAGTATCTACGGCACTTCTGATTCTTTGTCAGGAAAGTGCTGTGTAGATTAGGAGGAACTGAGTAAGAGTGCCACTTCCTTGTTTAGTCTGGATCTTATCCCTCATGTGGTTGGTTGAGTAAAACCCAGACTGTAAATAATGTGTAGTTCTGGTAGAATAATCTTGAGATCAGTATTCAATCAAGTCATTCTCTGCTTCTCTAGGTGGCTTGGACATGCATACACAGGCAGGAGCACCTGAATTTATCTGTGCATCTATCTTTTGCCTGAGTTTCTTCAGAATCACTAGTTTAAGGAGAGAGGAGAGAACCCTAATCACCAGCCTATGCTGAAAGAGTGGGAGATCAGAGAGGGGAGAACATTATGATAAAGTAGTACAAGAGTTTATTAACAGAAAGCAACAGAAATATGCCTCTAAAGTCTACTGCTAGAATCAGTCAAAACTGAAAGAGGCTAAATTCCTGTTCTACTCTACAATTTGCACATTAGACAGTCATTGGATAAACTGTGACAAAAAAATGCAAGGGCAGGGGGGAAAGAAGGGGATCTTATTCCTTATATTGTTAATGAGTCCCTAATCACTAGGCTCAGCAAGTTTGCATAGCTTGTGCTACGTCTAGTTCAGAGTCTACAATGTAAAAAGCAAATACTTCTACTGCCACATCAATCATCTGTTTCTGTCCAGGGAGGCCATAGCATTCTTTTTTGCCACTCTATGTCTCAGCTGTTCTATGTCGCTTACAATGTATTGCACATACTTTACTTAATTTAGAAGTTAACTACAAGATCTTATTTTATTCAAGTAAGAATGAAAAAATTGACACTGATCACTGAGCAGCAGAAATTTGTTCAGTAAAACCTGTAGATAAAGAGAAAAATACTATTTGAAGTTTTATAGATTAATGTCTTAAATGCATGAAGTCCATTGACTTTTGGAACTTCACCAGAACAAAATTGATTGATTACCTGTATTGGTTGTCCAATTTTTGAGACTGATGAAATTCAATGAATGACCCTAAGGATGACCATTGTTGGCTTTCAGGCAGTCTTTTTGAAAGTTGCTGAAAATAAATCAAGACATAGGTCATTTGTCTTGGTATGGTTAATGAGGGAACAGAATTAAAATAAACAGTTCCTGATACATCCAAAATAATGAATTAAATGTTTGGCTTGAGTTATGGTGATATAACCAAAGTATAACATTGAAGTAATAATGCAATAAGATGATCATGAGCCTACTTCTGGATTTATAGCTAAATGTTGTCAGAAGGTTGTAAATTGAACACTGTGTAAGCCTACGAACACCTATGTCCAAAGTCAAAATTAAAATATTTAATGCACTGACTAATAATTGTTACCTCTTTAGGCTGTTGGCACATCTGGGATGAAAACCAGAATGCTGAGCTAGGGTAGAAGATGTCTCCTCCATCCCAAATATACTTATCTGAAAGAGATTCATGGTAAATCTTTCTGTTACCATTCTATGGCATCACGTTATAACACTAGCCTCTTGGTGATTCTGAACTAGGTTTTTATAAATCTGTTATTTCTATAAAGCTCAGGAAGAGGAAAATAAATAAAAATCTCCTGTGTTCCAGGTAACCATTATGCTATATTTACATTTAGCATCTCTAAGAGGCCTCTGTTCTCAGTTTGAGAAAAGCCATCTTTTCAAGAAAGAAATGTTTTGTTGCAATATTTCTCACTTGCACAAGAATTATTGTTATTGTGTTGTACTTTATTCAGATACAGATTCACTGATTTTTCATGACTTCAGGAAGTCTTAAGAATTTAAAATGACAGAAGTTAAATATTTGCAGTGAAATTTCAGGCAAATATCTTAAATGGTTGAATTGACTGTATTGTAAGTACAACCGAAGTAAATGTAATTACACTGTTGGTAGAAAAACACAGCTGTGAATTCAGCTCTTTTACTTCATTGTCCTAGCAGTTGTCCCAAACAATTCATCCTAACCTACAAGCATATATATAAAGGCAAGCCATCAGCAGTTATAAACATAGGTTGTAGTCTTATTGACTGAAGCTTAGGAACTTTTGAACATCAACTATTTTATAGCAGATCCAAAACCCCAAGATAAAGACTTTCAGACACTAACCTGCAGAATGCAAGCTATCTTATTGGCCACAATACAACACAATTTCTCCTTGTTTTTCTTCCTCCACTCCTGTTTCAGCTCATAATTTTTTCATCAACACTGGCCACAAAGTGAGCTTGAAAACTTGAAACGAACTTAAAAAATACTTGTTGGCATATATCTAGCTTGAAACTAACTGTAAAAAAATACTTGTTGGCATATATTAAGCATACCAGCAAAGAGTAAGAGAGGTCTGTAAGACCTGTGTAACAGCAGTATGGCTGCCACAGCTCCAATGCTCCTTGCTGCTGTGGACCTGTACCCCTCGAGGTGCACACATTTTGCAAATGTAAGGCAGCAATTGCTGATAGTAGCTGCTACACACTTCTGCTCCTGTGTCCTCCTTATAGTTATGCTCACAATGGCCATACCCTAAGACAAACAACTCCTTGTAGTGCCATACTATAGAGTAAGCTGGTTGGGTTTGTCTTGGATAAACTAGTAAGGCAAGGATGTAAGGGTTGATAGAAATATGACCTTCTTCCGTTATCAGCACTGCTTTGAGGAGTGATCCTTGTTGCTTACAATATTGAGAAGTGAATGCACAAGGAAGTCTTCAGAAAAATTACAATGTTTAAATATTTGCAAAGATGTAAATGGATGCATAAGATGTGTGACAATGGAGAATTACTCCAGTGGATTAGCCCCAGTGAAATGCTATTGTGCTCCTTTGGCAGAAGTTGCTGGAGATAGCATCTCAGAGATACAGACTGGCATAGATGCTTTCCTGTGGATGAGCCTTTCATGTATTTCTCTTTGACATAAAAGTTCTGTCACAAAGTATGGAGTGGTCTTTAAAGGGTTATTTTGGTTTATTTTGTTCCAAAAGAATAATTTCAGCATACAGAAATCTATTACTCCCATGGCAGTTAGATTTGATGCCATTTGAAAAACAAACAACAAGCAAACAAATCATAGAAATTAAACATAATTGTGTGCACTAGAGTTGCCCACATAATATTACAGATCTGTGGACTTGCACTGTGTTTTACAAGTCCATTTCTCATGACAAAAAAACAGAGTTGATGAAAATTATTCAGTCATGTGTGTGACTAGGGAAAAGCAGATGCTGCGAAAGCTGTGCACTTCCATGCATGGTTCTTCAGTGTTCTGCAGTAGTAACCCAGAAATGTTTAATAGTCACAAGGGAGAAATTAACTGAAGTGGAGAAAACACTGATTGGCATATTAATTGTAAGGCTGTAAGGAAATGGATGAAGCAGACATAGCAACTGGTTGTGTTGAGAGGGGAGAGTATCGGGCTGCAGGAATGTTACCGGAATAAATCTTAAGTCATTTAATTAGTTATCTTGGCACACAAGAAGAAGGATGGTGTAAATGAAATTTGCTAATGACACAAAGCTGGAAAGCCTTGCCTTGACAGAAGAGAATGAAAATGTCAAATGAAAAACCTAGACGAACTGAGTAAGAAAAGTGGGATGGAGTTAAATACTAGAAATATAGATGGCATTTGTATTACAGGCAAGTATCTTTCATTCTGCCATGAGACTGACCAAGTTAATTTGATTAGAAGAAATAAAATGTGGTAAGTATAAAATTCCAAACTTATTGTATAGGATGGATGTCTAACGTTAATTATCTCTCCAGGCACTCACTTTCTTGGAATTCCTTCCAAATGATTTCCTGTATCCCATAGAAAAGGGCTTCCTAAGGGTAAAGAGTTGTCTGTCAGGTGTCTGCTGGGTGGCTGTAGAGATATTTGAAGCTTTTTAAGTCTAATGGTGGTGGATAAAATCTCTAACTTTTTCTGCCTACCCAAATCAAACTGGTTTTGCTTTACTGTGTGATGTCCCATCACCTCACCTCATCTATTCAGTGTTTTCCAATAGTTATGCAGAAGCATTTAGCAGTCAGCCACAAGGGGACCAAAACTGGCAGGCTTAAAAACCAGAGAATTAGTTCTTTCCATTTCTTTGTAAAGATGGCTAGGCCTTAGGATCACAGCTAGATCTGAATGAACAACCTCTATACACCACTCCACAGTCCAGATGACTTCTGGCAGAACCAGCATAGGTTAATTAATTGAACTGGAGGCTAATTAATTGAACTGGAGAAAACACTGATAAGCATGTCAATTATAAGATGGTGAGGAACAGGATGAATTTTTCTTTAGGAAGTCTTAGCAAAAAGCCTCCAAAGTTAACTTGGAAATCCCAGATTTTATTTTTTTTTTTTTATTTTTTTTCCCCTAGAAACAAGCTTTCATCAAAATTAAGGGTAAAACAAAACAGTTTTTAAAGTTTCATAGTGTATTTATATATTTTACCTTAAAGAGCTTTTATTCTTTTTATGAATATACATAAAGTGTTTGCATATAGAAACATAAAGATAGTACAATTAGAGTTCTCAAAACATGGAAGTAGAACATTTTAGAGATTATATAGAAAATATCTCTTGGAAAAAAATAATGTTAATTCTTGCTAGAAATCTCTTTCTCCCTTCTCCATTTTACAATCATTCCAAATAATAGCTTAGAATTAAGTGAAGGGTGTTGTAATTATATTTCACTTCATTACATCATATATTTACATGGAAGATGAAGCACAGAGTGGGGGATTGCTGAATGGCTTAATTTAAACATTGCAAATACTCCTGAAGTGTATTTTGTGTTGTGGATAAAAACAAGAATGAGAAATATTTACAGCTGAGGGTTGATGAAGATTTTTAAAGGAAAGAGGCTTTCATAGCACTGTAAATATGTTGACATAGTACTACAGAATACAAAATATAATCCTGTTTAATTGAAAAGGAATTCTTAATATATAGTAAAGAGACAGATGTCAGCAGTATAGTAATAACGGGCATTAAGAATAACCATGTCTTCTTCTATTGCAAAACATGTTAGTTTCATTCTTTAGAACCTTTTACTAAAAGTGTTCCATGAATACCAAAACACTATCTCTAGTCACTTTTGTTTCCCTATTTTCAATCTATATACTTCAGAGGAATTGATTTCCTTCTTAATGAGTCAATTGTAATCAATATTTGCAATGAATTATAGCCATATTCTTCAACGTTGCTCCACAGGGAGATCTACAGCACACAGAAGAGTCTGTTGAACACCCAAATTTTTTGCAACAGATTATGGAGTACTGTGGACTTTTTCCTGTGGATTTAAGGTCAAACAGTTAAAAACATAAGTTGACTCTAAGGATTGTAAAGTGACATTTAGACAACTGCTTACTGCACAAAGTCCCTATCATAAATGACACAATTTAATTCATTTTGAGGTTGGAGAACTAATTGTAAACTTGTAATCCCCTCAGCTACCAAATTTCAGGTGCCTCTTTCCATTAGCAGGACTTCAGTGCAGCAGCAAAAAAACCCCACCACCAACTAAAACCAGAACTGTTACTGACATTAAGGTAATTCGGTACAATCTTTAATACCCTTAGATCATGTTTTTAATTACTGTAAAATAGTGTATTTCCTATTGTTTATTTACCTGTTTTGTCAGGGTTCTATTGGAATGGAAATAATGAGACCTTTTCTTTACTCGCTAATGATAATTATCTTTTCATAGAAACTCAATCGCTTTCAGCATCCTTATCAACAGTTACCTCTGCATAAGGGCATCTTTCCATTATGGCCTTTCCTTATTTGTCATCCTAATTAGACTTTTCTTTTCAGAAAGCTTCTAAGGGATGAAAGAATGACATTGACATAATTATCAGTCTATCTCTTTTTAAGGAGCTGCCTACCCAGCAGGTAAATTCAGGATACCATACCTATTATCTATTGCATGTGGAAGCACTAAGACTCCAGGTTTACTTCAGCCAGCAAACTGATACAGAAATAGTTGGTATTGCACAATTAAGTCTCATAATTATTCCTAAGACTATATATGACAAGTGGAAAATATAGGCTAGTTACTCATTTATTATTTATAAAATTGTCAGAATCCAGAAATCATACAGGTTTAGATATAGGTATATAGATAGGTTTAGAAATAGGATATCCCAATCTTTTCCTGTATAAAAACCTCTTACTGTGAGTTAGCATAGCAATCTCAAAATTTAAAGAACTGTTTTGTTCAGGGAGAAGCATACGGCATGAAAATAGATGAGGACAGGAAACAGAATGAAAAGCACATGCTGAGATTTTATTTTTTCCAAACCAAGTAGGAGCAGCCAGTTGTTTGATGCCCAGGCCTGTGGAACTCAGGGGAGAATTGAAATGTCAGTGAATCTAGTCACTGGTTGAAGGCCTGGATTGGTATTTTTTGTGAAATAAGGAATCTAGAGGCTTTTGTTGACTTGTCCGGGACTGCCATCAAGCACTGGTTTTCTTCATCTCCTGTTCCATTGGAAAGAAACATGCAGGTTGATTTCCCTCTCTGAGACAGGACTCTTAAAAATATTCTCAAGAATTTAGTAATGTTTTATTCTTGGCAGTGTTGGTTTTACTCTCCAAACCTCCCAGATGAACTTCTTCCAACTGCTAGACATATTTTTGTAGCTATAACTTAACATACCTGTTGCATAATCTGTAAAATGCCACAGACCTGTAAAATGGAAAAAAATACTCCTGTTTTTTAAAAAAAAAACTTAAGAGTACAGCTGGCCTTTTGGAGAATGTCAAACATACTTATCTTCAAATGATTTCCTTTTCCTTACTAAAATATCTAGTACTCTCATCTTTCCAGTGTCCCATGGTATACTACCTCTCTTTTCTTCCACACAGTCTTTGAGTTTCTAAAACTCAAAGCACCTCAGCAGCCAGACCTGTCAATATCCATGGACTTTCTGTATTTCTCTGGGGACCTTCAGCTACCACATAGTTCTGTTTAATTTTTTCTACCTCGATAACAGACATATAAATGTAAGCAAGCATACAATTTTAAAAATTTCAGTGAATCATATATTAGCCATTTAATGATATTAGGAAACAGATTTATTTTTTTCTTAGCCTTTTAATTATTAATAAGTGCACTTACAGAAATAACCTCAAAAATTATCTAATATTGATCTGTTTCCATAGTCTGCAGAAAGTGAATCTGAACTCTGATGCTTTATGAATCAGAATTTAGTAATTTTCCTAATTGTCTTCACAGCCAACATTAATACTAAAATAATCCATAACACTGTATTTTCTCATACCTGAACAATTGTAAATACTCCTGTACAGTAGTGTGCCAATGTCCTGTGAAGTCATATAGGACAATCATACCAAGAGACCTATGTATGTTTGTCTCTAATCCTGCTCAGTATGAGCCATACTGAGTATGATTGCTCACTATATAATATTTTCTGCCATCATCAAACAGTTGGAAGCAAACATTGTCATTCAATGTGTATAGAGCATATGTAATTTTGGCATGGAAATTTGGGGCATTTAAATGCACATTAGCAGACTGTCCTCCATCCTTCCTTCTCTCCATAAACTATTTTACTTTTTCTCACAGGCAACAAATATTATGCATGTACCCCATCAAAACCCATGCTATCCTCTTCCTTTGTATGGAATGTGGACAAAATTTAAACCTGCTTGAAGCTGAGCCTAGCTCTTGGCTGAATCCAGATAATTTAACTTTATGGAGTAATTCTACACTTTTCACCATCAGAGTGTAGCTAGCTGTTAAGTCAAAAAGGGCATCAGAAATCATACCTTTAAGCTTACCTTTCCTAAGTTAAGCATCCTCAAGGAAGGTATGTATATTCCAAACTGTAACTCCAGGAAGAGGTGTCTAGATTGTATATGAAAGAGTTCTGCCTCCTCTGAAGATTAACAATTCCAACAGGTTTCTAAATGTTGGGAAGAGCTATTCACAGCTTTTGTTGAATTTGTGGGTATTGAATACAAATGGTAGGTAGTTCAAGATTAGGAACACACAGATTATGTTTAACTTGTCTTTCTATCTGGGAAATAGGGTTTATTATAATAACTGTGGGTTTTTTTAAAAAAAGAAATAAAGTTATTCTGTAATGTCTTGGGATACTTTGATTAGTTCTGCTGACAATTTTTCAACAGCAAAATTACCCACTTCATAATATTTCTTATCTGAAATTATAGTGTAACATACATAGAATGTGATGTACAATTTATGCTGTATGGAAGATGAAGCTATAAAAG
Organism: Athene cunicularia; assembly: GCF_003259725.1. Lineage (NCBI taxonomy): Eukaryota > Metazoa > Chordata > Aves > Strigiformes > Strigidae > Athene > Athene cunicularia. The sequence continues at coordinate 35,196,309 of NW_020799099.1, forward strand.
CTTAATATTTAATCATAGTTTGATAAATCAAAGTAACATCATATGTTCATTATATATATTTATATGTGGTCATAAAATACTTTATACTTAATGTTGTCTGACTGCTTATAACTTACACGCAACTCTTAAATGACTAAGAAATGGGAAAGTATACTATGAAACTAATCAGCAGATAAAAACTGAGGCTGCTGTAACATTCTGTTCTGCTATCATAACAGTGCTATAAAGGTAACTTACCACCTTTTTAAGGAAAATGAGCTCACACAATGAGGCTCATATCTATGCATCGTGTGCTTTTATCAGCACCCAACTCGCCTGGGCACAACACTCCAACTGCTGGGCAGAGCCATAAGCCAATTTAAAGTAGACCAAGATATTTTCAGAAAAACCTCCAAAGCACAGAAGGCTGTCATACTCTAAAGGTTTTTTTATCCATATTTTTATATGTTCATGTCACCTATGCATCATGACCTCAGCTATACAAACATCAGTATTAAAAAATTTAATGACAAGAAAGCAAATGCTGCAGCAGTAGCAGAGAATTTCAAAGTCCTCTTTTTATTTTTCTTGAGTAACAGATAGATGAGATATTAACTGTTGCTAGTAAGGAATAGAAGTCATACATTACCTGGGTAAATTTTAAAAGGAAGCATATACATTGAGGATAGATTTAAATAACAGTGTATGAGAGTTATGACATGGAGACAGTCTCAGGTGTGATAGAGTAGAAAGCAGATGTTGACTTATGCAGCTGAAGCACATGGAAAAAATAGTGATTCTCACAAAACCAGCAATTTGACGGTCACATACATTTATCAACATATGTATGGTTTTGTTAAAAAAGAAAAAAAATCTACAAATGTTACCTGTGCAACTGTTCCAAATTTCCACCTCCAAATCTCATCCCCAAAACCCCATTTAATAATGTTATTAATGATTTAATGTTTAAGACAATTATTGTGTTTAAATTACTTTTAAACTACTCTGGAAAGAGTGCTGAGAGATGTCTGTTTTCTGCTGACCAAGCTTGATATATATAAAAATATATGATTTCACAGGATATTAATATAATATTTTGCATCACTCTAAAGGTAGGAAAATTATCATTTTTCCAAAGCAATTCAAACACATGACTGATTATTACTACAGTTGTAAAGTCAATATTACTTTTGAATGAGTGAAGTACAGGTATATATCTACTACAAGTGTACGTCTGCAATCTTTTAAGAGTCAAAAACCATTCAGACCTATCAGAGTGATTTAAAAAAACCCACCACCACCACCAAAAAACCTCTACCATACTCAAAGTTTTCATTTGAGGTATAACACTAAAAGTGGATTAACAGGAGAAAGACAGAGGCAGAAGTCATAAATGAGTTCACCCTGTACTACACTATTTTCCTATGTAGGAGTGAAATCATGGGATTTCTCAACACCTTTGGCATTTGAGGCCTCTACTGGTGAAAATTAAAGGAAGCTGAGAGCAGACAGCTTTAAGATGAACAAATGGCGTTTTGTTCTTCAAGGAGCAGATCACAGACTTCTGGTACTCCTTGCCAAGGCAGCTGAGATGGAAAAAATATATATGGCTTCAGGAGGAGAATGGGCAGTCATTTAGAAAAGTGTTTCTAAATGGAAAAATCAGAAATAGGATCTTCAGGTTTCTAGAGATGAAGATGACCAGAGGTTAAGAGAATATCAGCATAGCATATATTCTTGCTTCCTTCTTACTCTTTCTTAGACATTTTGTTTTGGGTAACGTTTGGGAATTATATAGGAATAGATCCTTGGTCTGAACTAGTGGATATGTTCTGATATTTGTATGATGCAAAAAACAGAAACAAACTCACTGTATCTTGTATCATCCCTAAAATCTGCCCAGCTGTTTGTGTGTAAAGTGATCAAACTTGTATTTAGCAGAATGATGTCTTACCTCTTTGGTTAGATGTTACCTAAATTAGCATCCAGTACAGCTTGGAACACAGATAAATCTTATATCACAGAATCACAGAAGAGTCCAGGTTGGAAGGGACCTTGAAAGATCATCTGGTCAAACCTTTCATGGGAAACGAAGACTAGATCATAGAGTCACAGAATCATAGAATGGTTTGGGTTTGGTACCTTAACGATCATCTAGTTCTAGACCCCTGAGATGACAGGGATGTCTTTCACTGAACCAGGCTGCCCAAAGCCCCGTCCAATCTGGCCTTGAACACTGCCAGGGAGGGGGCAGCCACAGCTTCCCTGGGCAACCTGTGTCAGTGTCTCACCACCCTCACAGAAAATATTTTGTTCCTTATAACTCACCTAAATCTTCCCTCTTTCAGTTTAAAACCAATATCCCTTGTCCTATCCCTACATCTCCTAATAAAGAGTCCCTTCCTGTCTTTCCTGTAGCCCTCTTTCAGTATTGGGAGGTCGCTATAAGGTCTCCCCGGAACCTTCTCTTTTCCAGGCTGAACCACCCCAACTCTCTCAGCCTGTCCTCACAGGGACGTGCTCCAGCCCCCTGAGCATCTTCAAGGCCTTCTCAAGCAGGTCCATGTTCTTCTTCTGCTGGGGCCCCAGAGCTGGACACAGCACTGCAGGGGAGGTCTCACAAAAGCAGAGTAGAGGGGGAGAATCCCCTCCCTTGACCTGCTGGCCACACTTCTCTTGATGCAGCCCAGGACATGGTTGGCTTTCTGGGCTGTGAGCGCACATTGCTGGCTCACAGTCATTTTTCCACCCACTAATACACCCAAGTCCTTCTCCACAGGGCCGATCTCAATCTACTCATCACCCAGTCTGTATTTGTGCTTCCTTGACTCATGTGCAGGACCTTGCATTTGACTTGTTGACCTTCATGAGGTTCGCACGGGCCCACCTCTCCAGCCTGTCCAGGTCCCTCTGGATGGCACATCCCTTCCCTCCAGCATGTCAACTGCACCACACAGGTTGGTGGTGTTGTTAAACTTGCTGAGGGTGCACTCAGTCCCACTGTCCATGTCACCAACAAACAGCACCAATCCCAACAATGATCCCTGAGGAATGCCACTCATCACTGCTCTCCACTTGGACATCAAGTCGTAGACCTCAACTCTTTGAGTGTGACCATCCACCAATTCTTTATCCACCAAGGGATCCATCTGTCAAACACATATCTCTCCAATTTAGAGACAAGAATATCATATGGGACAGTGTCAAATGCTCTGCACAAGTCCAGGTAGATGACATCAGTTGCTCTTCTCTTAGCCACCAGTACTGTAACTCCATTGTAGAAGGCCACCAAATTAATCGGGCACAATTTTACCTTAGTGAAGCCATGTTGTATGTCACCAACCACCTCCTTATTTTCCATGGGCCCTAGTATAGCTTCCAGGAGGATCCACTTATGCTTCTGTTGGGCACAGAATCCAGACTGACTGGGCTGTAGTTCTCTGGGTTTTCTTTTTTCCCTTTTTAAAAAATGCAGGTTATGTTTCCCCTTTTCTATTCAGTGGGGACTTCACTGGACTGCCATGTCCACTTATCAAATACGATGGATAATGGCTTAGCCACTTCATCTAACAGTTCCCTCAGGACCCACAGATCCATCTCATCTGGTCCTATGGACTTGTGCAACTTCAGGTTCCTTAAATGGTTTTGGACGTGATCTTCTCCTACAGTGGGCAGTTATTCCTTCTCCCAGACCCCACCTTTGCCTTCTGTATCTTGGGTAGTGTGGCTGGGACACTTGCTGGTGAAGACTGAAGCAAAAAGTCATTGAGTACTTCAGCCTTCTCCATGTCCCGGATAACCAAATCTCCTATTTCCTCCCAGAGAAGGCCCACATTTTCCCTAGTCTTCCTTTCATCACCAACATCCCTCTAGAAACTTTTCTTGTTGCCTTTGATGTCCCTGGCCAGATTTAATTCTATCAGGGCTTTGGTCTTCCTAACTGGATCCCCAGCTTCTTCTCTGTACATTTCCTCTATATTCCTCCCAGGCTACCTGTCCTTGCTTCCACCCTCTGTAGGCTTCCTTTTTATGTCTGAACTTGTCCAGGAGCTACTTCTTCATGAATGCAGACCTCTTGGCATTCTTACCTGACTCGTTCTTTATCAGGTTGCACTGCTCCTGCGCTTGCAGAAAATGATCCCTGAATATTAACCAGCTTTCTTTGGTCCCTCTTCCCTCTAGGGCTTTAGCCCATGCTACTCTGCCAAGCAGATTCCTGAAGAGGCCAAAGTCTGATCCCCTGAAGTCCAGGCTAGTGAGCTTGCTGAATGCCCTCCTTGCTGCCCTAAGGATCTTGAACCTTAGGGTTTCATGGTCACTGCAGCCAAATGATTTCCATGGTCACTGCAGCTAAGACTGCCCTTGAGCTTCGCACTCCCCACCAGCCCTTCCTTGTTGGTGAGAACACGGTCCAGCATAGCACCTCTCCTCACTGCCTCCTCTATCACTTGGAGAAGGAAGCTATCAGCAATGCATTCCAGCAGCTTCCTGGATGGTTTATGCCCTGCTGTGTTGTCCCTCCAACAGATATTGGGGTGGCTGAAGTACTCCATGAAGACCAGGGCTTATGAATATGAGGCTGCTCCTATTTGTCTATAGAGGATCTCATCTGCTCAGTCTTACTGGTTGGGTGGTCTGTAGCAGACCCCCACTATAATGTCTCCCATCCCCACCCTCCCTTTAAACCTGCCCCTTAAGCTCTTGGTTAGCTCCTTATCCATCCCCAGGCAGAGCTCCATGCACTCCAGCTGGTCACTGACGTAGAGGTCAGTGACATTAACATAGAGATGAGATTACTTAGCATCCTGTCCAGTTGCATCTTGAAAACTTCCAGTGATGGGGACTCTGCCATGTCCCTGGGTAAACTGTTCTAGTGAATGATTGCTCTCACTGTAAAAAATGTCTTTCTTATATCAAGATGAAACCTCTTCCAATGCAACTCATACCTGTTGCCCCTTGTATTCTCCATGTGTCTCTTTGTGAAGAGACAAATCTCCATCCTCTTTTAATAGCCACCCTTTAAGTACTGGAATACTGTGATGAGGTCTCCCCTGAGCCTTCTTTTCTCCATAAGAAAAAAACTGAGGAAGTGCAATCTTTTCTCATGGAGAAGGTTTTCCAGCCTGTTAACCATCTCCAGCAAGGTAACCTTGAAGTATTGCAAAAGCATTCAATTTTAATTATCCCAAAGCAGGACTAAGTGAGACTAAGTTTAGGAAACTTTGAATTATTTTGTGTTACTTTCATTATAACCACAAAATACCTTTTTTCGGTTTTGTCCCTTTGACACAATCAGGGTCTATTTTTGCCATATTGCAATTCTGTTATGGCAGGTAAGTGTGGAAAAAAAGAGGTATGCACATATCACTGTACTTTATGAGAAGAGGAAGATATTTTATGGAAATATGTGTTATTGTGCAGACACTATCTTGCAGCATTTCTGTGGCTGATACATAGATACATATCTGACTAGCAAGAGAGAAGGAAGAATGTTTGGTCATCTGATACTAATGGTGTACTTTGCACTTACAGTACTGCATTGCTCACTGCAAATGAAATAATTTGCATCAATGTTTTTCATGGTTGTTGAACCAAAAGGTCTGTCTTACTCCTCAATATGTAGAGGTAACTGGGATAAGCAGATGGTTCAGGTAGACATCAGCCTATTTCTGTTGTTCCTTAATATATTCTTCCTCTCATTTAGGTGATATTGTCTCCTACTGTCCCTACCTAATAGAGGAGGAAATTGTGCACAGCAGGAACTCAGAAACCCTGTTCTTTGACAGTCAGTGTATCATCTTTGTTTGGGAGGATATGAGTAAAAGGAGAATTTCACTGATTCATGATTCATATGACAATGACAGATAGTTCCTGCTGAAAAGTGAACTATTTATTTGATAACAATGTGCCATCTAATAATAACTCAGCAGGGAAGTGAACTAAGCAGCATATTCATCAGCAAAGGGGATTCCCAACCAAGTGATTATCTGCTTTCCAAATTTTATATTGAAAGCAGACTGCTGTGAATCACTGCAGTAGCTATCATTACTTGCAGTCTGCGTAGACAGAAATCCTCATACACTGTGAATATTTGTTGTCATAATGAGAGACCAAGTCATCTGATAATCTCAGTTTTAGTACTAGATATCCAGCATGAAATAACAACCTGTAGAATCGTTGCCTTTTGTCTCCCGTGTTGTTTTGGTTTTGTTGTTGATATTGTTGAGGTTTTGGAGGTTTTGTTTTTGTTTTTAATTCACGGAACTGATCTGAATTATTCAAAGGCAGCAATACAATCTAGTTTATGTAGCTAAGCCAAGTCCCATTTGATCATGTCCTCTTCCATTTGTATTCTGTTTAAGTAGAACTCATGCCATGCAGCTAAATATGAACCGTGTGACAGACAGTGTATCCTTGTAAAGTATTGCATGCTGTTGTGGAAACTAAAATTATTTCTCTGAAAAGAATTTTCTGTATTTTTATGTGGCAACAGGCAACAAATTCAAAGCATGATTGTGTTACTGAATTTAATTAAATTATTGTGGGATTATATCAGTCATAATCAGTCTTTCCTATAAAGCCTGAAATGTAAACTATAGTCCTGATCCTGCAAAGGCCGCCACCTAAGGATGACATTTACACAAGCTCTCTCCAGCAGCATCACTGCTGATGAAATCTACAAAAGTGCTGGAATTTACAACTACAGACAATAAAATATAATAAACAGACTAAACTGTGGAAAAAAAAAATGCAGATGTGAAGAATAACTCAGGGATATCTAGGTTCACAAACACTCAGCTATGCTGGTTTATATCTGAAACACAGGACATACACAGGCTACAAAGAACACATGAGAAATGGTTGTGAATCTTGTGCAGTAAAATCTTGATGCCAACCAAAATGAACAAGATTTTCCTCTGTACTCATTTTTTCCCCCAGCTTTTTTTCTTGATAGATAACAAGTGAGGTGGTCAGAAATTAGTCTGGTATGCACAGACACCCTCACAATGCCTGAACTGGACTGTACACCAATTTGCTTCCTCCTTTTTTCATTTAATATTAAATAGTAGTGAATACATTTATCAGTTGATGAATTAATTTGAAGATAATTTGGCTACTTTTCCTCACAAACAAGAGGGTTGGGTTGTTTTAAAATAAATGCATATGATAGATTTGTTTTACTTCAAAAACACACCCATGATTTAAAACAGTAAAAAACAATTGAAGTTGAAATAAAACTCTTTCCATGCAGTAGTAAGTTAATATTAAGAAACAAAACTGTATTTTTTTTTGAAGTTGAAACTATTTTCTTCCAAATTTCAAAATGTGGCTGCATATATTTTCTGTTTACCATAATACTTGTCTTTTGATTCAGTAGGACAGGCAGGAGGATATGGTAGTGATCTTTTTTTTTTTTTTTTTAATAATTGTCTCTGTCATGAGAAAAGCCTTCCTTAGAACCAGTACTGTATGTGGCAGCGCATCTTTGTGTGCTGCATTACAGAACGGTAGCATTTGTCTGTGCTTACACTAGGCTTGGATTTGTCAAAGTTATATGTTCAATTAACTCAAGTAAACTTGTCACTCAAAAGTTTGAAACTGATTGATTAAGTGAATAAATAATCTGTGTTGTTTTCATTAGTATCACATTTTCCTTGCATACTAAATTGGAAAAGATAAACTCAGGAGCACTCTAATGAATTGCTAGGAATATGTGGTAGTTATCTAATGGTACCTTTCTTTTGGAATGTAATTTATCTTCTTCAGTTTAATTGACTTGTTTAGTCAAATATCACACTGCCAAGCAGAGCTTTTGAAAAAAGATATTTCAACAGTTTGCTAAACTATGAACTCATACATAGCTAATGAGACTTCAAAGCAAAGCATAGTACATGCATGTGGTGTAGCAGGAACTGTTCCAGACAGAAGAAACTGTTAGACAAGGGTAAAAGAGACTATTCTGTTCTGAAGTTTTCTTGTTACTCAACAATGTATATCCTTAGCAGCCTTTGAAAAGAAGACAAATAAAGACAAGCTGCAAAGTTAATTCCTTACCATCAAGAAAGCCACACACCTTCTTCAGGCCTCCAAATATTTTTCTAACAAAATAAGATTTTTTGTTTTTAATTTGTGAAAGTTAAAAGAGGAATGTCTCCATTAATTATATTTCCATAACCATGGAAGTCTAATGAAGATTTTTGGCTGACATTAACAAATATTTTAATTGTTGTTTTTACATATAAAAAGCTACATCTTGATTATCAAGGAAGACTTTATGTTAATGAGACAGCTAATCAAGTTTTGTTATCAAAAGAGGTAAAACACTTCAAAAAGAAAAGCTGAAGGTGTGATACTTAGACTATACAATATTCATTGGGGTTTGGGTTTTTTTTATTAACATTATGAACTTTAGTTCCTGAGTGCTTTTCAAAAAAAAAAAAAAAAAAGTTAATCTTTCCTAATTGTAGTGACAAAAATCTTAAATCTCAATAGGATAGATTGCACATTTTTAAGCAAAACTAAGAAAGACTTCATTTGACTTTCCTGGGATAGATATGATCAGATAAGTAGTTGACTGAGCAATGAAATTTTTAGAAGATGGGTTTTGCTTTGTGTCTCATGGTTGGGTTGCCCTGTATCTAATAAAAGACAAACTCTGTTCAGTGAGGTATTCCTAATCTCTCTCTTCCATGTATGGTTTCATTAATACACCTGACCTCACACTGCAGACATACAGGACAATATGTGGATAATGCGTTGCAGATTTTCCTTGTTGGAAGTACTAATCTGTTTCCATTGCTCAAGTTAAGAGGAAATTGTCCAACAGATTGAAAAGTTATCGGGCAGAGACAAAGCACTTTTATAAATCTTGTTTCCTGAAGAAACCAGATGAAAAATCTGCATACAAATGTGATGGCTTTTATACGGATTCAATCAGATAAAATATTTGGTAAAGCAATATTATCATTGGCAGTGCTGATCTACATCACTATTGGGACTTTGGTTCTTCACATCCTTCCTATAGGGCTTTTGTTACCTGAGTTAAAAGGTTCTCCTGTGTCCTACACCTGGGTCTCAACCTTTTGCATGACACTTCTCTTCAGAGTAATAGACACAAGATATTACTTGTTACGTTTTTACATATCAAGATATCCCTTTCAGTTACAGGATAAACTTATGCCCTCTTGCTTTCCAATTTAATTTTATATGTCTACTTTTAATATTCAGATTCTCTAATGATGATCTGCATGGATGCATTTCTTCCGAGAGATGTGGAAAATAACTCACGCTGGAGATCTAGAGAAATAAGAAAGCTCTATGAGATGTGAATTGTGATATTATACAACTTGCTACTTTTTCATTTCGAGAGCTTGGCCTTTCTCATTGCATATCCAACAACAAAATTTAGACAAGTTAAGAAAAGTCTTTGATTAAAAGATGTTGAAGGGTTTTTTTGTTCCTTTGTTTTGACTCTTCAACTTCCTCTTAAGAAAAGAAGACATTATAATGACAGTCATGTTTGAATTGCCGTGATGCAATATATATAAGGGCAATGTGACTGAATTTTCAGCCTGACATCTATGCAAATCCTACAAGTAGCTGCTCAGATAAATATGCACATTTTATCATTATTGATATCCATTTCATTTCCTAAGTGAGGGTGGGTGTCAGTGTTGATGCTGATATGAGCCTTCTTCACTGAAGTCAAGTGTGCTCAGATGGGTTTATAGTTCAGATGTGTAACACACAAACCAAAACACTTTTTCTAATGAAAAAAACCCCATAATTTCCTTTGTACTTACGTTAAGCTGCTAAAAGCAAAGGTGTTAAAGCAAGTTTTCTATACTCTTCTCCTTGTACTGATTAAAATGGTTGTCGTAAGTCCTAACCTATGAAGTGCAGGGACTTGATGCAATTTGGTGAAAGTCAAATAAAGTGGAAATAGGGATGCAAAAATTGCCAGAATTTTTGGTTTATCCTTTTCTACCTAACGGGCAAAATGCTGAGTGTCAAAAAATCTGTATCTCTCACAACAAGCAATATTCATCCTCTGTTCCTGATATCCTCTTGTATTTCTTTTTTATACACATGGGTACAAGTTATTTCTGGGGACATTCCAACAGGATACAAGAAGAAAATTTTTCACAATGAGAACAATTAGCCACTGGTATAATCATCTTAGGGAAGTGGTTGATTCCCCAACATTGGACCCTTTTAAGATTCAGCTGGACGGGGTGCTGAGGCATCTTACCTATACAGTGATTTTGCTAAAGTGGTTGGATCAGATGATCCTTGTGGTCCCTCCCAAGATGGTATTCTATGATTCTGTGATTCTATGATAATCACCAGAAAAGTATAGAAAAGTTAGCTGGACAGCTTTGTATTTCCATTAATACCTGAGTAACAACCTTTGACTGTTAAATACAACATAAATACTTGGCCCCATTGAAGTTAATGGAAGTTTTGCCATTAATCCCTTTGTGCTCCAAGGACTCCAGGCACAAATCCTATTCTAGTTGTATTTGAAAAGTTATTTCATAGATTTCTTGATGTAAAGTTTACTGTTACACAAGCAATTGGCACTGTGATAGCCGACCTGTATTTATTCTATAAAGTTTTGTTCTTCTTTGAAGTCTGTTAATGATTTATTTTCTGTCACTCCTGAATCTACCTTAATGCACTATTATGCATGGCTGATGTTTCAGCTGTATTGCATCACTCTTTGCAAGACTTAAGCTTTATGTTGGCATCAAGTATTGTCTGGCACAATCCATTTAGCTACTGTATTTCAGCCCCTAAGCTTTTGATGAATCTGGAATCATGACTTAAATATTTACCATTTTCTGTTGAAGTGTGTTACAAGAAAGAGATTATGCATGCAGAAAGTGTATAGGGAGTTTGAAGATAACAAATGATACATCAAGCACAGCCTAATGTGGTTTTACTGGAGTAGAAACAGTGGTAATAAATCATCTGCCAGTGTTGATAATAAAATACTGCATTGGCCTCCATCAGCCACAAGAGAAAGGTTAAATGTTATTTCTCACAATAACCATGTGGTCTTCATTCCTGACATCTTTGATACTAAATTCTGTCATTATTTCCCGTAGAAACTGTGATCTTTATAAAAAAATATTCCATTAAGAATAAAACTTGATGCTTGCTAACCTCCAATATCCCTGAAAAACCTTCATCCATTTTATGGTTATTGTACCATATAAATTCTTCCATTTTGGGGTAAATGCAGCCTGCTCTGCAAAAGTCAGAAGGTAAAACTTGGAATCCACCACCATCAGCTTTGGTTGACCTCTGATGATTTGTTTCATAGCCACTAGAGTTGTTCTGCATAGTTTAGTGCTTAAGGCAGTTAAGAACAGCATCGTTAACCTTTATGATGTTATTTATTTATTTTCTTGTTTATTTGTGAGATGACTTGTCAGAGGGTGTTCTGCACGGGGTGGGCTGACCCAAT
>NW_020799099.1:35207810-35261929 GCF_003259725.1 Athene cunicularia
GAAGAGAGAGAGAGACAGAGAGAGAGGGTGCAGGGTTCTCTTTTGGATCTCAATAGGAAAGGCCCCAAACCAAATGGCTTAATAAGGTAACTGATCTGATAAGCCAGAATAAGAGAAACATAGATAATGAGTAAATCTTACGTCCCTTCAGATGCTGAGCACCCTGAGTTTGCACATGGATTTTCCCATGGCATGCTGGGCACATTAGAGCAGATCCTGTCTGTGTAGAGAGATGTTCCCCCATTTTGGTCCTTCGAGATTATATATACTTTCCTTACAAGAAAGCAACCCTATTCCTTAAGGATGTTTTCATAAGAACTTCTTGCTACAGTTGTAGGTAAAGGCAAGGCCAGGCAGGGGTGTAATGGCTGGTACCCAGTGAGGGCTGGCCGCAGGCTCCTCCGCTACAAGGAGCTGGTTGACGTTATCCTGCGGCCAAAGGGTTTGTGCAGCACGACACAGGGCTGCGCCTCCTCACCTTCACCATCATGTGGGCCACTGACTCCGAAACGTGCAATGGTATCACGGTCAGCATCAATACAGGGCGTTCCTATACAACCTCAATATTACAATTAAAAAAACCCAAAACAAAACCAAACAACAAACCCCCAGAAACAACCAACCCCTATCAGTTAAAAGCACACTTGCTGTGGATTCTGCAGAAATAACCCTTAAATTAGCAGATATATACTGAGTATTATGTAGTTGGTATCACATATAGTAAAGGGTCAAGTCCATTTTAGAACAGCTGGCAGCTTTTGGGGACAACAGCCTTACAAGAACAGGGGCAAGTTGCTTCTTTGATTCATGTTCCCACAGTCTCACCTTTCTATTATGGCAGTCTATGGTTTTATCGGTGCAGAGATCCTATTTATGATTTTAAATGCTTCTATTCTAATTACATATGTATTAGGTTTTCAGCATGTTGCCCATATATTCTCCCCTGTTGGTTTCAGGGACCACATCAGGGACAAACCTGAAAAACAATTAGAAGCAGGATGTATGCAAGAGAAGCTCATCAATCTGCCCTTTGCAGTAGCGTTGCCTTCCAGGTGCACGTCTATTGGGCTGACCCAATCGACCTTCTCAAGGCACAACACACAAATATTTTCTAGCAACAGCATTAAGCTTTTCTCATTGCAAAGAATTTTACTGAACGCTTGACAACATTTCCCCTTAATGCTGAAATCTGGAACAATACTTCCTATAGAGAAAGTTTTTTATCCCTTTTTCTCATTTTCACAGCTATGACATAAAACTCAGTTTGAGATTTAATTTTATGATGCTATGAGCTGCATTAGTAAACTGAGTTAAACATCAAATTTTCGATCTTATTTCTAGCAAAGTTACTGCAATTGGCAGCTGTAGGAAACTTGCCCTCTTCTTCCAAACCAGACCAGTGGAGTAAAACCCCCTTTATACTTCATTTGCACTACATTGATCAGTCTAGTCATCTCTCTATTCATTACTTAGCTAGCAAGATAATTTTAGATACTTTCATATCCTGATCAGTGTATAAATGAATAACTGTGTATAAGAGAGGGTATATTCATGTCCGATGCAGCTGGGAACAAAGATCAACAGGAGAAAAAAAAGAAAGATGAGAAGAATGAGATGGCAGAAAGATGCAGAAATCTTTTTTGCAGAGTGAAAGAAAGAAGAATAGGAAAGACGGGAGAAGGATTTTAAAACATACACAGGCTAGAAGTTGGTTAGCTTTCACCAGAAATAAAATGGAAGACATTAGGTTTACGGAGCTATATTAAATTAGCACAGTAAATGGACCATCTGTATATACTGTTATAAATATTGCAGTTCTCCTTTAAGGCTCTCAGAGTACCTGAAAAGGAAAGAGCAGTTCTAGTTTCCCTCTCCATGTTTTTATTCTGTATTATATTAGAATTTTCTTTCTAAAATACATGAAAGGAGACTGTATCTCTTGAATACCACTCCTTGAATCCTCCTTCAGAATCCTTTTCTGAGCTCAGAATTCTCATTAGGATTATAAATGAGAGCAAATATGTAGTTTTTTTATTCACAGTACGTTAGTGTCTATGTTGCCTATGATGCTGGAAGTGTCTGGCTTTGCAATGTTAAGTTTAATTTTGCCAGATCTAGTTTCAGTTGCTTAAACAGTGGTTTATTATGCAAAAAAAGAGACAGATAATAAAGAGCAGTTAGAAAACAACAAGCTATAGAGTGAAGCAGAATTTAACAAGAGAGGTTTGCTCTATAAATGCAATAAATAAAACATTTAATTCTCTCTATTACATTAGGGAAAGAAAACCACACACCCGGTTGTGTATGTTAAAATTTGAGTCAAAATATTTTGGTGTCTGATTATTCCTTTCACAGAAACCTCTGCTTAGATTTCAGTAAAAAGAGGTGAACTTCATATGGACATAACACATAACAGGTACAGTTTCTTTTTTGAAATTTCTGGGTGTATGTAAAGAGGATGCTTAAGATCATTAAAAGCACTGCTTTCATCTTTAGTAGCTTCTCTTTAAACAACTAGCTATCTAGGGTACCCCATTTTAAAATTAGTTTACAAGTCTTCATGACTTCCTTCTCCATCATGTTCCTAATCTCAAAGGCAGGAAAATCTTGATTAAAAGAACAGATTTTTTTTTTTTATTTTTTTTTTTTTTTGGAACTGGACAAAGGTTTAGATTCTTCCCTCAAAAACCTCTCAGCTTAACATGTTGCTCACTTAGAAAGCTAGGCTTTTGTTTCACCTGTCAAAGACATAAACTTCACATTTATCAAAAAATTGGTCTGCATGTTACCTATGAAATTCAAATCTAAGAATGTACATTGATAGAAATTATGGAGAAGGGAAACAGAAAATTCTGCATATAGTTATTATTAATAAAAAATCCAAAGGCTAAGCTATTTTTCTTTTACAAAGATGCTTAAAGCACTCTGTCATTGATCATTCCAAATGCAAGTGCATTAACGATGCTATATATTTATTTCTGCATGAGGGCAAAAAATGATTATTTTAATTTGATGATACTGAAGTCTTTGAAAATTCAGTATGTAGGATTTTTGCTTTCCAATTCATCATACAGTGTCACGGTCCACTCGGTGGACTCATGATAGTTTGATTGCTACGATCTTGAAAGTGCAAAATTAAGGTAACGAACACCAAAGGGGATAGCAGTAATCAAACAGTAAAACTTTATTGTGTTGCCCGTGAAGCGGCGTGTGATAGTTAGAGATGGGTGAAAGAAAGGAGAAAAATAAAGTTTAGAGAGAGAAGGAAGAGAGATTATAGCTACCACTGCTGATAACAAGATATCCTAACAGTCCCCAGTCCAGCTGATGCTGTATTGTCAATCATCGTGATCCTTGGTGGGTAAGCTTTGAATTTTTGTTGTCCGGAAGTTATCTTTTATGCTTAGTAACACAACTTGGTCCATCTCTGCCTCAGGGGCCTCTGTCCTCTCAGAATTCAATTATCATATCTCTGTGCTTCTCGAGCGAGGCCATCGCACATGCGCAGGGGGAGTGTCTGAGGTGTGGTCAGTCTTGGAGGCAGGCTGCCTTCAACCAGGAGGTGGGTTTTGGTATTATAATGATCAAAGATCGTCTAAAGTTTATGATTTCTTCATCGATGTTATGGCAACAGTTGCGATCCATCTGTTTTGAGAGTGGCTATGCGGTTATCTCTAACAGCTCTGGCTAGGCTCAGGTACTGAAAAATAGCCCAGCACTCTTGGTACTACACGGCTCAGGCACTGCAGAACAGCCCAGCACTGCCTGCACCGCAAGGGTCAGTGCTCAGGAGAACAGCACCGCACTCGCTGTGCCACACAGCTCTGCATTCAGGAGCCTTGGCACCACATTCCACTCCAGGGATCGGGAACTGTGCTCCAAACAGGCTGTTGTCAGGTACCTCACTGTCCATGTCCCCAATGACAATGTTGAGACAATGCTGGTCTGACTGACTCCTACAACAGGAGAGGTGTACAATATTCCATAGCTGAGAATCATACTGAAAGAGTTATTGTTTTCAAGTGATTACTTCTGCTTCACTTTCTAAGATAATTTTTTGCCATCTGGATAGATCTCATCTGTCTTTTACCTGGTAATTTAGGGTCCTTTGACATCAGGACATTCCTACCCTGATTTTTAATCTTCACATCTTTCTTGTGTGAAAAATGCTCAAACAGCTTCTCCAGCCTGAAATCTCACTGGAAGAGAAACAGTCTGTCATAAAAATGTAGAAATATGCTGCAGAGACCAGATGATGGTACCATGATCATAGAATCACAGAATGGTTTGGCTTGGACCTTTAAATATCATCTAGTATAACTGCTTTGCCGTGGGCTAGGACATCTTTCAGTAGATCAGGTTGGTCACAGCTCCATGTTGACTTTCAACAATGTGGAGGTGGAACATCCACACCTTCTCAGGGCAATGTATTTAATATTTAACTGCCAAGCTGAGAAGTCCCATGTTCAAATCTCATTGTTCAGAAAATGTTCCCTGGTTATTTTAGTGAAAATAATATGTGAAAAATGCAAAATGTTCACATTAGTCATTGAAGGAGGAGTTCTCAGTTTGCTGTTATGGTGTTTTTTTCTCCAGTCAAGCCTATTACTTTATGAATTCTACTTTCTTCCATGCTTCTTCTCTTGCCTTTGGAAATTAAGTGCATAACTGTTCAATATCAGCAGTTTTACCCAGTGAGGGAAACTTTGCTCTATTTATTAATTACACTTCTCTTGTAGTAATTGGTTAACCAGTACATTGTTTTGTTAAAGAAACACAGTTTGGCCCAGGCTTCCAGTGCTAGTCACTCTGTAGTTCTAACCCTAGTTTTCCTGATGTGGAGTCTAAAGCATTGAATCTTATAAAAATAAATAATTAATAGAATGGTACAGCAGCAGGGTCAGCTCAGGCTGGGTGCCTCCAGAGAGGGACCCCGAACAAAGAAATCCCTGGGCAATTATACCCTTACAGACTATGCATTTCCCTCCATGCCCCAGCCCCACAACCATTACCGTGCCCTTTGATCCAGTGGTGATTCTGGCCTGAGATCCTTGACACCTGCCTCCTTCTTGGATTCCTTAATTGTCTCCAGGCAGGTTGCTATCTTGTCTAGTTGCAGCTGCTGTTGATGATTGTACCGTTGGTGCTGGCTCTGGAGGCCTTGTTTCACTTGAATAGATAGAAGTTCAGGACAGTTCAGCAAACCTAGGTGAAAGTTTACAGCTTGCAGCCCAAGGCTTCAGCAAATCTAGCTGCTCATGCGAAGTAAGTCAACGACACGCTAAATCCCACATTACAAATCCAAGTGAGTCATTCTATTTAAAAATCACTTATTGAAGCTAAACAACTAATATATATTGTTTGGTGCATTTTTTTCCTAGTTTTTTAACTTGTGATGTTTATGACCACCCTCTCAATGCTATCATTGTTTTTCAAGGCTCTCATCTTATGGAGGATGATACACAGTTGTGTTGATACAGAATAGAAGATGGATGCAGTGAAGTGTAAAGCAAAACGGAGTCTCAGAATCTTTCATTGTATCCTCAGACAGCAGGTTACAACATAAGATGGCAGAAGTTTCATTAGAAGTGAACCGGGGGTGAGGAGTGGAAGAGCTAAAAGAGGGGAAAAAATAAAGTCAGGAAAGTGGTGTAGATGAGGTGGTTTCTTTACAAGATCCTGTTGTATCATTTAATTATTTTCAGCTTGTTAGAGAAAATATGTTTTACTTATGTTATGCAGATGACATTTGTGCCAGACTTAATTAGTCTATCGGAGTCTGTTGCCAGTTTTAATCAGATTGTCAGAATCTGAATTCTCTAGAGCCATAATGTAAACAATTTACAACAAGCTAGCAAGTACTGTATGAAACACTGAAACATCTCCAGACATCTGCGAAGCCTTCAGTTGCAAAGATTCCTGATTGTTTTTTTTTCATTTTTTAAAATTTGGAACTCAATTGCTTCTGCAAAATTTGATCGAAGGCTCAAACGTTTCATATGAATATCAGTCTGTTTTCAGGACCAACCATACTTCACAAGTTCGTGGAAAGAGCTTATGCTGCACATGGAATCCGTGCAAAATGCGGTGTTTTCAGATAAGATTTTTTCAGTTTTCAAGCTCTAAGAGGAGAGACTTTTAAAGAAATGTGAAATCTATTTTGCAGTTACTGAGTGCAGTACCCAAGGTTCAATATCAAAAAAATATTTCTCAATCCACATACATGAACCAAACTTTTGCACTTGACATTATTAATATTCTGAAAAAAAAAAAAAGATACATTAGGTTTTGATTTTGTTTCAGAATGCTGGCCATTCTGGTTTCATGTACTGCCTTTATTTATTAATGGAGTCTAGCAGCAACTACTGACTGTGGTGGGTTAAACACTTTACATTTAGACTTCAGTTCAGAACTTTGGAGATTCTGCTAAACCTACAATGATGTTTTTATATTCCTCAGAATCGAGTTTATGCCATTTTCTACAAGGGATACTTCTCTTCTAAGAAAATCCACTAAGCTTTTCACTAAATTTCATCCCTTAAAACACTACTTGATCTTTTTTTGCTTTAAAACTTACACATAGATACATTTTGGATCAGTAATTTATCTGTAAAACATCTTCAACTTATTTTCAGTCAATTTACAAATGGAAAAATAGATGTAGTTTATATAATGGATAATTCACTGCTAGATCCAGAGAATATCAATGACCCTATACAATAAAGCTATACTTTTTTTTTTTTTAATCTCCAAAGCAAGAAAAATTGGAGACTTGCCATTGGTATATAGAGCTGTATGAGTCAGGGTTGCTTCCAGCTGAGATATGAGGGGCCATAATAAGTGTTGGAATAGGTTGGCATGATTTCATTAAGTACAAGTGAAGCTGTGCCCACTTATATCACCAGCAAATTTGAGAACATATCCATATGGCTTTTACATTTATAATGGAGAATCTCCAAAACCAGTAGACCTGAGATGCCAAGGATTAATTTAAGCACATAATTTTTATTTCACCAATCTGAATAGATCATCTTCTTCAACAAATGTTTGTGAAAAATATTCATACAGCTTTAGCAACTATTCTCCAAGTTACTTGGTGAGTTATTAGCTGGATGAATTCTCTCTGCATTTTGCAGGGGGAAGAGCTTTGCCTCTTACCTCACTGAAATGTTAATGAATGGAGTGTGTATCAGCTTTAATGGAAAAGTGTCTATAATTCACAACTAGCTTAGCATTGCTTTTATTTGTTATATGTCTTGAAAATGTGGCTTGTTTTTTCCACCAGCCTAAGTGATTTTCTTCAAAATCTTTCTCTTATGTACTCATTTTTTTTTTTTCCCCTCATTCAATCAAGTTTTAAATGCTCTAAAAATAATCAATACATGTGGAGGTGCTCACCATTCTATTGATTTTATGTATACTTCAAAAGTAAAAAGTCTTTGTTACTTTTCCCTTCATTTTGTCCAGTGAACATCTCCAAATTTAAATAAACTTTTAGAGTAACCTCTATTAAATTCTTTTTGATCCACTGGTTTTGAATTCTTTTCGGACATACTTCTGCATGCTTTTTCATAAGCCACAGTGAAAGAAACAGTGAGTTTATAAATATCCTGAAGGTTATCTACTCAATAGTATTTTCTACTTGTCTGAGAGTTGTGATGATGTTTCCTTGAGCTCACTGGGGTTTTGTGAGGAAAGATCATGTAAATATAGCTCCTGCTTTTTAACAATGGGCTGCTTGAATAGAGCAATGTTTTTGACTCCAGTTGATAAGGCAACAGAGGCTTGTATCATCAGAAAATAACCAGTTTCTCCCAGGGGACGAAAAAAAATTAAGCATTTTGAACAAATGAGAAGACAAGGACAATGGAAAGAGGCATAAAAGGATAAGGACTGCACTTGGTAAAGCCCTCTTTCAGACAGATCTTGTTGCAAACACAAAAACTGTGTAAGTTGTTCAAGGACTTCCAGAAATACTCTCAGCTAGACACTCAGATCTTATAGACTCAGGTAATAATCATTGCAAAGGTAAACTCCATGGTTCCTGTTTGTTTGGAAATATCTGTTCTCTGTCAATTTAAAAATTATTTTGTTTACTGGTTCCAAACCTGACAGTTTGGGAGAGATAGTTTCAAATCTTCCTTCTGTTTTACTGGGAAATAGAACCAAGATTTTTACCCTTCCATAATACTGTCTTATTTATTTGCATATGCAGAATATTAGTGTGTTTTCTGTCTCTCCTGCAGAAATTGTTTTATTTAAATGAATATGCATTGAGTCAGAGAAAAATACTTTGTACCCGTTTTTTAGAGCACCTATGTAAGAGGTGAACCCCTGGGTTCATTTTTACATTTACTTAGTAATAAAACACTATGCAATACAGAGTTCATTCAGAATACTGTACAGCCCATTAGCACTCAGAAGAAAAGTGGCAGACCTCAATTTCTGTTGTGAAGCAAGTAAGCAGGCAAACATGAACTTAGGTCTCCTTTTGCAAGTTAACTGTCCTGTCCTCTTCTCTGGAAGTGTGTTATTTCACATTTCTCTCTGCTGTTCATTTTCAATTAAAATTCTGCAGATCAAGTGTTTAACTCCCATTCCTTTTAGGTAAGAAATTCTGAAAGCTGCTACTTCCACGTTAAGTCAAAATTAATGTTCAGATTTTTTTTTAATCAAAAACCCTGTAAGGAACTGAAGGAAGAAATGCCTCATTCATTGACATAGAAAACCTCAAGGACAAGCTGTGGCCGTTGGATTAGTCTAAGGAATGTCACCCAAGGAAGCAGGAGTGGATTGAAGGATGCACCCCCTTCTCCCTTGCAGTTGCATTGACAGACTCCTTAGATAAGCCTCAGAGGGGGAGTCATGGGCTAAACCAGGTGTTTCCAGTCAAGCACAAGTACCACTAAGCCCGATACTTTGTGGCTCTGTTGTGCAAACCTGACACCATGCTTGCCTCGCTAATGACTTTCCACTTTCACCTTCGAAGTGGTAACAAAAACTGGTAAGAGGTGATAATTTCTGGGATGACTGATAGGATCTCTGGGAACAGAAGGAAAACCAAAGCTGGGAATCAACCACTGACCACCGATTCAACTGGAATCCACGTTCCACATTTTTCAATGGAAGTTAATTTGTGGAATACCTGCCCCTCCTCATCTAGTATGCTATTCAGCTAATAAAATGAACTTAGAAAGGCAACAGAAACTTTGCTGTGTGTGCACCCACCACCCAAGATTACCGGACCTGAGACAACTCTGGATCCTGGGGTGGTGATCTAGATTTCTTTGACTCTCTTTCTCTCCTTTCTTTTTCTTTCTTTTCATTTAGATTTTTTAAGCAGGGAAAGGTTCTCCAAATCTTCACTGTAACCGGGGCTCCCCAGCGACTGTGGGTCTGGATGATGGTAACGTATGCAAGTGGTGAGGGATCTTACTTAATCACTATTCTTTCTCAGGTAGTAATGATTTGATGCATTACCCTGTATTTTCCTATTTAAGTGCACTATTCTGACTTTTCTTACTGTACGTTTTCTGTATTATTCTGTAATATTATTTAGTTATTTCTAGTAAAATATGCCTGCTCTTTTCACTCTGGTGTCTGAGTTTAATTGGTATCCCTAATCATCAAAACAGAGACCACATTGTTTATTATCCTTTTCCAAATTTAAATTGTTCTCTACTGCACGTAAAACATTTTAACCGGTGGTTTGGTGTCATTTCACCTTGATTTAACCCAAGGGAATCACAGAACCGTTGTGATTCTCTGGGCTTCCAGTCTAGTTTGTGACAGACCCAATAGGGAAAAATCAAGCTGTTGTCTAATCTATTGCTCCCATCAGAAGGAAGACTAAGAGTCATCTTGCAGATGAAGAGTTATTTTGCATAAGGATACTAAACAGGTTGTATGGAATTCAGCAGTATCTCAGCACAGATGTCACCTGCCATTTCAGCTGTATGTACTGCTTAAAAGCTGTGCAGCATCTTGGCATTAAGGATCAGAATATGATACCTGTACTTGATTAGTTAATACACATATTTTAGATAGTAAATGGCAGGACCAGTATATATGTTTACAAGTCTAAAGAAGGGAAAGTTGTTGGCAAAAGATAAAGCAAATGAAAATGAATGTGCTTTCAAATCTTATATAACATCGTTGAAAACAATTACTCTTGTCCAGAAAATGACTAGTGTAACCCAGTAGTATTCCAATTATTATATAATATTTAATTAAAATAAGTAAAATTTTTTGTTTGTTTTGTGTGGGGTTTTTTTTTTTGGTTTTTTTTGTTTGTTTGTTTGTTTTGTTTTTTTTTTTAATTTTAGAAAGACCTTAAAAAGAAAATGTGTGGGGGTTTTCTAAGCAGAAATACAGGTAGGATATAATCTCAAAGTAAATATAACTTTTTTTTTTTTTTTTTTAAGAAATAAGCCTTTCTCACTGAAATTTTTTTAATAGAAGCAAACATTAAAAAAGTAGAATTTCTTTTAAACAGAAAAAAAATCACCATATTTGTTCACTTACGTTTTAACACTATTTCAAGATAATTAAGCCCTTATATGCCTTCTTCAAACATCAGAAACATTTGTTAACATTTTAGAGTTAACTGGAGCCCTACTACATATATGGATTGAAGTCTGAATAGTCTGTTTGAACACCTGAGCTGCCTGAGAAATTAGTTTTACCTTGGATGTTGCTGGTTCTTCATCATCTGTCTGCATTATCAGGGCATAGCAGGAGCAGGGCTGCTCCATGTGAGGAGAGAGCTGGGAGTCAGGGTGCAGCTCCTAGGGTCTGAGGGCAGTGGGCAGAGCCAGGATGCTGAAAAGAGGATCTTTTATCTATCTGTGTGGTGTATTTCCAACTTCGTTACTTTGCTACTAGTTCAGTTAGAGATATTCAGAGTAAATTGCCAAAATCCTGGGACTTCAAAATATAGTTTATGTGGTCTCTTTCATTAGTAGAATACTGTTCAGTTACTGCCCATTCAACCTCAATTTCTGCCTGTAGAGCAGCCACCTGAAACTTCTCTCTGCCCATTCTCCATATAGAGTTTAAACTATTGTTATTACCAGTTTTCTCAAAACAGAAAAAAGGAATCTTGATAAAGAAAAATGTAGGGAAAATTGAATAAGGGCAAGAAATATAAATAAAGTATGCCAAATCTCTCCTGAGGGGAAGAGAGACCACACTGAAACAGAAGGGTGGCAAAGGTAGACACGATGTTCCTAATACAGTATTAGAAAGGACTGTGAATACATACAAGCCTTAGGAGGGTGAGGAGTGAAATGAGGGTTTAGATGCTATAACCCCTGGGACATGGGAAGAATGAAGTCTGAGGGGGATAAAACCAAAGAGGACCAGTGGTTACCCTGCTTATTTTGCCTGTAGAGTATTAACTGGATTTTTATTACTGACAGAAGGAAACATGGCATGAAAACATTTAGCATCCACAAGATTGTATTATAGTACAGGGCCTAAGGTAGTAAATTTCCCTAAAGCCTATCTTGTTTCTGCCCTCCCCTCAGTGTATTTAGCACAGGTGCTTTGCATTGGGCCACCTGAATAGGATAATTAGCAGATCAGGCAGCTTATTTAAATAGATCATCAATGGCAATCAACCAATGAGGTTGGTTTTGTTAGTTTACTTTTTAGCTTCTATATTGATATGTTTTATATGCATCTATATATTTGTGTTTTTCTGACTTATTAATGTAGTATGGGGAAGTACTTGAGGGCAAAACTGTTTCGTTTCAAAGGAGTATTCTGAGGTGTACATATATGAAATGTCACAAGTCTGAGGATGTGTGGTTGTTACCTAATACCGATAAACCGTGGGTGTATTTTAAAGCTTTGAATCAGTTTTTTATGTAGATTAATGGTTCAAATAACCCAGCACTCTACAGGAAGGATTAGTGTTTCTATGGGCTTTTCAGAGTTGTTTTATTATTATTATTTTTACTTGAGGCTTTTTCAAATCTTGGAAGATGAAGCTTCAGCAAAGGTGGGGGTTTTCAGAAGATATAGAGAAAGGCAGAAAACAACTTTGCAGAAAGCTCCTTTTGTTTAACCAAGGAGCTGATGCAGAACTCGGAGATATGTCTCCACACTTATTTTTCTGATGGTAGCTCCCTATCTGAGGGTGCTTACTTCTGGGAGGCCTAATTGGAAACTGATACTCTGTTGCATTCTGGTGATGAGTATACACTTAGCAGAAGAATTATTTTTGGCTCAAATTATAAACATCTTTTGAACCACTGAGGATGAATGATGTAGTATCTGAATTTGGGGTCCTCAAGTATTCAAGAGCTGATGTTGAAGTGGTCAGAACTTAAAAGCTGGTTGAATACTCAAAATATGGATATGTTTTTGAGGTAATAACTACTGCTTTGTAGCATAATACCTAAATATAATATATTGAATAGTATAAATAAGGGAAGAAACATTCCTCTATTCCTCTACCTAAAAAAATAGTAATGTTATGTGTTTTTATAATCTGCTGGGTTTTTTAAATTATTTTTTTCTATTGCTGTGTCTAATTTGAATTTTTCTGGTTGATATATTGTCTGGGATCACTGAAAGAGATAGTATAATTGAGTTACTTTCTTGAGGGAGGGTTTTTCTTCCACTAGGAATTAGATTTATGCCTTAGCAGAATTTGGTAGCTTTTGATGTATCTTTATGGTATTCATATAGAGATGTAACTGTGTAATTTTCTTTAATCCCATATAAAATACTAATTTTGTTCACATCTTTCATCTTTACAGTGTACTGGATTTATATTAAAAATTCAAGTGAAAAATTCAAATGTCATGCTTGTTGCAGCACTACCTGGATCTAAGGTAGATCTGTTTCTGTTGCAGTTCAATATGGTATCATTGATTGATTGAGTCTAATTAACTATAAACCTGTGTTTTCATATTACTGTTGAAATGTGAAAGAATTAACTGAAGCAGAGAAGCTATGCAGAAGAAAGACAAAAACTTTTATGAATGAAAAATGCAAAAGTTATACGCTCAGATGCTTGCTTTACTGTAATAACTATAGCACATATTTTTTTCTGTGATGGATAACTGTAGAGAGAAATGTTCTAAATGGTATTTGATAGAAAAAAGGTGTTTAGAAAGAATCTGGTGAATTAATATTGAGTTTGTGAAGCTCTTTTCTCACTCCTTAACATGTATAGGCTTATTAATTTTTAGTATTCAACTCAAGGTTAAAATTGTGACTTTATTTACAGCTGGAGGAATGTCGATATTCCCAGAAGAATTCTGAAAGTACACTCTGCACTGTGATGTTACTTAACATGTATTTAAAAAAAAAATAATCTTTCCAATCTCCTCAAGAGGGACTATATCTTTTTCTCAATCTCTTAGTAAGAATCTTTGAATGTTAGTTTAATTAAAACAGAGAGATTACTTAAACAGTGACTTCAAAATGATTTCAATTAAAAATAAACCAAGATCATAGTTTATTTTAATACTTTGATTACTATTAGTTATCACTGCATTTTTCTTATTACACTCGAATATTAGTAGCAATTTTCTCTTGACACTGAAGATGATGTATAAAATCCCTGGAGTATTTAAAACAAGAGAGAGCTCCCAGCACATACCGGTGCCATGGAAACCAATATTTACTCTGATATACCAAGAATAACCTGACATCTGGATTTGTCAGTGGTTTCGCATTTTATACAGGGAAACATGCACTCATCATAGCATGACACTACAACAAAAAACCAGAATAAAATCAAAGAAAACCCCACATCATTAGATAGAAGAAGTGAAGAGTTGTTGCTAAACTTGCAGTACATGATATTTAGTAGTATGGCTTTTAGTACAGTTGTGAATGTGTTACTGCTGGATGAATCCCTACAGTCAACATTTTAGCAGTGTGTGCTGCTTCAGGCACCGACAAATGAACCCTCCTCGATGTCCCTTTCTTCCACAAACACTATGGGAAGTGATGAGATCTTGGTGAGCTGGGTAGAAGAGAGAGGGATCTGGGTTTTTTGTACACTTGAGGAGAGATGTGTTATCTAACCCATGAAACTACTTCGTTATTGAAGGTTTGACCCTCTGGCAAACAAATTGCCATTCTGATTAATATATTTCTATAAAGATGGAAAGCATAGCTAAAGGTGAGACAGAAGTAGTTGCAGTTTACAGAGGAAAGGGAAACTTGCACCCATCACCCTGTAAAAGTGTCTGTATAGATTATTTTTACTGTGTTTTTAATTATGGGGTTTTAATTCAGCTGTAGCTGGTGCAAATAGTACTCAGGTATAGATACACTTCAGGCACCTACTTAAAAGGAATATAACTGCCTTTCACACTTCATGTGATGACAATGAAACCAGAATTTTGAAAAGTGTCACCCTTTCTTTGAGTAGTTTCATGAAGTATTCACTGGAAAAACATTCTGCCTAAGATCAGGTTAAATCACAATTGCTTCGGCATCATTGCCCAATTTATGGTAGGTTGTAATAAATATCTGAATGATAGTTGTAATTATGCATGCTACTTTTTATTCAAAACAAACTATAAATGGTTTTTGGTTTTGCATGCATTTGTTTCTTTTCCGTTACTTGCATATATTTGGTTAGTTTAAGATGGTTACTGAAGGACAAAACAGGTCAATGGCTGTGGCAATTTTCTATTTGTTAATGGACTAGGATATGACCTACTTAAATGACTATTCAAAAAATTTAGCACAACACAAAAGAGAAATCAGTTGCTATCAGTATGTCCCATATAGCTTCAAACCAGCAAGATGGAGTCAAGGCTCAAGTAGGCTGAATTGTTCTCAGCCCTAGGTGCTGGTTAAATAAAAAGAAAGGTCTTGCCTTTCTATGCAAGATATGCCCATGGAGAAAGGCTGAAAACCTTACCTTAAATGTCTTTATGGAATATTCTGGCAATTAGAACACATCAAAATGAAGAGCACCCTGGTAGCTGCTTTCTGATAGCTAACTATATCAGAGCTATGCCTCTTAAAAACTTAAGGTAACATACATACAATTTCAGTGTTAAGGCATACTGATATTGACCAGTGCTATAAAGCATAGTGCCTCTCTTGTCTGACTGTATAAGGTAAGAAAGTTTCAGAATAAACAGGATTTATTTTTTTTTTTTTTCCTGAAATTTTAGACAAAGTAGAAGTTTGCTCCATCTGGTAACTCAGGACATTTTATGCAGTATTATCAAACATCTACTGAAGTCATCATACAGGGATGTGATTTAAGCTGATGCTTAACTGGAGTGGCCTCTGAAATTAGGCATTAAATCAATTACTTTCACTCAAATGATTGACTTTGTTATAAAACTAGTGGTATGTTTTCCAAATGATTGATGTTTCAGAGACTCATGGGTAGAACTTGTCATAGTATGAAATTTCATCTCTTGTGTTTTGGTGGGGGCTTTTTGTTTTCTTTGAACTAAATGCATGATTTTAAATTGCAAAGCTTTCACATTTCTTGAGTCTGTGTATGACGTGAAAAAAAATACATTGAAGCTATGTGTTGAATTGGCAGTGGAAAAAAAAATAAAAATCAAGTGGCTTGATTTCAATGTGCCTGAAGTATCTACTGTGTTTAGAAGTGACTATAGTGGTAGTATTTGCTTTGGCCTAATATGAAAACTGGGGATGTACTTGTGATTCTTCTTTGTTCAGATTAGATCATCACTCTCACAGCACATAACATATCAAAGTTTCTTGTATTGAAGATAAAGAGGAGGAAGGTTGAGAAGGACAAAAGAACTGTTAGGTAGATCGTGGCACCCTGAGTTTAATACAGTCAACCTGAAATGCTTCTCTGAAGTTAGCCACTTGCGAATTCTTTAAAACAGGCCTTAGTTTTCTCTAAAACAATTTTTCATACTAAGATAATTATAAATCTTTTGTAAACTTCCTCCAGGCTTTGATAATTTTAAGCTTCTCGACAAGTAACTATTTGAATATATTATCTTATATGATGAAACAGTTCCAACAAATTAAAATTATATTTGCCGTCTGACTTCATGGTATTAAAGCTAAAAGGTAAGTAGCATAAAACTTCATACAAATACATTGATTTCAGCATCAACAGGCTTTCTTTCACTTTCTTATGCATTGTATGAAGTGCCATGGCTTTAAAATACTCTACACCTTGAACTTGACTCCTGCACATAATTAATTATGTATTTATCAGAATGATGACCAGCTGCTGTCTGCTGCCATTGCTAAGTACATAGGTAGGGCTGCCTTGTTTGTTTGTTTTTAAATGTCTCTTTGTAATTCCTGTGAAATGTGGTGGCAGGGTGGGAAATGACAAGATGTTAAATTAGGGAGTCAATGACAGCTGTTCTTGCTGCTGCATGTGTACAGTCTGGGACTAGGTGAGGGTCTCAGGCCTTCAGGGCTATTGAGGTAGAGCTCTATGGACTAGAGAGCGTAACGAAGTAAGCATCAGGATGACAGATCAACAAAATCATTAATGAAAGCCTTTTTCACAGAAGGCTAACTAGTGAAACACCTGCATGTGATGAAACTAAGGAAAATGCCTTGAAGTCAAGACTGTTGGCTTTCAGTTTTCCCAGGTCTGCTGAGTCATACACTCTAATAAGCCCTTTTCCCAAGATAAGTGTGTATCAATTCACCTGCTGTGCTTCCAAGTGATAGGGGTTCTTGTCTTACAAATGAATGGGACAAATGATTTCAACTTTTTTTTTTTTTTTTTTTTTTTGTTTGTTTGTTTGTTTGGTTTGTTTGGGGATTTTTTTTATGGCAGTATTTAATTGTATCAGAAAGGTATTCTTTGAACAAAGTAGATGTATCTGAACTTCTCATTGAGGTAACAAACCACTTTTTCTGAGTGGAATAAAATACAGAACAAATATTGTCACGTGAGAATAGGTTATTGTTTTCTAGGTTTCTTGGTCTGTCTGTCAACTGAGTTGCTGGTGTTGGATATGGGGATTTTGCCCAGAATCAGATCAAGGGTGCCAATGCAGTCTGAGAGATCCCAATTTTAGTCATCCTGACTTTGTGGAAAACAGCACAAAAAATTTCATTTCTAAATATCAGCACAAATCTATCCTTTACCTATCTTGTTCACTAAGCTATTTTTTCAAGTTATACTGCCCAAGCTTTGAGAGGGTGATTTTTTCAGAACTGTCTGCAAGTGACACAGTAATGCAGATCACCTATAAGTATTTAGTGCTGGGAATGCTTGTGTCCTAATTTGATTTGAGAATATTTGAGAAATATTTTTGAAGCTTATCTGACCAATTACAATAAATTGCGTAGTCTGAATTTCTAATATGGGTGGTTATTCATGCTTTTTAATACCAAAGCATTAAAAATAATGTTATCACTGAACCATAATGTATTAGAAAACAGTTTATTTTTATGGACATTTAAAATGTGGCTGAGTCAAATGCATAAATTGTTTGCTAAACTTCAATCACCACTTCAGTTTTCTCTGCCCCTTATTGATTCTGTGGTTTTCAAAACCTGCAGGTTTGCCTTTAGATTAAATAAGGGAAATGTCTCATTCAAGAAAAAAGGATGGTACTTGTGGCTACAAATGTTTCTTGGCACATTCTGCATGTAGTTAGAATTGTTGCTATCTTTCTTCCTATTGGCCTACTCTGTGGCAGTATTTTAAATCAACTGCTTAGCCAAGGAATTTGGCAGAGATAGCTTTTTTTACATGTGCATATATGTGTCTGTCTCTTTTTCTTAAGAATAGTTTTGATGAATAAAGGCAGAAAGAAAATGTTTTTGATTGCACACAGACCACTCATTATGCACACTACATCTGCTCTGGGTTCTGATTTCATTACTTCAGAGACAGTAAAGTAGACAAAAGGATAAATATGATCTGTGGTGTCCTGTCATAAAGAACAAGTTCTGTCTAGGTATTTAGTTATTTTAGACCCTAGCTCCGCAAAATACTAAAATACAAAGAATTCTGAGTAGAAATACTAAAATCAGTAGTACTACACTACTGAAATAGGTTTAGTATAAGTGGGATAAAAGGTTTATAGTAGTAGTGGGAGGAACCAATTTGAATTACTGTGGTGAATGAAACTCAAAAAACCCTAAAACTTTTGGATGTTCAAATATGCTTGTTAAACACAAAATATTACTACATCCAGTAATTCAAGCTTATTTAGTCATTTTGCCACTATCTTCCATATTTAGTAATAGAAAAAATAAAAAGCTTATAAGAAACCGAGTAGATTCATTTGATCTTTGCAACAGATACTTTAAGCAAAACCAGTGCAAACTCATTTCTTTTTGGGGGTAGACACTTTTGTTTGGCAACTGAGGATGTTAGAATGGTAGTACCACTTCTGTCCTTCCTGTAATTCAGTCTAAAGTAGCAAGTTAAAGTAATGAGTAAGGTCAACACTGAGTTCTGAGTCCTGGCAGACTGGTATTTCAGCAGGATGTAGAAACCCAACAGGAGAAACATTATTTCTTAGCTGAAAAGGATTCTATTTTAAACGGTGAACATATCTTCGCTTTCTAACCTCTGTCACCTAAGTGGGTTTTTTTTTTTACTAATTTCCTGTGCTTGATGAACTCAGAAGGTATGAGATGCTGGCTTTTGCCATGCTAATAATTGAAAATAACTTGTTTAGACTTTCCAGATGTATTGGAAGTATTTAGTAAGCTGTGCAGGTTTGAAAGTTGACAGGGGACAATTTCTGTCCATGTGAGATTTATAGCATAGGGCTGTAGATACTATAACATCACTGCATGGGGGTGAGGGAAGAAAAATGGTCCCATATTACCAGTGTAGACATTTGGTGTTCCATATCCTAGTATTGCACAGGTAATCTGTTTTTGAAGAAATGGTAAACTTATTTTGAATTTTCCTTTAGAGTGAGAGACTTGCAATATAGCCACATTTACACAGAAACCATTCTTTTTTAGCTGTGTGCTTTTATTCCTCTGGGAAAGGGGGGAAAAAGAAATCAAGATGGCTTTGAAACACTTTCTTATTTTCATAGAGTATCATAATACTCTATGAAAAATGTCACCAAGACTTTAAAGTGGAAGGGAAATGGTAACAGGTAATAGCTTTTGATAGGTGAGAATTAAAGTGACTTTACAAACTCCTAATTAAGGATATTTATTTTAAAGTAAATTTTCCTGACACAACTTAGTAAATCAAATGCGTTTGACATTTGGAGAGTACTTTCTCAGACCTCCAGGCTGTGATCTGTCAGGTAAGGCTTGTGTCCCTAACATCAGGTTTTCTGCTTAGCAACTCAATTCTTGCAAGTAGATATTGAATTGAAGTTGTTGAAGAACTTTGTTTTTCTAGGAGCAGTGACTACTGCAATAGAAACACTTTTTACAAATAATGAGTAGCCTGTTTTAGTATAAAAGACAGACACAGAAGAGATGTAGCTGTGAAAGCAGGTGTTTTGCCAACCTTCACATGTGGATAAGAAGCAAGTCCAGTTTCTTAGCTCTGTTACTTTTCCATAGGTAACACATTCCTGGATCAAAAGAATGACCTCACTCCTGAGTCTAACTGGTTTTTTTTTATTAATATTTTTACAGTCTAATGGTCTTTTAAAGTTTTGGTTTGAATAACTGTAAATTGACCGTTTTTCACTACTTTCCCCCTTTCCTTCCCATTCTCCTTGCAGAATGCATTGAGATTTGTCTATAGAAATTCTCTCAAAATCTATACTAACAATCGCTTATTTCAAGAAACTTGATTATGGTGCCTGGTGCAATGAAACAGTCCCTCTAAATATTCATTCATATATGATGTCCAACATATTTAATAATTTTTAAAGCCTCCATGACTTTCATATCTATTGCAGGATAAGGTCAGATAGTTTTGTAGGGACAAACTTTCCAAGTGCAGAGAAATTTGTGACAGAATGTGTCTTAGAGGTCAATAATGAAGTCTGTAGTTTCATATTTCTTGGGTAGTTATATATATTTCCAGACAATGCCTTGGTGGTGATGGGGTTTTGTACTCAAAAGTACTTTTTTTTTTTTTTTTTCCAAACCAAAAACCACTCATAATACTTCCATTTGATCTGAGCATATCAGGTTGGCAACTTAGGGGGAATTGGAAATGTGGGAGCAAAAGATTTGCTTTCCACTGGGGGAAATCCTCTGTAGTTACAGGTGTTGCATGATAATCAGCCTTGTTTAGTAATGAAGTCAATGGGTGCAATGACATTAAAACTCCTCAGGTGTTTTTTGACAAGTGTGTTTAGGTACTGGGATCAGTAGATAAGGCTATTAAGCAGCTTCTCTTGGTCTAATCTACTTTTTGATTAGAGCTAATACTGGTACTGTAGTTTTGCAGTGGAGAATTAACTTTCTTCTCAAAAATTGTTTAATGCTCTATGACCAATGAGAATTTCTTGGTCTAATTTTCTTACCTAATTTCCTTTCATACTGATTAATGGTTTCATATTTAGCTTGATCAAGATCTTTCTATGCATGAGAAGAACAAAGTCTTTAGGAAGCCTTAGTGACTGGGAAGTGCCAGACACATACAAAAGTATTGCTAATGCCTCGAATTTGTACCTGTCAGTGGCAAATAGGTGAGAAACTGTCCCTAGTAATCCAATTCCTGTCACTTCTGGCAATAGTGTCACTTGAATTCTGTAACAGGTCCTTGCCAAAGTCAGGCAGCTATGAGTTTACTACTACTGTGAAAACCTGTAGCATGGCATCTGGTTGCTTGCTTTTTTTCCTCTGATGTACTAAATTGTTCTGTGTCAAAATGTGGAATTATGGGAGATATGCATTTTGAAGAAAGTAGTAGCAGGTTAACACTTCTGTAGCCACTTTTTTAGCATGATTGTTTCTTAGAGAGGGAATCATTAAAAATAAAACCAACAAGAATGGCTTGTTTCCTGACATGCTTCAAAATTTTATGAGATGTACTATTTTATTAATATTCTTAATTCCCACTGTATTTTTAATCTAACTATGGTATTGTCTTTTGAACCTAGTTATGTTCTTACACAAGAAGACTTTTTCTTTTATCCATAAATATGTGGTTTAGCTGTGTAGTAATTGTTTTTTATACAGAGGACTGTTGGAGAACGGCTTGCAGAGAGCAAGGCCATGGGTCTCTGCAGGAGCTGATTGCAGCCACCTGAGGTAATCAAAGGAAAAAACCCAGGGTACAGTTATGCTAACAAAGGACTGTTATGTTAACAAAGAGAGAAACTGAGGTACACAACGTCCTTGAGTATGATAGTAAACAACCTTGGGAAAGAAAGCAGGCCAGAAGAGGGATGTTGTGACATGCCTGAAGTGCTGCAGGGGGCTGGGATATTATAATGTAACCTTTTAGATGTATCCAATAGATTTGTGAGTAGTATACATGATTATTGTAGAGTGCTTATATAAGGTGTGATTTCTTTCAATAAAGCCGAAGCTTGCTCTATCATTCACATTGAATCGGTTGCTTGCTTCCTCCGCCTGCCGCAGAGGACCATTCCATCACTTACTGTTTGAACTTTTTATTTTCACAATTATTGAAGGTGTGTGGACCACAGTTTTTCTTTTCATATACAAACAGTCAGTCTGTGACTTATAATGATGTAGATCGGAAAAAATAGGAAAATTGAGGAGATGTGTTATCTCCTGTGAACAGGCTGCAGCTGAACAAAAATGGTTTTTAGTCTTTGTGGTGAAGGATATTCTTTACAAACAAAACACAGTATAATAGGAAGTAATGACTAAACTAAATTTGAATCCAGGTGCCTGAATTCTTCCGGAGGGAGGGGGTTGGATGGGGCTAACTTTACCCATTCTATTAATAAGAATAAACCAACAAAACTCTGAAGTTAGTTCTTGAAGTAACCTCTGTATTTCAGAGGAATC
Source organism: Athene cunicularia (assembly GCF_003259725.1). Classification (NCBI taxonomy): domain Eukaryota; kingdom Metazoa; phylum Chordata; class Aves; order Strigiformes; family Strigidae; genus Athene; species Athene cunicularia. Next base: position 35,229,675 of record NW_020799099.1, read on the forward strand.
TTTTCTAATGTTATTGGTTAATGTTTCCTGCTACTGCCTTTTTCATGAACTATTTAGTAGAGTGAGGGCATGTTAAGAACCAACAGAGAAGAAAAAAAATTGAAAAAAATTTGCCCTAAGGATTGTTGAGAAGTGTAGGATGAAGCTAAAATATTTGTATACTTAAAAATGCAAGAAGACTGGTATTTGTAAGATGTCACTATCTATTGACTTTTTTTGCATGTTCTTGTCTGTTTTGATGTACTTTTAAGAACAACATCTGCATGTAGGCATACATTGATTAGTCTGTCCCATTAGAATGATGTATAATTGTAATAAGAATGGAGTGTTGGAATCTGATGGTTTATAACATATGGGGTTGTAAGCTGTGGTTAAGACTTTTGTAAAAAATAGGTTGTGAATACTAACCTTTAATGTCAACAGGGGATTGACAAAGGCAAGGAAAATGCAGCAGAGACTGTGGCCTCCCTCCTACAGCCAGTATGTGGCACCATCAATACACCAAAGTTGCATCTGAAATCTGCGGGTCTTGTTTTGGATTTTAAAATGAGTTTTACTTGTGGTTAGCTAGAATTTTGACAGCACAAGGGTATTTCTAAAATCTGTCTATCTTTTTTCTTATGGAAAATTCAGGAAACACGTAATCACCAAAGCACTGTCAGATTTATCCCAAATAGGAGATTGTAGAGAGAGTGGATTCCTATTCACAAATTTTCTTCCTTCCCCCACCTGCCCTCTGCTTTTGCCCTCAACTCTCCAATGAGCTATTCTCTTCAGCTATCTTTGTTACTTTTGAGATCTCTTATTCTTCTCTGAGATTTTTTGATGAATAATCAGTCTAAAGTTCTAAGTTTTTACCTTAAACCTGACTTATCCATATTGCAGAGCTCATGGGTTTGGGAATAGCAGTAGATGAATAGTGCTTTTCCAGACAACTTAAAAACGTCCAGTGTCCTTACCCTTCCCCCACCACAAGGAAGTTTTTGAAAGATTTATTTACCCTTGTGAATAATAAAAAACAAACAAAACCCTCACAACTTCCAGTGAGTTTCTGGCACTTTCTTTAAAGAAAGCCAGAAGCTCAAAGTGAATTTCCCTCACCCTAGGTAAATGCTGTTAGAGAAATTTGTCAGTTTTCATAAACAGTTGCTATTCTGGTCTCTGGTCTTGAGCTGAACATCCATCCTATACTAGGCAAATGTGTTTCCACAAAGCTTTAATTTTATTAGTAGGTCATTTCTGACTTGACTTGCTACCCTCAGTGCTCTTAATTACATACCTGGCTAACAAGGTGTGGTGGTGGTAAACACCATGACTTTGTTTCAGTGTTGTGGTGATACTTGTGCTGTCCAGAAATCTTGGATTTCTGAAGCATTCGCAGCTTTTAGCATGATAAAGCAACCATTATGGAACATGTCAAACCTTTGTTTGCTGCCCCAGCGTGCTCAGAGATTGTCTGATGGACCTACTGGCTGACAGAGGGATTATTGATGCTATGACTTGGTATTTCCTTTCTCATGCTATATGTGATACAAATTAGAATACAAAATAAGGAATTATGCTGTTACAAAAGCATGAAAAACTCATTGGTTTCTACTTCCTGAATGTAAGAATTACTTTTAATATTTTAAATACTGCATTATTTATTAATACTTTAAGTATTTAATCAGCAAAGTAACAACTGGAAAGCTACTCTATGACTAAATAGAAATTTATGTCTGATAAAATATATGAAGTTATATGCATTTATTTCACTATTTCATTAAATGGTTATTAACCACATAAGCATTTCCCTATGTTTTAATATCCAGATTAAAAAAGCTTCCTCTGCTGTGTCAGTACATTCAAACATATTTGTTGTTAATACTTTATGGTATGCTGTTAAAAGCATATTTTAGAGAAGCATTGTAGATAGTCTCCAAAAGAACACCCTGTAGGTGGTCCTTTTACTAAAAGGAATTACTGGGTTAGGGAGTCACTGGGTGCAGGGTTTTTTCATTTGGGCATTATACACGTTAATGGTATGAAACAATGATCTCATTGTAGGCACACACAAACAAGACTAGATATAACTCAGAAGTACTTGTTGACACAGGCTTCTGCTATATTAAAACTGAATACTCTTTCTTCAGTATTGCAAAGATGTACATATTTCAGCTAACATTTAAATGACTTGTAACTGTTCTTTTGAACTGCTGTCATGAAGACACTTGTCTGACGATAACTATTCAGCCAAGAAAAAAACCCAAGCAAACCCCAAACAGTACAACTTTATTTCTATCATTTTTCTCAAAGCTGGCAAGAATTAGGTTTAACTTTTATATTTGCCTATTGACCTTATATGGATAGTATACACTGACTTTTTGAATTAAACTAATATCTGCCATTGTCCATATGTTTGCTGTCCTTGTCCATACTGTTAGGAGGCTGAATCTTCCTTTTTCCAAAAGTGAAATAAACCAGCACATTCTGTCTGTTAACAGAATTTGTGTGCCACTTGATTGTCTGTTGGGATTCTAGAGGGTTTTCTGCGAGAGAATGGACATGTGAGCAATTCTGCGTAAGAACAAGACTGATAAGAGCCTCAGCCAAGCAAGAATGCGATAAGGACGTAATCCTGAATGAGGGGGGAGAAACTCGATGAGACAAACAACGCCCGGAAGGGGTTGGGACGGAAGAGGAAGTTACCCAAGGCAGGTGCCTGGCACGGCTGATGTGGCACTTTTTATCCAATCATAAGAAGGTTTAAAGCGCGGGCTAAGTTAACTGTCCAGTCTTGAGGACTTGTACTGCATGTTACTCACGTGTGTGGGAGAACATTATAAAAGGGCTTTCTTGGTTGTAATAAACGGGCATTGCTTGATCACGTTGGTCGTGTGCGTGCTCAGCTCCCCCTCAATTGTCCTTCAAGAGCATAGAGGTAATAAAGTTAGTCTTCTCAGAAAATTGTTCTAAAAGTATGACACAGTTTCATAACGATTTGAAATTTTTGTTGCAAGAAGCTTGTATATTTGGTATTAGAACACTTGTGTTAAATATATTAATTGCATTCTGTTAAATGTAACCCAAGAGTATGCTAAATGAAAAATTGAAAATGAATAATTTTCCAATACTCAGTGACTTGAAAGATTGGGTTTTTTTAATGTAAAATACTATTCTTCAGATGATCCATGGTGTTTTTCACTTTGGTCTTTACTGTTCTGCTTTTTTTTTTTTTTCTTGGGTAATCTGTTGTGTTCTCCATCGACGTATCTATGAATCATCTTCAGTGTGCTTTGCTTTGAGCTCACTCTTGGAGAGAATATAAAGTAAGTTTAACAGGGGTTGTCATCACCCAATGAAGTTGCATCAGGTCATGATATATTTATAAAATACGAACTTGTTTCTGGGGGGAGGAATCGAGGAGAAATAAATTTGTGAGCATTTTAAAGCAATGGATAGAGCCAACCTTCTTATTACGATTTCCAACAACTTCAAATAAACCATATTTTTATGTGGTGGATGTGAAAAAGGTCTTTTTCTAAAAGATGTGGAGAACAAGTATTTGAATCATACGCATTTGTAGGTGTTTTTTTTTGTTCATGTCCATTTTGAATGTGAAAACCTACTTGTACAGAAAGTAAAAAAATTGTGTGTATTACCTACTGATCCTTGAATTTCAGCTCATGGTACAATGAATTTACATATATTTTTAAATCGCTGGTAAACTTGGTTTTAGATCTAAATCAGTGTGTTTTCCTGCTTTGCGTGCTGTTAGAAAGTTTCTAAGTTCCGTAGGCTTATCCAAACTCATTGTCTATATCTTTTGTCAGAAAAACACTATGTCTTTACCAGTATTAAACTTTAGATGTGGAGAAGGAAGAGAAAAGTAAACTTAAACCTTTCCTTCTGTAAGAAAAACTAGTTTGGGTTGACACTAAGGTCTAGGAAGGACTGGTCTGCAGTCTTACTCTTAAGTGGCCTTGCTTTCCAACAAGTCAAAACTATGACATGCACTACAATGTTTTTGATTCACAAGAAAGAGGAAATTATTTTTTTTAACATACCAGTTCTAGGATTGCCCAGTTTTGTTGTTGTTTTCCTTAGCTTGTAGATATTGAATATACTGAAATTTGGTATGGGATCTTGCAGACTTCTTTTTGGAGAAATATGGTATTTCTACAAATACTTCTCTCAAAAGTAGGTCCTTTCTGTATCTTCTGGATTGCCAAGTTGAAAATTTATCAAATATGTTTACTTTTGTAGTAAGGCACTATAAATGTAGAACCTATGTAGTGCTGTGATAAATTTCTGGACCTTCTTATTCAGGTCTTGTCATATTTGCAGCGTAGCACAGCATAGAATGATTTCACACACACACACACGCACACCCCATTGGACTACTCGAATATACTGCTTGTATTTGGGCCCTTGTATCAGTGAGACAAGCATACAGTAATTTCTTTTGAAATTTCACTTGTTGTTATGTAATGACCAAAAACTTTATGTAAAATCTGTAACATAAGTTAATGCTACTTGACTAGTAGTACTAAAGGTACTGGCAATGCAAGCCTGGAAAAAGCTCTGACCTTAGCTCCTTCCTTCTTTTGCTCCCATCCTCTCAAAACAACAGTTTGGATACAGAATATTGGCAGTTTGTGCTGTTTTGGTCAGTAGTTTTACCAGTCAGTGACTGAACCAACATAAAATTTTAGCTTAAACTGTTATAATGCAGGAAGAGCATCATAAGAGGTCACTTAAAGGATTTCTTCATGTGAAACTGTAAAGCGTAAGACTTCAAATTTACACTTATGGCCCATCAAAGTGTGTCGCCAAAGGACATACATGGACCTTTTTCCCTTGGCTTCCGGTTTTGTTCTGTGCATCCCCCTACAGAAGTAGAACTGTATATTGATTAACCTAGGTTTGTATGGGAAATTCTTGATAACTATTTGGTCAGAAAATGGATTAAAAAAAAAAAAAAAAAAAAGTAACAGCACAGATATAAGCAAAAAACCCAAGTAAAATATTTCCATTTCACTATGAAGCCATTTATACGATGGAAAGATTAAATGCTTCCATAGTCTTTTAATACTTAAGTAACCTCAAAAATTTGAGTAGATCTGTGCTTTGTTTAGAAGCGTCATGTGTCTACTGGTAGCTTGCATCCTGTTTCTTATGCTTTTGTTGACACTGTAACAGACATATTTCTGCAGAATGCTTATATGTTGTTTTATCATCAAATCACTGGTGTAAGTAAAGATTGCAGTAATTCTTTCCTTAAAGCATTGTTTCAGGTTAGAAAATGTTGTGCTTTGTTATGCTATGTTTGCAGATAAATGTAAACTCTAGACTGCCTGGAGTGCTTAGTTTCTTTTTTTTGTGAGGGGTTTTTCCAAGCAAATGATTTTGTTTTCAGCAATGTTAGGAAAGCTTATTTTGTTTCATAGGAAATTTTTAGAAATTATGAGCACAATAACCAGAAATTATAAATTTATAATAAGTTTTCTTTGGTTCTAAGCATTGTAGTGCTTTCTTCAATTTGCTGTAGCTTTCAGATTATGTCTGAAATATGTAATCTATGGAAGAGTTATAGGAAGGATGCTTAATCTTTGCCCTGACTCAGCTGGTGTTGAGTAGATCTGAAGCATTCATCTGAACTATGTTGTCAGTTCATGCTTTTGATGGGATTTGACGGTGGGGGTGTGGGATTGTGAGATTAATAGTAATTTGATTTCAAAGGAAAAAATAATTGGTTTTGATTCTTATCCCTTTGTTGTAAAACTAAATGTTAAACATGGATATATTTATTGTGTATCAAACTTGTTTCACTATGTGAATAAGTAGGATTACATGATACTAGAAGAAGGTTTCCATAAGGCTGAGACTCAGTTCCTGCAAGTTACATCTGATAAGTAGGAATACTAAATTTGGGCTTTCTTATCATCCCAAATACGTTGAAGTAAAGTTCTTCACTGAATGAGTAGTAGTCTGTTTTTAAGATCACCTTTGCTCTGTTTTTCAGATTGCATGTTTTTATAGTGTGTATTATAATAGGAGGTTGTGTGTTTCTGTTGAATTTTAGTCCTAGACCTTGGTTTAGGCTCAGAATTTGTTAACTTCTACCCCTTGAATGTTCCATTTTTCTCTATACGTTTTTATTGCACCTTTATTTAGCAGAATAATAATGTATGTATATAGACATCTCTAAAATACTAAATTGTCTTTATGAAAGATATGTTCATTTAAGGTGAAAGAGAAGAGTACAGTAAATGTCTTGTGTCCACCTCAGTTGGTTTCTTAGAAAATGGAAGAGGGCAATGATGTTTGAGAGAACCTTATTCTTACTATGACAATTAATAATGGTCACAAATTTGGATTTTCTCTCTCTAGATGGTGGACTGTTAAGGATGCAAATTGTCATTTATTTTCTCTTTGTGTATTTCTTTTTCATGCATCTTGGGATCCTTTTTGTCTGGATGTCATTCAGATTATTGTGATCTGATGTAGTTTTAAAGTATCTTGTACAACTAATATGTGTACACATATATACAAGGAATGATTAGCTTCCTATCTCAAGACTCATATAGTCAATATACATCTATAGGTCAGTCAAATGACTGCAGAAACATATACACGTGATAACTGACTGTGCACGTATGCAAATAATGCATGTGGCTATGCTAGTCATAATTGTTAGTTGCAGTGAAACACTGACTTTCATGTCTAAGAAAACTAATACATGTACATAATTATTAATTTTGATCACAACCTTGTTGCTGCTACTGCAGCTGCTATTTCAGCCACTTAATATTAATATCCAAGAGCATCGGTCACTAACAAAATCTGTTTAAATTGTTCATTGTAATTCTGATATGCCCTTCTAAAGGCTTATTACTAAGAGTGTGTGAAGATGATGCCAGGAATTTTAAAAGAGATGGTTCTAATTTTGTCTACTTCTCTGAAATATTTGTTATGTTTATTATTCTTCCCCTCCTTCATGAGACGAGCATAGTTTGGTACAGTATCCTTTGAATGTGGACTAAGGGCCAGATTTTTCTCATAGATGGAATGTCAGTTCTAGCTCTAGATGTAGAGCTCTGAGAGCATGACAACAATGGACAAATGTAGGGTATCTTAATCTATAAGAAGTATCCTAAGGGGGTGGGGGATAAAAATTTAAAGTGTATGTGTATTTAAGATTGAATAAAACTCTTGAACAGAGGAAGTAACACAGATAACATGCTTGACATTTTTCCTAGCAGAATTCCTCTAAACTGCTTTTATGTAGTATGTATAAAATGTACAGTCTGTTCCAAGGATGGAATGCTATATTTTACTCTCAGAATAACAAAATAATAACATCTAACACTGAACATCTTCAAGCTGCCCATTTGGGAATGCATCAACCTTGTGTTTGACTGGTACACCTAGGAATACAGTAAGAGCTTACTTTTTGAATTTATCTGGCTCTGTGAGAATGAGAATAAAAGTATATATTTTTTCAGGTCCAATTGTCATTGCTAGTTGTAGTGATCTACCATTCCTTGTGTCTGGTTTAAGATCCTCTCCTGTACTTGCTCACTGTTTACTAGCTGGCTTCTTGGCTGTCAGAACTGTAGAATCTTGAAAGGATATTATGCATAGCAAACATAATGTAAATTCAGACATGTAGCTTTTGGTGGAAATTCTAGGAGTTCTTTTCATTGTTTTCAAACACTTTTCCCTAATAATAATAATAGTTGTTTGCTCTTTTTGTTTCTAGTATTTTTCTGCTTCTGAACTGGGATAGAATCCCTCAGAGCAAATTACCAAAAACCAAGGGACAAATAACTCTCATGAAGCCAGATTTTTTGTAATCCAAGTGGTTAAAGTATTTAGATAAATTTGTAAAAGTATTTTATGTGTCTTCCCTGCCCTTACCCCCATTGTAACTTTACACATTTTGGTGTTTCAGTTGGTATAGCCCACAAATCTCCTAGATGTCTGGTTTAAGTTCAAGTCAAGAAGTTTTGGGGTGTTGTTTTGGAAACGAGTAGACCACCTGAATTGAATCGTGAAAAAGCTGGGATTTCTGTTGTAACAGAGATAGAATTAAAAGAACTGCTAACCACTGTTCTAAAGAGCCTATACAAGGGAGAAAGATAGCAAAAGTTCAGTGTGGAGAACTACGAAGTATGTTTCAGTTCTTGAGTATGTTCTCATTTTGACTTAGAAAGCTCTATAAATGTAAAGTCAATACTTCTTGAAATTAATTGAGGGATAGATGTGCTTTTTTTGTAGCTTGATAATTCAGTGGTCAGAAAAGCAAGAAATTAGTTTCAGGGTTTTGCAGATCACTATTACGTTTCAGTGCTGACCTGGAATAACTCACTTTTCTATTGCTTGTCTTTTGTGACTGGAAAGTGCCAATGAGACAGAACTGTGACAAATTACTAGGTTTTGGGTTGGGTTTTCCTTTTTTTTTTTTTATATAAAAATATCAGTAGAATATTGTTTTCTAATAAGATCTAGCACCTATTGCCACAGCTGGCAAAATGTGCACCCGTTCCTTGTCAGTCAGCCAGTGTTCTGTGCTACCTGAATTAATTACTATTGCTAAGGCACACTTTCTCATGTCATCTTATGATTATTCCTTCAGAAGTCTGGTGTATAATTTCACTTTTGACAGAAATATGATGGCAGAGGTCCAGTGTTCAATTAAGATGCATCTCCTGTTAACTAATGGTTGAATTCTGTTTTATCGTCAGGTCTTTAAAGGTTTGAGGTGCTCTAGCTGCTCTGACCAAATTTCGGTCACCACAGCTGTTTCTTTCCTTTTTCTTTAGGCCTTTACTAAGCCTTTCCTAATTTCAAGTGTAGTTTTGACCTTGTGGTTGAAGAGGGGCAGAACATACTATACTGCTGGCATTGTAGATACTCATGTCTTTTCAGTGTCTGTGTCACTGTCTCTATCTTAATACTTTTTCTTGGAGATCTTTGTACTAATGAAAGAACTGTTTTTTCAACTGTTCATTTTCTTTGTAAAGAATATCATAACTCTGCTGTCACGAGGAGTGTTGTATGTTGAACAGAGCAGTCAGATGATTTTGGGTTACAGCACTTAAAAAGACTTGAGCGACTTGAAAGACAAGTGATTTATTAGTAACTGCACATACAGGAAGCATATATGCCTACAAGAGGGGAATATTTGGAAACTTCTGTTACTGTCTAAAATTCTTCAGTGTGATTATCACTCTCAGATATTATTGGTAAAGTAATGTGAGATGCTGTTCTGATTATTGCTAAGATGAAGCCTTACTAAACTTTAGAATAATGGCAAGGTGGAGAGTCAGTCTGAATATTTTTTTTAAAACTTTTTTTTTTTTTTCTTGTTTATTTGAACATTTTGTCAAGAGATTGCTCCTGCTGATCCTAATTTTAAGTAAGATTGGGGTTCAGTCTCCTATGTCCTATATGGGAATATTTAACTAATTGGAAATTTAAGATTTAAACATACAGAAATCAAATATTTAATACTATAGATACACTGAAGTTCGAGTTCTGATTTACAGTAAATCAATGTAGTGATGTAACATATTACATATACAGCACTGCCATTTGCATAGATCCTTTAGCGTAGACTGTAGATAAAGTTCATTGTTTCATTCATATCTTTCTTAAATGAGGTGCTCTTTTTCAGAAGGCTATTTGTACTAATTCTTCAGATTTTTCTCTTTTATCATTTAACTTGTATTCTAGTGCAGTGATGAGAGATCTCAGCTTAAGATATTGTAACTATTTAAATGAATCCAAACTGTATGTGGGCATATATACAATGGTGAACTAATTGTCCATAAGAATGGCAACTGTAGGTTCTGTTGTCAAGATTTTTCTGTGGTGTTAAACTCAAACTTAATTAAGAATAAACAAATGAACCACCTATTCTAGGATTTTATATAATTGATGACTTCCCAAATAAATTTTGGGAGTGCTTAACTGAACAAGGAAGAATTGGATCAAACTTAAGCAGACTACTGAGATGTTTTTTAACTACTTGTTAGAAAAACAATTATAGTTTAAGTATACATACTTTCCTGCCTAAAATCTAGAAACCAATAGAGGAAGATGAGTTTTCAACTGAATAAGGAATAATATATTAAAATATATAAATGAATCTTCTGGATGGCTTTTAAATTTCAAATTTTGTGAGGATTATTTTCAATGGAATAAAAGATAGACATGAGGTGCTTCTTATTTCCTGCAAAACTATCAGTCAAGGCAACTTTTAACATGGGAAATACATGCCTTTGAAGTTGATGGAAATGATATATGTACACACTTGTAAATTCAAGCTTTTCCACTGCTCCCTGAAAAATCCAGCTACGTTAGGGTTTTTTTGGCTGGGTTAGAGAACTGTTTCTTCCTCTTTTGTAATCTTTCAATGCAGAACTCTGTATTTACTGCTAAACCTTTTAATGAGGGATAATGGATCATTTCAACTCTGTGAAGATTTTTCTGTATGTTTTGGGTTTAAGCTTCTTTTCATCATTCTTTACAATATTCTTTCTTGATCTGTTGGATTTCCTGATATGGAGTACTTCATGTATGAAGTTGAGATAATATATGGGTTTAGACCTACATGAAGGTCTGAAGTTCTTTGCTATTTGTCTAATAGTCCTTGTTATTTCTTTTCCAGCAATGAGTTAGCCCTGGGTAAGTGGAATTCCATCCCTTCCTTCATTCTTTGGATATTGGAGACATGTTGTATGGCCATAGCATGTGTCTTTACAGACCTTTCAGTACTGTGCCTCAACTATGTGAAACTAAAACCAGCTTACAAAACATGTTTCCTTTCCATAATGTTAAGTGCTCATGACATCACAATACACTTGCTAAAAAGGCCCTGTGTGATTGCACTAGCACTGAGCCAGTTCTAAGTAAATCTGCTTCCTAGAAGTATTCTCTGGTTGTGATATTTTACAGTGGGTTGTTTTTTTCCAGTCAGGTCAATGACAGACCTTCTTAGGTAGGAAAGGCAGGGTTCTGATATCACACTTGGATACTATTGGATAGAAGAACTATCTAATGAAATATATTTGTCTATTGTAGTTTAACATCTATCAGAAATGCTTCTTTGTTTTGTACTTGTATGTAATTTACACCATTTTTTTTTTTTTCCTAAAAGTTGCTAGGAAACTTCTGAGAATAATTTTCCTTTGATATTTGTTTTCTTCTTTCTTTAGTTTAATTGTGTAGACATAGGTCTGAAATTTCAAAAGCTGCCTAAGCATTCTGGATGTCCAATTTCCATTAATTTTAAATCACTTAAGTAGCTCTGAAAAAAATTAGCATAAAGGCCAAGTCGCCCTAGGGTGACATTCCAACTCTGCAGAAGTTGATTGTAAAATCTACACTGAAGTGTGTGGGACTAGGGAGTTTCCCTTACATGGTGGTGGGCGTAAGACTCTGAACCAGTCAAAAATCCATTCATTTCCCCAAAACACTGAAGCACATCCTTAACATTAAGGGAGAGAGTATCAAGCTAATCTCATGCTTAAAGGTAAATACTTCTACAGAATGAGAGACTGAGATAAAATCAGTTTTGGTCTCCTTATAGTGGGAAAATTTGCCTTGATTGCCAAGAGATACAGTGGTGAAATAGCATGAAGAAAAGAGGACTTGAAATTACTCTTCTTCAACTATATCTGAACATAATTTTTAAAAGGAAAGGTTAAATCATCTTGGAAGTAGATGCCTGTCTTAAGTTAGGTAGGTAGTGGGTGTGGATAACATAATCAACTGCAATGCAAACTTTCAGAGAAAACCTAATGAAAATTTAAATGTAATTTAATAGGGAATGTCTTTTCCATTGGAAGTATTTTGGTTTGCGGGAATGTACTGCCTTTCAAAAGTTTGGGAGGCATAACTGAAGTCACTTTGGGAGGGAAGTAAACGATGTATGTAAACTCAAATGCTGCTGTTCATAAGCTCCTGTATGGCCAGTATTGTCGAGTAGTAATTTCTGATAAGTATGCATATGTTTTCTTAACATACCTTCATGAGACCTAAGGGCCACTGACTTTCATTATCTTCTGAAGTATTAAATAGTGGAATCCTTTACTGGATTTCTCCTCTTAAGGGACATCTATTTATTTGGAATATATGTAATGATAAAGGAATTCTTTTATGTTAAATATTTTTTGTGTGACTTATGTAGGTCAAGATCATTGAAAAGCTGAATAGAAATAATGTTAACCTGTCCTCCAGCGCTTATGAGCTTTTCTGATCCTGTTTTCAATGTCTCAATATTTTTAAGAAATAATAATGGAATATGCCCACTCCCCTCCCCTGCCACCCCAAGCTAACACAAAAGAAACCCAGAAGGACTGCACATGTAAAATTGAACCTTCTGTCATTAGGCTTATTGGAACAAAAACTCAGTGTCTGTGTAATGAAAGAAAAGAAAGATGGCAATTAAACTATCCATTACTAATCTGAGGGAAAAAAATCTTACAATGACAACATGACTAATGAAAGTGCCAGTTTAAAAAGATCATAGCCTCAGTTGGACAGTTTCATTTACACTCTCCTGTTTGTTCTGAAGATATTACAAAATCCTTTAAAAAAGCAACCCCACCATATTTTTAATTACTGTGATATATCTTTATATATTAGGATAGAATATTGATAGCGTTTCCATGTACTTACCTCTTTATATCTGTAACTTTTAGAGCCTGATTTCTCTGCCACTTTGCCTCAGTAATTTAGAACAGTTCTGCATCAAGCAGCAACCCAATTACTAAATAAAAGCATTTCTCTACCAATTTTCTTGCTTTTAATGTTTACGTAATTAATATTAGTGATTAGTGAATGTTATTATTTTCTGTTTTAGTATATTGGTCTGGTTATAAATTTAAAAGGTGGTTTGGAAGAAATAGTTCAGTCTCATTCAGAAGTAAATTAAAAGCACTGTTTAAAAAAAATAAATCCAATTATCTATGTTAAACCCATCTTCAAAACTTATTTGTTTTTATTGAATTAGAAGGCTGATTAAAATGAGGAAATACTTCCAAGTGCTACAGTCTTTGCTGTTTTTAAAATGATATCTGAGTGTTTTTTCATGCTTACATGCTTTTATGATTTAGAGCCAAAAATGATATAAGAAAACTCTAGAACAACTTTTTTGTAAGCACTTGCTAAGAAAGTTTTAGCTCAAATCTTCTAGTTAAAGCTGTCACTGTTTCAGCTTCCAGCTCAAAGATGAAATTGTTGTTTGAAATTTTTTTTCCAGATAAAAGTGAGATATTAAGACTAGATGAAGTACTGAAATTGTGAGGAATAACCAAGTTCCAGGTTTTGAGAGTTTTCTCCCTTCCTGAGTGTCCTGGGTTTGTGTGGCGGGGTTTTTGGTAGCAGGGGAGGGGGCTACAGGGGTGGGCCCTGTGAGAAGTTTCTCAGAGCTCCCCAGGCTCCAAGTTGGTCCTGCCGCTAGCCAAGGCTGAGCCAATTAGTGATGGTGGCTGTGCCTCTGTGATAATGAATTTAGGAAGGGGAACCTGAGAGAGGAGGGTCTTTGAGGAGGTGTTATGAGGACATCAGGTCAGTGGAAGGAAGGAGGAGGAAGGTGGGGAGGTGTGCTGGAGCAGACATCCCCTGTATCCTGTGGTGAGATGGTGGGGCTGCCCCCCAGCTCCCCACAGTCCAGGGAGGTCACCAGAGGAGCAGAGATCTGCTTGTGGAGGACCCCCCTGGACTCTAAGGAAAGAAGCCTCCACTCTTGTAGTCTGGCACTGGGAGGACTGCAGCACATGGAGGTGATCCACACTGGAGCATCTTGAGGAGAATGCATCCCGTGGGGGGGACTCATGGCAGAGGGAGTCGGTGGAGGGCTGTCTCCCGTGAGAGAGAGTCCGGGTGGAGCAGGGGCAAGAATGCAGAAGAGTGTTTCCCCTGCCACACCTTGGAGGAAGATGTGGGGAACTGACTGCATCCCCCATCCCCTGCCCCTGTGCAGCTGAGGGAGGAGGTAGAGATATCGGGAACAAAGCTGGGTCCAGGAGGAATTTTAAGATATGGTAATGGTTCTCACTGTCCCGTTCTGTCTGTTAAGTGATGGTTTTGTTAGTGTTAGAATTAGTGATGTTCTTGGTGTGGTTTTTTTCTTCCCCATATCATCTTTTCTTTTGCCTGTGACCATAGGAATGAGTGAGGGACCCATCCCTGTCCTTATCTCGATTCTTGAGCCTTTTTATTTGATTTTGCTCCTTCTCAGTGCTGGGGGGGTAAGGGGCAAGTGAACTGCTGCATGGTGCTCAGTTGCCCCCTGGGCCTAAACCACGAAACTGAGGCTTTTCCTCCATCCTTTTAATTTTTGTTTATTTTTATGAACTATCAGTAAAATACATAGAAACGCCCCATTTTTAAATGATTGAGATATGGGAAGGAGCACTCTAGCCTGCAGACTTTGGTTTCATCTCTGTCAGCTTTATGGCTGTGAAATTTATTCCCTTTTCCACACTAAAATAGAAACCAGGTAGTTCAGATCTTTGTGTAATTATACCCAGAGTATCAATCCTGCATAAAATCTTGGCTCCACAAGCATGAAGTCCATACACCTTTGACTTCTAGGAGTGTAAATTTCATTCTGGTATGTGCTTGTAAACTAGGATATTTAGGTTTGTTTTGTTTTCTTTTGATCTCTAATTCGGTTCTAGTAACAAAATGGTGCTCTGACTTGTAAGACTTCCAATTTATCACAGAAATTTTCCCTTTACCGTTGACCTTCTTCCTCAGTTTAGCTTATGAATGAGGATAGTGTGGATAAATGGAAAGAATGAAAGCTTTTCTTAAAAATGGTGGCAATCTAATTTTGTATTGAACAGTTTTAGATTTGAACGCAGCCTGAAAACAATTTAAGTTCAGATGGCTGTTTGAAATTTGATGGTTCACGACTGAAGGAGAATGCTAGTGTCATGAAGGAATACAACGTCATTAGTCTGTGTGCCAAATATTACTTAGATTTCTTACTAATTGTTTTAATTAAAGTTGAAATGTAATATAATAATTGCAAGTAAGTGTGTGTGGTGACTTCATCTTTGTATTTTAGGATTCAACAGAGCATTTCATCTTATTGGATTTCTTGCAAATCTATTATTACTTCTGAATGCAATACTGATTCTTTGAACATGTTCCCTGCTGTGGAATTAAAGTTCAGTCAATGCCTTATAATGAATCTACTGTCTAACAAATAATACTTTAAAAACGCAGTAACATCTTGAATTTCTTTATTAGAAAATAAGTGTGCATTTAATTTAGTGAAGTTAAATGTGTGGCCAAATGGAATATTTACATGTTTCATACTGATTTAATTAAACGTAGTCATTCCAATGGTATGTTGGTGGTGAGTTTGAGCACTGTTGCTGAGGATACTTACTGATCTCAAATTACTAAATGAGAGACCTAAACCAAAGTTCTGACTGCACAGTATAATTTTTTCCTTGTCAAACTGAATTTTAACTAGGTCTTCAGATTAAGCAGTGCTTACTTCTGCCCTTTTTCTGGCACATGCTTTTGGCTTACCTAAAATTTTGCGACTTAAAGCTGAAGAAGCGAAGCACTGGTGTGAGAAGGCAGATGTTGATCTTGGCTAATAGGAGAAAACAGTACACACTGGCTGTGATTTATCCTATTTCAAGAGTATAGTTAGAAACATGCAGGAATTAACGGGCTACTCTTCCACTTTATGGAATATATCATGTATCCCTATGATAGTTGTTACCTATTTTTAAGTGTTAAACCCTTTGGAGAAAAGCTGTGGTCTTGAGGTAAAGACACAGTGATTCACATCTCATGAGTACCCTTCATTTTAAATGTAACATGTACTTAAAAATGAGCAACACTTACAGCCTCTTAAGACTGTAGGCTGTCTGGAAAAAAGATATCACTTGCCCAAATATTTGTCAGTGCTTAAAAGGCTGAGGTTGTAAGTTGACAGTGTCACGTCTCCCTAATTGGAGTAAGTGATCTTACAGGGAAAGACTTGCTGGGTAACAAGTCTAGATCTTTTCTGTTGTAGAAATTTTTTTTGCTTTAACATAAAATGTTTTCTTAAAAAACATTACCTTCCTACTCACTGTAAACCAGCATGTTCTGATACAGCTTCTCTCACTGTTCTAGATCCTCCCTTCTAGGACAGTTTATAAATCACTTTCTAATTTCCAGTCTCAACTTACTACTCTCCAGTTCCTACATGCTTTTCCTACTTAGGAGACTTTCCACTTCCTAGATTTAATTTTTCTAAGGAATTTAGAGAGACCAGACCTTTCAGTCTTTAGTTTATTGTTTTGAAATCTAGACTTCTGTTGTAAAATATCTGTATCTCTTTATCCATTAACTTTTTTGGATAAGTTTCAAACATGACAAACAGCCTTTTCCAGAGCTCTTGCTATTTTTTTGTTTAATAATGCTTCTTCATGATATGTATTCTTGCCCCTATTCCAAGAATTTTATTAACAAAATGTAGTTTTCCATAGTACTTGTCTACAAACCTGTCAAACTAGTTAAAAACAACACACACACACACCCCCCCCCGCCTCCTCTTATCCCTTTAGATTTTAGACCAAATTTAAACAGGTTTTTACCCCCTGGTTCATATAATAAGTAGTATAAGTAAACTGAATTCCTTTTGCACTCCTCTTCTGATGATTTAATTATTATATTGGCAAGTATTTTATAGTATGTGAGTTTTGCAATTTAACTCCACCAATGCATCATTAGCCTTGCGCTTGCATATCGGGTATTGACTGGTTCACTGATCCCTCTGAGAACTGCTTCCTGCTCATTTGTAGCTCCTGCTATACAGTTTTAGTTTTCTTCATGGTGATTCACATACCAGATTATTCGGTATGTGATGAGTACATGATGTGCCAAATACCAGCAGATTAAAGAATTTGCTATCCTAAATACTTTGTGTCTTGCTGGGAATCTGTTCGGATAGAGTGGTCATAAGAATAGACATGTTCTTTTGGAAATCTGTAGCTAAGTATTTTTGGACAGAGGTCAGTAGGCTTTTGGGGTGTTTGAATGGGATGGAGATGAAAGAGAGAAAGAAGGAACAAGGGGCAGTAAGTTACACATAAGCTGTTGGAAGGCTGATGGAAGATGATAAATGTGGAGGGAAGGAAGTAGACAATGGCATTTAAGAAATGGGAAGAAAAGCAGAATAAACGCATAAAGGAAAAATGCCACTTAATAAGGCCTAAAATGCCACTTAAAATGAACAACAAGAACAAAAAAAAGATGCAAAACCTCACTTCTGTGATCTGCAAGTCATTCAGAATCTACATACAAACACCAAACTTTGGAACAGAGAATTGGATTTCCCTGTTGGAAGTTTAGATCGAATTCAAATTATGCCATCCATCACATGTGTTGAAAGTTATATTCCTCTATTGATGTGTATGAATAGCTTGCTCAATGACAGTCATGTCCTGAACACAGTTGTTTTGTGGAGAATAGCTTCTAAGGGGGGAATATTTCTCTTCTATATTTTTTTTTTTTTTTTTACCAAATAGAGAAATACAGTTTGGTGTAATCAAAGCTTGCTATGTGGTTTGCCATTGAGCTTTATGCAGTACATAACTGGAAGTGTATGTTCTTTATAGAGCAGTCATAGTAGCTTAGAGAATTTAAAATTCATCTTTTGCTCTTTTGTTTTTATACTCTGGAAGTTAGAAGGTATTTTTGTTAAAGTCTGTAGTATTTCCTTTTTTATGCTTTTCTCTTTTTTTTTCTGTTCTGCAGAACAAATACTCTGTCAAGGGACAGCAATATTGCAAAGAGGAAAAATTTATTGCAGGAATGTGTCTCTTTCATTGCTGCTTCTTCATGGTATGGAAATACTTGTATAGGTTCCAGTTTGTCCACTTTTTTTTTTTTTTTTTTTTTTTTTTTTTTTTTTTTAAAAAAAGGTTTGTAAGTGATTTTTGTTTTCTTCTTTTTGTTGCTCTGTAAACCGATCTGCAGGGATTTTACTGTGGATTCAGTACTGAAACAATGAATGCAACATGCACACAAAATAAATTTAGAAAATGCAGAGCCACAGTTCAACAGTAGAAGTAATCCTGGAGGACTTTCTGTTTTGGATTTGGGCTCCAAAGAGGTGTTACCCTATTGTGCAAGTGAAGAAGAGAAGGGAATTGCTTGTAAGAACGTGTTGGGCACATGCTGCACGATACCGCTCTCAGCCGTGGGTGCTGTGCGCGGGGACTCTGGGGCTGTGTGAAGCCTGGCAAGGCTGGAACAAAGGAACTTGCTCTGGGATGGGGAAAACTAGTGTGGTGTCCCTGAGGCTGTGACACTGAGAAGGCTGAGCCTATTGCTCAGCCCCCAAAATTTAAGGTGGTGAGGCTGCTTTCTGGTTTGATTCACCAGTGGTAGTGGTTGTACCTGGCTCTCAGTCCAGACAGCAGCATGGTTTTGAGCAGTAGATGTCCTTCCCAGTGGGACAAGCTACAGCAGAGAAAATGTTTGTTTTCGTTCTGTGTTGACTTAAACCTCAGAAACCTGATAAACCAGATATTTTTCTTCTGTGGAAGGATTAAAATGAAAATGATTTATTTTTATTATGAGGAAGTCATACTAAGGTGAACAATATGCATGAAGCCTGTCCACTGATATTTCTTTTTTTTTTTTTTCTTCTCTTAAAGTTTAGAACAGACAAATCAACACTAAAGCTCAATAAAATCAACACCTATTACAGTATGAGGTAATCTCAATTCCTAAGAATAAGAGAAGCAAATTCAAAGCCAGTTACCTTGATTGATGAGGATTATCTAGGGAAGCAGAGCTCCAAGTGGCCTTTTGAAATGCCGAATTTAGAAATGAAACAGGATGGTTCTCAGCTGTTATTGTGAGAGCAGTTTATAGATGAAAAAAACAGTGTTTAAGATTCTTATGCACTGTGTACTTGGGGAATATTAATGTGAATGATCCTTTTCCTTTGAAAGGCCCTAAGTAGTAAGGTTTCTTCAGACACAGCTGGGAAGTTATCTCCAGGATGGTGAGGAATGACAAATTGTAGGCATGGGTGGGGAAGAAGATGGTTTCCAGCCCAGAGTTAAACCAGTGTACATTAGATTTAGATCTGTTGTAGTTCAGCTGTGTGGAAGTTGTTGTGGGACATTGCAGTGATGATGGAAGACACAGAGATTTTAAAAATGGTAGTGCTGGTGTAATAGTGGACTTCAGGGCACTGGGTCTCTGTTGAGAAGAAGCTATAGACTCTGGCTTCTGCTTCCCTGCCAGAAACCTGGCACTACTAGCATTTCATCATAACACCTTATAGCAAAGAACTGACTTATATCTGCACAGCCAGAGGGCAACTGTAGTGCAGCGCTGCACTCAAGAATGAGTAATGTCAGTTCAGTTGTGAGACTGGGCTAATCATTAAACAAAAGTCTCTTGACAGCCTGATTTTCAAGGATTTTTTTTTTTTTTTTTTATATATATACTGCTATTTAATATTACAAGTTTTCATAGGTCTTGAAATTTAGACTAGGTGCCTAGTATAAATGGGATTGCATCTGCATGCACCTTACCATATACAAACAATAAATTAAATAATTGATCAGTCTGTAAATGATGTCTTCCATAATGTACAATTGCAATAGCTGCAAATGTCACTTTTTCACCTCTCTCTGTGGCTAAAACTGAAAAATATGCCCAGTTTCTAACTTCTGAATGCAGTAACAGCCATGAGGACATGCACACCTGGGACCTCTTTAAAATATAAAATTGGATGTGGTTTTTGTTCTTGGAGTCTATATTCTCTTAAAGTATTATTTGATCTATTACACAAATTAATAAATGTTCCAGCAGTTGTATACACCAGATTTTTATTTTTTTTTTTTCTTTCTCCTCTCTTCTCACCATTTTACTGTTCTCTTGCAGCATGAATTCAACAGAAACTGTCTTGGGTCTTCTACCTAAGGGGGCAGACAATAGAAATAGTTGAAAGAGCAAAGCAGACCTAGGCTGGGTTGCATTACATTTGTACATCATGTTTCTCCAAGGAAGTTTCAAGTACCCACTGCTTGTTGAATCAGTCTTGCCTACTCAGCACCCCCTACTACTTTCCAGAACTTAAAGATTAAATGAATTCTGTCTCCTGTGTGTAAATAAATGTAATACATTGTAAACATAGGAGGCAGGTGATGTGGAAACCTATTTAACAACAGTAATTGTAGCTGGTTTATTACTAATGGCTTTAAGACATACATTTTCTGTTTCTGTCATCTGTCAAAGCTAGAATGGGAAATTGGACCAAGGCAAATTTCCGATGCATGCGAACAGAGAGGTATCAATTAAACTTTAAAGTTTCAATGAAAAAGTGTCTTTAAGGGAACTTGGGCTTTTCTTCTTTTCCGTCCCCAGTGGATTTCCCAGTGCTGCTGAATGGTCCTCTGAGTTGGCAATACTTTTCTGAAGCCATGCAGCCAATTTTCCTCTAGATGGAGGGACCACTTTAGCCTTCATAGTAGTAACTGAGTTATTGCTGGTACCCAGTCCCCAAGGTGGTACTGCCAGTTTAGTCGCTGGGAGACCTTTATACATGGTGAGTAACTGGGGAAGGGGTGGGTGAGAAATAGTTTATCGGCAGTTTGTGGGAAGTACTTATCTGTTGCTCTGACATTTTCTTCTCTCTCTAAGCTACTCTTAAGTGATACTGTTTAACATGGAAGAATATGCTGAATATATATATATATATAGATATAGATATAGATATAGATATATTCAGCTTTTCCCTTACATGTTCACAGAATGTGAAAAGCAAATTTCATGTGAAACAGAAGTTAAATCTCTACTATAATCTTTGTGTGTTACACAAGAACAGGGTACATCAAGGTACTCTATCAATCACTGGTGCATTTCTCACATGAGTGAAAGCAGCCATGGCTGCGTGTTGCTGGCACATCAAGTTATCTTCCTGCTGTTTGCTTACTGTACAGTAACAATTCCACACAAGCAGGATCAGTACTGCTGCACTAACACCAGTCTTTTCTTTTTTGACCATAATAACTGCTTCCTCCTATCTTGTGTAGAGAGAATTAACCTGCTGAGATAACTCGGGGATTCTGTCATGCAAGTGGGATTTAAACCTTTTGGCATTCAACACCAGTTAAAGGATTTAACCAAGAAGCTAGCCTTGTTTATTTTCCTTTCATGTAGGGTTATTCTCTGTATGTAAAATGCTGACAAACAGTGTCGTCTTCTTTGAGGTGCTCTCTGAGTTATCAAAAATGGAGGAAACTATTTATTCAATACAGTAAATTGGGAGGCTTGGTTCAGGGTGATAAGTACAGTTACATCCTCATTTTATAACTATAGATGTCTTGGTTACCATTGAAGGAGGGTTTTTTAAACTTTTGGGATGATTTAGAGTAGTAACACTGTTTGCAATAGTGTTACTGCAGGCTGTACCTAAAATGATTACAATTATAGTCTGTTTTGAAAAACAAACCAGATGAAATTAAGAAATTCAGTAAAGCAATCTGTGAAAGTGGCACAGGAACGCCAAAGTGATTTTGCTAATGTGCTATTAATAGGCATGAGAAGCTCTGAGATGATTCAAATGTTATCCAGGAATTTGAACTCTGATTATGCTTCTGTATTTGTATGATATTTGGACCAAATTACTAACTCATCTGTAGCTGGTACTTTGCTGTCTTTACTAGGATTAAGTTAATGTTCACTCTCCTGATGTTTGGGCCAGGAGTGATGTTCTACTTGCTTCAATTTAGCATGAGTTTAGAAGCGGGGTTGTGTGGAAATTGATCAACTTTTTCCTCGGAGATAAATAGCTGAAAAATTCAGTTTTCTCTTTCCTGACACTGAGAAGTCTATAAAGCATAGTAATACTTAGGTCTGCATAATTTATAGCTCAGTATATTCCTAAAAGCTTTCCCGAAGCTCAAATTTATTTCTTGACAATACAAATTGAAAGCTATACTTCCAGATTTAATCTAATCCCCCTCCTGGTATCTTAAACAGTGAAATCATGGCTTTATGAAGCCAACTTTCCATGCCAACACAGAAAGTAATATCTGTTGCTTCCATAATATAGAAGTGGTCGAAGCGCTATTTCTGAAGCTTTTGTTGCAGTGGCCTGAAGTGTGATCTCGTTGATTAGTAAAAAATAAGATTAAAGAATTGCATTAATACTCTTTCATTTTGTGTCTTGATTAATGCAGAGATGATGGTGATGATAATGAAGAAACTTTCAAAACTTCCACATTCATTGTTCAGATAATAACATTTTCAGTATTTACTCTTTGCTTCTTATCAACTAAATAAACTTTTAGGTGGTTTAAAAAGTGTTTTTTTTCTTATGATGTCCTGAATAAAATCTGAAAGTAATCTGAAGACAATAAAAATCATAAAACTTGCTAAGACCTCAAAGATGGATGTACATGGAGCACTACCTTTGGCAAGTCCATGGAAATGAATATATCTAGTTTTTTTTTACCTTTGTAATAAATATTTTATACTTAAGGTTGTGTTATGAAAAGCCTTTCTGAATTTCCCATTCTTTAAACTCTTAATGAAATGTCATAGAAGTAGATAGCTGTGAAATGTTTCTTATCAAATTCTTGTACATCTTTTAAATGGCTACAAATAGTGTCTCTGAGAATCTCATTTGAATGGTACCATATAATATGGCATTTGTTTTAGTCTTATGTTGAATTTTATTTATTTTAAGAAGCCAGTAAAAATACTGTTAGACATCTAGAAATCTTGAGTCAGACCCTAAGTTCACTGGAGTAAGCGGAATATGTTGTTTTCCCTGGAAAGAACTGATATATTTCTGCTTAGAAGGACAGGTACACTGGAGAAATTGCAGAAAATGAGGACTTATATAAATCAAGTTAAATTTCTGTTATTCAAAACATCTTATCTCTGAAAATGTACTGAGTACAGTAGTTAATACATAAAAGCACTTGAAACATTCTGTATGTAAATACTAGGACAATGAAATTCTGGTTGCTCGTGCCCTACTATGTTGGATACTTTTAAACTGACTATGTTTCTATGATGGCTGTGCAAGCATAGCGGGTGAATAAGTCAAGCTAACTAATATGTCATCAAGTCATGCTCAGAAAGAAGTGTATTGTGTATCTTAATGGAGTTGCAGAAGAATTAAATGTTCCTGTTCACTTGCAGTTTAAAAATAAAAGGAAAACTAGAAAAGCAACAATGTCAGTATTTCCATTTACCTATAAAATAAAAATTAGGTGGGTCAAAAACCATTAATGGCTTACTGAAATCAGTAAAATTGTGCTAATATGTACATGGAAAGCTGCTGCTGTAACAAAATAAAGAAAACATAATTTAGATTAGTCATCACTAAAGCTTGTAATCCTTTTTAACTAAAATGTAATTCAAGAATGGCTCTGGAGTGGTTCTATTTCTTTCCAGAAATGAAAGGAAGCTTAGATGATTTGATACCACTCTCTTTGGCAGACCAAATTTCATATTCAGTACAGCTGAAGGAGTGGATAAGGAGGGGAGAAACTCCACCAGGTTTTAACTCCTCTGTCTGAACAGGTGTTTAATAAAGACATGGGACGAAAAGCAAAGGCAAAATGTATTAATGTAGGAGCACAAAATTAATCAGGTGAATAGCCTTCAGGTAGAAATACTTCAGAGGGATCATTCTGGTATCATTGAGTGTGCCCTCTGAGTATGCTGTGCATCTTGGAAAGCTAAAAAACAAGACAAAAATAGAAAGGGCAGAGGGCTCAAGCATTAAAAGTGGTGTTAATGAAAAAAATTACAAGTTTGAGCTGTGAATTTTAATAATTTCAAGGACAAACTTACTTCATGGATCTTTCAAGTAACTGACTATTCTTGTCTTAGACACGGTTAATAATTCAACTCCTACATGAACTTTTTTTGACTAGTAGCAGAGTATTCAATTTGAACAGCATTGGCAGGCTTGATTTCTCACTGATCTGTTTAGAAATGACTCTACTGCAGTCAGAGTACCATACTGATTTTGTAGGCTATGACCATGCAAAGAGCCTTGCAAGTGTAAAGCAGTGACAACACCTTTGGAAGTCACAAGCTTACATCATGAAATAAGTTGTAATTTCATTTCTTCAGCTGACTACTATGTAAAAGCAGAGAGGTTCCAAACTGGGTCTGAAATTTGTATATCCAGCCACCTCTGCAGCTTGTAAGATACAGTATCAGGAATGACAGAAAAATCTTTCCCAAAGTTTTCAGGAGCCTGGTACTTATCCAAAACATCTGAAACTTTCCTTTCTTGCTCTGCTTATCACATTAGTTGCTCACCACCAGGCTGGAGGTGACATGGAGGAGCTCTATCCTGCTGACACGTCTATTCAATGTACTTAATGTCTCTGTTAAATGCCAGCTGAATGTCACTGCTGCTTGCCAACCAAGCCAGCAGAATAAGGGAAAGGCTCTCCCCAAGATGCAGCAGGAAGGGCAGACAGCTCCTTGGCGAGCTGCAAGGCTCTAAAGCACAACATGATTGACATCTTGTCGCAGGTCATGCTGTGTGTGCCTTTAGGACCAACAGAGTTAAAGGATGTGCTGAGTTTACTTACTGCTGATACACAAAACCGAAGTGAGATTGATCAGACCTTGTGTGACTTTTTGCACACCTATGTTTTATGATTTCATTCAGGCGGGACTTGCCTTCCTGTTTTCTCCTCCACCCTGACCCCCACCCGTCAGATTCTTTAATGGCTTCAAGCTGCTATGTCGTTCCAATTTCTTACATGAAGTCAGAGGCTTCACTGCACTCTAGAGATGGGCAATGCTTGTTCTTTTCTTCTTCCACATTGAACTTATTTACTGCCCTAATTCTGTTCAACTTGTCACCGAGCTAGGTTATGTTCAGGTTACACTATCTTCTCACTCCAAGGTGTTTTCTCACAATTTCTTGCTTGGCAAATATTTGCCCAGCTTGCTCTGGGGCCTCCAGTAACGTTTGGGAAGTGATACTTCCCATGGATTGCTTATGCTGCTTTACACAGATATGCTGGAAAGGACTTGAGACTCATGGATCCAAAAGCAAATGACTCTGAACACCAGGATGTAGTACTGGTGGGAGGGACAACACCTGGGTAACAGCCTTGTTTCAGCATTTAAAGTCTCTGCCAAAACTAGCACAGTATCAGTAGGAGAGATGGAGCAACCTACAGCCTTCGCTCTGTGCTGGTGGAGGAGGGAGCCATGTAAAATATTGCTGTGGTGTGTCATAGGCAGAGCTTGAGAGAGAATTCAGTGCTGTGGCCTCGTCTGGCAGGACCAAAGGATTGTTCAAACAAGGTCCTTTTTGGGGAAGGCAGGTGGTTTTCAGTGGATCTGAAGAAGATGAGAAGCATTGCTTTCAGCCAGTGAAGGTGTATTTATTTTGGAGGATGGAAATATGTGGGAAGCATCTAATGCTTCTTAGATCTCCTAAGCTCATGGTGTTTTGATAAAGTTGCGTAAAACTGAACTCAGTTATTTGGTAAAATATAGTAAATTGATTTAAAAACAAAAACTTGTTTTCAGTTTGGTATGGTAAACTAACACTAAATGTGATGAGAAAAGAATGTGAACATTATCCATTCCTAGTTTAAATACTTTTGTTCTTGTTCTCTCCTCTGAGAAAAGGCAGAAAAGCATGACCAAAAAAAAAAAAAATCTACTTATCTCAGCTGGATAAAGCAAACTCCTACAAAACGATTGTTAGATTCTGTTCAATAGACACAGTTGTTAATTATGGTACTGGATTAAAAAATACATAACTATGGTTACCCAGTGCTTTTATACTTATTCTTCTGCACAGTATCTGTTGTTACCGCTATTACAGAAGAGTCACTGAAACAGCAGTTGTGAACTTACAGGGTAACATTTTTGTGTCCTCTTGAGATAAAGTTTGATTCCTGCAGTTTTCTTTCCTCTAACTAAGCAAACATCAAGGTAATTTTCCTTATTTGTCATGGTTAGAATTTCATACCCTTCTACTTTTTCAGGAATTACAAGGAAAATGCTAGGAAATGTTCTGCTTTTTTCTTCCAATCTTGACATTGAGGTGGTGTGGTGGGTTTTTTGTTTCTTTGTTTTACCCTGAAGTTCTGATACTCAACTAATGATTTCGGTGCATGCGATATACCCAAATCTAAATATGAATTGAATTTATATCCCAGTTGCAAGGGAAAATAGCTTAATTGATGCTGCAAAAAATATGCTACTGTAGTCCTATTGAAAGCAATGCCTGGGGAAAAAAAAAAAAAAAAAATCTTCAGTTTAAGACTTTGGCTCACTTTATTAATAGACTTTATTATAGTTACTTTCTCTGGACTATAGAACTGCATTAGGTGCTTTAAACGGTTCTCAAAAGCTTCTAAAAATTACTTATAAGGACTAAACGGAGGGATGCCTTGTCTAGTATTTTTACTGAAACAAAATCTCCTTTTTGTGTTTCTACAACCTTCAGTGTCCTGGTTTTGGTGTCAGCTGAAGGAAATGCTGTTTTTCTATAGGAGTTGTTTATTGTTAAACTCTTGCAGTCCTGCTGCTTTGTAAACCATGTTGGCAACTTTGGGAAAAACAGAAATGCTTAAACTTACTGTTTCTGTTGAAGAGAGGAAGGCAAAATATTTTCAGTCAAGTAGTAATGTAAATTCTAATCCATTCAAAAGCTTTATGATCTTTTGAAGTCTGAGAAAGTATTTCCTTGAAGGCAGGTAGGAATTATATATTTTGAGATGAATTAATTTCAAAGTTAATTTTTAAGTTTGTCTTTACATCCTGAAAGCCTATAGGTGAATGCATTTTTTATGTTATAGGGATGTTATAAATATCATATAAATTATTCAATACAATCCCTGATTTAAGAAGCCTTCAATTATTAAAATGTTAAGTGCTTCAGATCCCATAAAATAAGTGAGGAGCACAGTAGCTTCTAGGTTATTACAAAATGGTCTGGTGTCAAAGGGTAGTCCACTTCAGTATGCTGAGTAAAATTTTGCTGTGTTATAATATGACACATGCTAGAAAGAAGTTAAATGTGTAACCACTAAAATTTACTGAACAATTTAATAAAGAAACAGATATGTGGGTCTGTAGATTAGTAGTTGCCAGGTTCTTCCTTTCAGTACTGACGGGATGCCAAACTATGCCAGAGGTGTGCAATGAAAATCAAAGAAACTGAACTTTCCAATTTGCATTTCAATCATAGGGGAATTTGGAGGCAGTCTCACTGAAAATTATCGGTGTGCATATGTGCAATACTATGGTGAAAAATATTGTCTACAGTACGAAGTATGGCATCAAAAGCAAGTAATTTGACTTCCTAATTACCTGCTAAAAGTCTTGTTAAAAATGCCTCCTAACAGGAAGCTAACAACGACTTTGAGCGTATGTGAAAAGCTCTTTAGAGAAACTTCAAAAATCTTCAAAGATATTTGTACTCTCTATGTACTAGTCCTTCTTAACAGCTTCCTCTTACTCTTTCCTTTTAGTTTTTCTTTTCTTAATGATACAGTGTTTTTATAGTTTTCAGCATTTTTAGTCTTTTTCTTTATATCTTCATTTTCTCCCCCCTGCCCCATTTTGTTTGTCTTCGCTCATCTGTTAGTGTGTGTGTATATATAGCTAGCACTGAGTTTTTTAGAGAACATGAGCTTATTTCTTCAGAGGACTTAGTTAATATCTTAAGCTTATTATTGATCTTATCCATTTAGACTTGTTGCTCTGAACAGTCTTGATGAAGTGTCTTAAAGACATCTTTTTAGGAAGCTTTTGTTTTATGAATCTCTCAATTTTTGGGTCTATATTCCATTTAAATAAAACAATACGCCTGATACCAAACACCATGTATTGACTTTTCTGAATCACTGGCAGTTGAGAAAATAAATCACTTTTTAAATGCTATTGTGAATCCCTTTCATGGTGTGAAATTTGATTTAAACTGAAATCTTATACTACAGATCTCTTAAATATTATTTCTGGGTGCCACACGTATATTTTTTTCCATTCATGAAGGCAAGCCTTTGTCAGAATTGATCAAAATGAAGTCGTGTCTTCTGTAAATTGCATTCTGTGAACGTAACACAACCTTCTCTTAGATAACTGTTATGGAATAAATTTGTCACTAAAATTAACATGAAAAAATCATACATGATGAAAATTTTTTTGGAATACAAGTTACATCAGGGCTGAATTTTAATATTCATAGAATGCCACATCCTTTCATTTGAGTCTAAACACTTTTTATCTTAACTATTCTATGTACACAATATTATATTTAAATAGAAAATTAAGTCATTTTTAATAAAGGAGCTGTTGAAAGTGTTGTCTTTGAAAATGTTGAATTTATAGATATTATTATATAATTCAGTACAAATATAATGGAAAATATTTGTGACGCACAACTTTGTTTTTGACAGTGAGGAACTGTTTGTGGAAGTAGGTATCCATATTGACCAACGATTCATATTTTGTGAGAAGCTTGGGATGAAGAAAACCTGTACATATACTGAGCTCTAAGTTATGGACTTTGTAATTGTTGAAGTGCAACTATGCATTTCATTGTAATGAACATGTGATTAAATAATCAACTAGAACTAAAGAGAAAGCTTAGCCTTTATTCTAAAAGACAGTAAATTTCATTTTCAAGGTGGTTTTTTTTTGTTTTTTTGTTGTTTTTTTTTTAAGGGGCACATCACAAAATGATTAACATGTCAATCTGGGAGTTACCTTTTAAGTGTAATTCAAGGTGCAAAAAACCCACTGATTATGTGCATTAGAACAGTAATCCGCTTTTCTTGAGGCATTTTTCTCATCCATTAGTATTATTGTGATTAGCTAATACACAAAAAATAAATCATAATTAAAAGTAAAATATCTAAGAGATTAAATTAAGCAGTATAAGTTATGGAATAATGGTATTAATATTTAAATATTTGATTAAGCAATGGCATTCTTGCTGACAAAATTGTGGTTCTTATACCCCAACCAGTTTGATTTAAGAGATGAGCTGTAAGCAATACTTTAGATTTTTCCAGAAATTTGCTCTGGATCTTGACCAGTAATAACAGTTTCGGGAGGACCAGAGGCAAAAGAAGTGAATATAACTCAATTGTTAAATTGTAGAACCTTTGACAAGAAAGAAATTTAGTGAAGATAATTTAGCAAGAATGTCCTTTGGTGTTAGGACAAAAAAAGTGGAAAAAAACCACCCTGTGATAGGAGATTGGTTATGCTTCTTGCCTATTTTATTGCCTTAGAGGTGATGCATTTTAGTGGTAGATGTGTGATCAGAGTATACAGAGTAGACCGCACAGATTCCATTGGATTCTTCTTTTCCTAGTACATATATCTTCTTCAGACTAACAGCAGTGCAGGGGTTATATTCCAGAAGATAGGGACAACTACTGAAAATTGATTATTAAAGCTAAATTATTATTAGGTACCTCTTTCAAGCGTATCAAATGGAGTGAGTGTGGGTTTAAGATGTCAGCCATGGAAAGACTCTCAGCTACCAAGAGCTTCATAATTTCAGTAGCTTATCTTGAAGTGTGTTGTAAGTGGAAGTCAATATTGCACAAGTTGTCAATTCAAATACAAGTCGCTACAAAAATTCGCCCTTTTTCTTCACTAGGAGATCATTACTTATGAAATATGTTGGAAGAAGACAATATTTAATAAAAAAAAAAAATCAGCCGTTGATTGCACAGACCTGCAGAAAAGCTTAACTTGGTTTTGGCAGGATGATATTCAGTTGTGGCAGTGAGTTACAGTATAGTCATTAATAGAAATTATTCCATTAAACAAGGCTGTTCTGTTTAAGGAAAGGACCAGGAAGATTAAGAGACTTAACTCGTATTTCTTGGCAGGGTGCCACTGTTTAGCGGTTGATCAAGTCTGCCTTGTTGAAAGGCTCTGGAGCGATTTTTAGAACTAGTGGCAATTTGGTGAACACCTTATACCTTATCCTCTCATGTAAGTAGAAACTCACTATGAGAAGCTGCTAGGGTGGCATGACTGCATTGTGGTTTTAAGCTTGAGATCTCTGGGTGGCTTCAGACTTATGGACAAGTCCTAATGTCCAAAATGGACTTTACTATTTCTTATAGCTCCTCTCAGGTGAATAGGGATGTAAAGGCTTCTTCCAGGTCTGATGTATTTGTAGGCAGCACCATAAATGCTGTGTCCAAACGCTGCACAGCATCTTGTGTGTTCTCCTCTGTTGTACTTTGGAAATGCCGAAAATGGTTTCGACAATAACTTCTGCCAAAACATGGTATCTGATGCAGCCTGGTCTTGTAAGTGAAGTTGCAATAGATGAACCATAACATTCAAGAAGCAGTCTGGAGTCTCTTGTGACAACTTTAAAGAGGTATTGTATGAATACTTTTGTATTTTCTGGTGGTTTGTATAGTTAAAACCACTTGCCTTCTGTAAAATCCAAGTGATCTTCAAGGCAACTTTGATAAGCTAAAACAGAAAGTCAGTTCTGATTCCTTCTTTAGCCATCTGCAGTAAACATGTGTCTTAAAAGTTTGAGAGACTACAAGGGTATCTGTGCCGAGATCTGACGCATTTTCTAACCTGCTGATCAGATCTCCGATCTGATCTGTTGCGATCTGTTGAAATGTGCTTATAAATGATGGATATGGACTGAGCAACCGATACCACCATTCATTTATCTTGCTTACTTTGAATGGGATAAGCACAGAATGGACTTGGAAAAAGGAAAGTAAATACCCAAATGATAATATTTATTAAATAATAGGGGAGAAGTAGAAAAAAAGACATGTTGTTACTTCAGTGTAGTTGATAGAATGAATGTTGCGCATTTTTATTATCTGTATGGAAAATTCTGGTTTAGTAATTTTTAGTGGTTTTACTGGTATGATGGTGCAAACATCTTCCAGTATGAAGTTGTGATAAGTCTGTTGCTTTTCTTTAGTCTTGCTCATTTATGTTGTAATTGATTAAAAATGGGTGTTGTCAGACTGGGACATTAAAAATGAAGCTGAAACTTCAGGTTAATATGAATATATATACAATGTTTATACCTTTTATTCCAACTTTGAGTGTAGCTTGACTATTCTAATATAGTCTGATATTATAACTTGATACACTAATAGGTGTTTTCTTCATATAGTGGGAAGTTACTTGAGTCCATGTCACATCTTTTATTTGCTTTTATTGTTTTGCTGTGTTTAAGTCACTTTGTACTTAGCTGTTAGTCACATGCCTTGATGTAAAGGTACCTGTAAAATATAAGCTGCAATATAACTTTGAAACTATTATTTTAGTGACACTTAATAATTCTTAAAAGTAATATGAGAATTTAGTGGGTTTCATTTTCTTTTGAAATATAAAATGTTCTAGAACATATTAGTACTCTGTAAAGAAGAGACAAAATTGTTCAAATAGAAAATATTTTTTTTAATAAATTATGCAAGACATTTGAAAACAGGGAACAAATGGGAAAGCATATTTGGTGACACTTTAATAAGGAAAATATGTATTTAAAGCTGTAATTCTTGGATGTTACATTTTTTTAATCTGATCGATAATGTATATGAAAGCATTAAGAAGTCTCTGCTGATCAGACAAGATTATCTTGCTCTCAAGTAGTGCTACATTTTTAAACATTCGAAGGCACTCTTTTCTTGCTTTTGATATATAGTTAGAAACCTTTAGCTATGTAACTGAGAGCCTGATCCAGCATACATTTAGTGCCATAATGTTCCTTGTTCAAATGTTACCAATACATGTTCTAAATGTTGTTTAAGTTTGGTCATAATTAGAACTGGCTTAATTTTTGCACAAGAATATATTGTGAATTTATGCTTTTTCCTGTGTAATCACTTAGGGTGGACTTTTTGTTTAAATTGTTCCTGTTTATATTTGCATTTTGTAAATATTCAAACAAAATAGCTGTTGAAAGTAACAATCCTCCCTCCCTAATCCTAAAATTTAACAATCAGAACACTTTCTTTGGTACATAATGCAGTTTTCTTTGGTTTTTCACATCAAAGAGAACACAAAATTAATTTAGTTTAGTTTAAAAGCCTTCCAATAGCCTAGAGACTAGGAAAATCAACACTATCTATATAAGAGAATACAGGAATAAGGCAAAGCATATATGATGCTTTCTCCCTAGTATTCTACCAGTCTCCAGGTACTTGCTACTCCAGCTGGTCTTGACAGATTTCTGTGTTTTCAGCAACCTCCACTGCATTTTATTCCCCGCCCCC
>NW_020799099.1:35261979-35269527 GCF_003259725.1 Athene cunicularia
TTTTTTTTTTTTTTTTTTTTTTTTTTTTTCCATATTCTAACCTTAATACAAAGAAATTCACTACTAAGAATCAGCCTGAGTCTGTAATTTGGATAGAGGTTGAGAAAAAACCTGCATGAGTCTTCTAAATATATTGATACTGTATGTTCAGATACATCTACTTCTGTTTTTCTTCAGTATTTATGGATCTTTGTTTGGAAGAGCAAGTGGTAATAAACTCTCCTTTAGGTGATCAAAGGCTGAAATACACTGCTTCATAAATACCAAGAGTATAAGTGAAGTTTTATAGTAGTATGTATTTTGTTAATATCTTGTGTACAGTACGGCTGCATTTAATCTTATCTAGAAGTTGTTGTTCTTGTTTCCTAGATGGGGCAACAACAATAAGAAAGATTGACAGATTTTTCAGAGTGAAGCAGTAGATGGGGAATGATTCTCATGTCCATTTTCAGTGTTAAACACTGAGCAAAGTAGGTGCTTGTTAAAAGGCAGATGCTATTTCATTTGGTCTTCAAATGATTCAGGTGATCATGATGTATCCGTTCCTGTGTTCAGTCAGAATGCCTAGTCGGGCCCTATTTGCACACGTGTGCAATCTCTGGCACTAGAGGGAAGACAGTAACACAGCTTGAGTCTTTCGGGGCCACTGCTCATGGCATACAGTATGCTGTATATTTTATTGTATTTATTAACCAAACTATTTTGTACAGCTACGATCATTTTATATAGACCTACCATAGTTCCTGTTTTTCCTACTGTAGCTGCAAATTATATTATTGAATTCAATCCAGTTTGAACCTCCCAGTCAACCTGAATTCCATTTAGGTGTTCAGTAGAAAGTACAAATTACACCTTTGGCTTCTACCCTGCAGAGACGGTCCAAAGTCCAGGCTTCAGTACTTTGAATCTCACAAGCTCAACAAGAGATTAAACTCTAGAATTTACATATGCACTTTTCATTAAAAGTTAAAACTTGCCTGTCTACTGCATTTCCAAGTGCTTTTTACATGCTAAAACTGAAGCCTTTTTACCCAGACCTATGCTCAAGAGTTAGTTGTGTTTATTGAAACTGAAGGGCTGTTGTGGCTTCATGGTTTTCCAAGGTAAAAGCCTCTCTGGCATATAACGGAAACTTGAAGAATTGGTAATAAACACACAAACCAGTAAAAAATAATCAGTATTTCTTTAACAATTGGTAGAAAACCACTGAACTGTGATCAGACATAAGTTTTGCCTTGGGACCAACAATTGTTTAATGTCTAGGAAGCTTTGGGAAGTGGACTGCACGAGAAAAGTATTTTCAGATATCCTTTAATAGATTTATTTTTTTTTTTCCCTATTCACAGAACAACTACAGTTTTGGAAATGGGAACTTTTTGCCTTGCTAATCCAGTAGAATATGAGATAAGAAACAATTATTTCACTAGAAACACAGTAAAATTTAGATAAAGGAAACAGAATTGAGAGATGAGGAGGGGAAAAAAGGTATGGCTGCAGTGCATGAAATTAAAAACAGAAGAAAAAAAAAGCCTTTCTAAAAAAGGATTATGCTTTTTAAGGTCCTTGACAACTGGTTGGTGATACGCTGCAGACTAACAACTGCTGAATTCCTTTTTCATGTGTTCAGTGCAGTATCTTTCTACTGTAGTAGCATTGGGATACTTCCTTGGTTTGTGTACAACAAAGGTAAACATTTTCACATCTGTTTTTATTGTATTTATCAAAGTATCATTCAATACAGTGAGTGGACACCCCTTTCCTGTTTGAGATAGCACAGTACATTTAAACCTCATGGATATGTGTGGAATTATCTTTATTTTGGATAATTTTGTCAAAGGGCTAATGACAAAATTGGATTTTGTTATTTTTTCCAGAAAAAGGATAGTACCTGCCTCTTTATGATGCATATACTGAAGTAGTTATACTGAAGTAGTGTAGTCCAAACTCAAAATAAATTGGGTTTGCCATGTGACCTGTTTCAGAATAAACTTTAGTGGACAGTTTTTTGTGATTTATCATGCCTTACAGTGCATCTTAATACTCATTATGGTAGATGGCAAACTATATGCATGGTACACAAACTTTCAGTGAAGTGCTTATTTTTATCAAAATATTTCAGAAGGTTAACTTGTCTCCCTCAGTGCAAACTTGTTTTTATAAGGCGACATAAAATTAATGATATTCTGCAAGCATTGCCAAGTAATACTATGAGAATAAGGAATATAAGTATTTAAAGTTGTGCATCAAAATAGCATCACTGCCATTATACTATGAGGATAGCTGGAATAATAATATCAGTCTAACGGACTCATGTCCCTTTTATTTTAATGTTTTATGAAAAATGTATAAAAAAATTCTTGTGAAAAGAAAGGAGGGAACAATGAGACATGATTAAAGTAAGGAAGTAATTTTTTGAAATATGAAAATCATAAAATCATATAATGGTTTGGGTTGGAAGGGATCTTAAAGATCATCCAGTCCCACGCCCCTGCCACAGGCAGGGTCACCTTCCACTAGCCCAGGTTGCCCAAAGCCCCGTCCAACCTGGCCTGGAACACTGCCAGGGAGGGGGCAGCCACAGCTGCTCTGGGAAACCTGTTCCAGGGTCTCACCACCCTCACAGGAAAGAATTTCTTCCTTGTATCTAATCCAAATCTACCCTCTGTCAGTTTAAAACTGTTACCTCTCATCCTACCTCTATATTCACTGATAAAGGTCCCTCCCCATCTTTCCTGTAGCTCCTTTAAGTACTGAAAGGCTGCTAAAGGTCTTCCTGGAGCCTTCTCTTCTCCAGGCTGAACAACCCCAACTCTCTCAGCCTGTCCTCACAGGGGAGGTGCTCCAGCCCCTGATGAGTTTTGTGGCCTCCTCTGAACCTGCTCGAGCCAGTCCATATTCTTTTTATGTTGGGGGCCCCAGAGCTGGACACAGCACTGCAGGGCGGGTCTCATAAGAGCAGAGCAGAGGGGGAGAATCCCCTCCCCCAGCCTGCTGGCCACACTTCTGTGGATGCAGCCCAGGACACAGTTGGCTTTCTGAGGTGTGAGCACATGTTGCTGGCTCACATTCAGTTTTTCCATCCACTGATACCCCCAAGTCCTTCTCTGCAGGGCTTCTCTCAATCTACTCATCACCCAGCCTGTATTTGTGCTTGGGATTGCCCTGACCCATGTGCAGGACCTTGCACTTGGCCTTGTTGAACTTCATGAGGTTTTCATGTGCCCACCTCTCCAGCCTGCCAAGATCCGTCTGGATGGGATACCTTCCCTCCAGTGTGTTGATCGTACCACAACTCAGTGTCATTGGCAACGTTGCTGAGTGGTCCACTCAATCCCACATAAGGTAGACATTGTTAACATGAAGTTAGAAATAGTTGAAAGGAAATGAAACCTTTCATGCTAAAGATCCAGAGTTTCTTTGGACCTTGTGAACATGAAGACCCTGGGGAGTCATCTTCCTTTATTCAAGGTCCACACATGGATGAGGTAGAATAAGAGAAAGAAGAGTGTCAAAGATGATGCAATTTTTCCCCCTTTTGTACGAATTCACATATCTGTTCCATATAAGAAAATCTTTTCCCTTGGATAAGTTACCAGAGACTCACAGAATCCTTTAAAATATGTTTCCAGCCCTCATTCTTTCAAAGTCAAAACCAAATGTCAATTAAGTGCTAACTGAGTGTAAATCAATACTGTGATGAGTGGTTTGCTGATAGGTGCTCTGTGCAATATGCTATACCTAATAGAGTCAGTAAAAGACCTAAATAATCTAGTTAAGTAGTCTGAAGTCAGCACAGAGTCCATAATGTCCCTTTTTCTTAATTCTTAGTGTGACAGAATGGCAGTGCTAAGAAGTCAGCAGTGTCTAGGAATAAAGAACACACTTTCTTGAATGAAAGTCAACTTGTATTTGAGTCAGCTGTAGCAAAAGGAAACAGAAGTAGAGTAGGTTTTCAGAATTCAGGTTTAATGACAAATATATTTGAAAACCCTGTAAGCTAGACAAAAGTCTTGAACATGAATATTACTCCAAATGTTGCAGAAACTCGTTGCCTGACATAAAGATGAAGTGCATGCTGGATGATATAGATATTTCATAACCTCCTTGTTCTCTTTTCATAGAAACAAAGTTTTGACAGTCATCAGGAATAACCACAATAGCTTCTAACAAGCTGACCTCAGTGACTTTAGAGGTATAATTCTTTTGGTAATGAGATTGTACACTTATCAGACCAGTTTCATAATCTCATCTCTGAATCAGTCACACTTCTATGGATTTTAGGGTACTTGTGTCCAATTTGTTTTATATAGGATTAAGATCTGCAAAAGTCTCAATAGGATAAACTATCAAAGTGTTTTGAAGAAATTTGAGTTTTCTCTGGACAAGTGATTTTTTTCCTTGTCCCAGAGAGTTATATTGCTGATAATCTTCTGTAGTTGTATAACTTCCACTTTTTTTTTTTTTTTTTTTTTTTTATAATCTATGTTCACAGCTGTGCTGTTTCAGATTGAGATCCCTGAGGATGAATTAGGTTTGTGCTGATATGCTGGCTTGCTTTCTGCTTTGGCTGAGTACTCTCACGGTTTACCCTGCATGAGGTCTAGCATTCACTAGAACTTTGTGAGCTGGTTCAGCACACTAACCTGGGAGGATGAGGAAAGGCAAAAATAAGGTGTACTTCTCTCTGGCAGAAGTGACCTGAGTCATTTGAGCAGTGCCACACTGCTCTCAAGGGAGAAAGAAAAACTCTGCAGCTGGGAGTGAAGGAGAGAGCAGGAGCAAGATGTCCTGTGGCAGTGATCTGTTGATTAACTCAATGATCCTGAAGGACCATTCCCCTGAGATGTTACTTTTTGTTTGGCAAAGACTGCTGAACATCAATCTGCCGGTACCCCACTGCAGCTCTCCTCCTCTTATCAGTATGGGTTACCCACTTTGCCCTACAGAGAGCAAGTGCAAAGAGAGAAAATTAGAGAAGTGTTAAGTGCTTAAAGTTTTATTCAGTTTTGACTTTCAATATTGTTGTGCACATGTAGTAATTTGACAACTGAATTAAGCAGTAACAACCAAAGAATTGAACAGTTTGGCAGGGGTCAGAGTCGTGCCTCTGATTCAGAAGTGAGAGATGTCTTAGCATGAAATAGCTAAAGGGAAAGAGACTCTCTTCCATATATAAATCATACTACTGGATGAAATGGATTTTTTCATGTGTGCTTTAGCTTTGATTAAACAATGGGCCATATGGGTGACAACAGTTACTTGATTGAAATCTCTGAAACAAGGGCCTTTTTTGGGGGGAGGGGTAATGTTAATTGCATGTGCCTAGGTGGTGGGGTTTTTTTTGTTGTTTTTTTTTTTTTTTTTTAATCTCAATCAAGGTACCCAGGCACTTGAGGCAGTATGTATACAAAATGAAAGTGAAATGTATTCACTGTCCAGAAGGCATTTGGTGGAGTGGTCTGACAAAGGTGCTCTTCCCTGTTGCAGTAGTAATCTGTTTGTAGCAATAAAACTAGACTGCAGATGCTGACTAGATCCTTACTACTTCAGGGTCTCTTACTGGTTAAAAAAACCCAAGAAAACAAAAGCACACCCTGAAAAAGTTGAGATTTCAACATCGAATATGTTTTGGTTTTACTGTGTAGCTCATGAAAAGGTACCATTAAAACCTTTGGTGTGTTACCTCTTGCTCCTTTATGAGGATTCTGAATTCTCTTATCACAGTACATTAAAATGCCACAGCCTGCTACTGACAACCAGGAATCAACAGCTGTTTGTGGCAATGTATTATGTAGATTACATAGATTAAAGCTTTTTGCTTTTTTTTTTTTTTTTTTTTTTTTTTAAAAGTAGTATGTTCGCATAATGACTTTTTTTTTTTTTTTCCCTGTCAAAACTAAATACAATATAGTAGTGGGTCAGCAGTCAGATTTGCTTGTTAGTCCCTAACCCACTGAAAATAGCCTAAGGGGTACAGACATCGCTTACTGTAACTGGGATCGAAGGAAAACTGTAGGCAGAATTTTCACACCTGCAGATCTAAAAACGTATCTGCTACTGAAGTAATCTCAACCACACTATCAACCCAGTAGCTCCTAATTCCAGGAAACTAGGTTGGCACAAAGAGTGAATATGCCACAGGGTTGTTCATGATTGAAAGAAATACTGGTTTTTATTTTGCCCCTTTCTTCCCCCACACACTGAGAGGAAAAGACTGCAGTACCTCATTTAGATTTGAATTGAAAAAATGTCAGGGGAAGTATAAAATGGAGGCTTAATATCCAAACCCTCTCCTCTATAGTTCTGCGTTTCTGTCAGTAATCTGGTGCTGCTCAGGTCACGGCACTGTTTCCTCTTGGTCTTAACTGTGACACTTGGTATCTCGGCTGCTGTTGGCAAGTATCTCTCTAGGGGTAGGGAGCCTGACCTCTACCCTAAGGAGTGACCAAAAGCACTTCAGTTTTGAAACTTTCTCCTCAAGGTTTTTTAGTGGTGGGCTTTTTGTTTGCTTGTTTTGGTGGTGTACTTCTGTTGCTGGCTTTTGGCTTAAAAAAACCCAACCCAAAAATAAACCCAACTAACAACCTAAGTCAATGTCTTTCTGCATTCTCCCTAAAATCCAAACTCAGACATGGTATAAACTGTACTTTTATTATATGGAGGTACAGTTTTTTAATTACTGCTGTGGGCATGTGAATGTGTGTAAATGAATGTTCCAGTAAACACAAGTGTACTTAAGGTATAGTCTGTGATATGTTTGGTGTTTTTTAGGGTTAAAACCATCGCTAAAAGGGTATTGCTATCTGTTAGTTTTCCCTGTTACTTCCCTTGTGCTGACTCTATTGCTTGTGAAACACTACTTTTTCCACAGCACATCAACAATATTTAATGATTATGTTTTGAAGTCTGTTTTCTCTACCTCATGTTTATTTCTGGTGACTTGGTTTATGGCATGTTCCTACACACAGTTGTACCAGAACAAACTCAAGGGGCATGAGTGACCGAGGCAGGAAAGTCTTTAGCCATCTTCACTGCTCAGCAACAACAAAACAATCCCAAGGAGTATTATACAGTTCTAAAGCGTCAAAAAACCCCACAAAAACCAAAAAGGAAATCAGTTATACTACAAATCTGAATTAAAATCTGAATGTGAAGCTAGACAGTGATGCTGCAAGGTTGGAAATGAGGTCACTTCAAAACATTTGAGAAGAGCTGTGAAATATAGTTCTGAACTAAGCTCCTTAACAGCCCTGGATGAGGACTTGTGTAAAGTGTCACGCAAGATTAAATATTTTCCTACAGTAGACCAAAATCTGCAGATTTATTTGTTAATGCGCATAATCAGACAAATTCAAGAAACTAAAAAAGAGAGGACTGAGATAGCTTAATGGCCAGGGAGAAGATAGAGAGTGCGAGGGAGGAAAAATCTTGCTTGTCTTGTTTTATTCAAGTCCAGTGAAATGTCATTTTAAAGGGAACATCTAATCAGCATGCAAGACCATGTTTTAAATCACCCACTTTTTTTTTTTTTTTTTTTTTTTTTTTTTT